>NC_091200.1:28180372-28372821 GCF_040958095.1 Procambarus clarkii
CCGTTTTCCTGGTGACATTCTCTTATGTTTGTACACCATGACTGATGAAATAAATTTTGCTTTGTTTACCCTTAGTTGGAACAGTAGTATCAAAGACCACGCCATTCCCTTGTGTAGCATGTATCGACAGGCCCTGAGTTCAACCTTCAATCAGATTACGTTAATTTTGTCGACACCCGACTTGCTAGCATAGGTTTGTCAGATCCTTGTCACAGAATAATACCCAAGAAAACTAGCACTCGACGAAGCATTGTGTAGTTGTGCAGTTTTCAGGATAGTGAGTATCGAGACTTCCTGGAGGGGGACGCCCTGACGGATTCTTGTTGTCATGCTCGCCTAGCAGCTTCCATCTCTGAAGTCAGAGGTTCCACAGCTACTGACACTGTGCTGGTTAGGCCCCATTTAGATTATGCAGTTCAGTTACGGTCGCCGTACTATATAACGGATATAAATTTATTAAAACGCGTCCAGCGTAGGATGACAAAGTTAATCCCGCATATTAGAGACATGTCATATGGAGGAAGACTGCTGTCATTGTCATTATCGGATGTCATTGAAGAAAGAGAAATGTGTAAAGAGAATGGTACGTTTGTTGATGCAGGATGACAGAGTTACATTGTATTTTGCAAACACTAGTAATGCGGACATCTATCTCCAGTCTGGCACCCATGGTGTAGATTTTGCCCATTACTCATTACCGGTACGAGTGGTGGACGATGGAACATACTGTGTGTACACTCACACCAGGAGAACATGGATCTCAGCAAGAGGTACAAGTGCAACACCTCAGTCCTACTGATTTCCCTGACTCCATATACTCATATACTCCATATACTCCACATACTCAGATCACAAACTCATTGAAGTGCAAACGACCATCAATACTCAGAATAGACCTAAAACGTTGATAAAGCGAGAGGGGCTATTCAGTAAATTCAATTTTAATAATAAAAGGATAGACTGGGAGATAATAAACAGGGAACTTACAAACATTCAATGGGGAACTGTTCTAAATAATACAAGTCCTACAGAAGGAATAGAAAAACTGACTTCAGAAGCGTATCAAGTCTGTCTAAAACATGTTCCTTTGAGGAAAGCCAGAAAGAGATCTAACGTAGAAAGAGAACGCAGACGACACTATAAACGCAGGAAAAAAATAACGGAACTGCTTATGCAGACACGAATTTCCCGTCAAAGAAGGAATAATTTAAATAGGGAGATTGAAGAAATCGAGCGGAAATTGAAACACTCATATGAAACTGAAGAAAGGCAGTTAGAACAGAAAGCAATTCAGGAAATAAAGAAAAATCCAAAATATTTCTTCTCATATGCGAAATCAAAAGCAAAAACCACTGCCAGTATTGGACCTATTCGTACAAGTGAAGGTTCATACACGGAGGATGACAAAGAAATTAGTGAAATCCTAAAAAAGCAGTATGAGGACATGTTTAGCACTCCAATAAACAACATGAAGGTGGAAGGTCTAGACAATTTCTTTATGCGGGATATTCAAACCCCTGTAAATATAACTGATATAAACACGAGCGCACTAAATTTTGAAAAAGAAATTGAAAACATGCCCATGCACTCGGCCCCAGGTCCAGACTCATGGAATTCAATATTTATAAAGAAATGCAAAGTGCCGGTAGCACAGGCACTCAGTATAGTGTGGAGGAAGAGCTTGGACACGGGGGAGATACCAGATGCACTTAAAGTAGCAGACATAGCCCCTCTACACAAGGGAGGGAGCAAAGCATTGGCAAAAAATTATAGACCAGTTGCACTAACATCGCACATCATAAAAGTATTTGAGAGAGTGATTAGGAGTCAGGTCACCAATTTCATGGAGACCAATGACCTTCACAACCCAGGCCAACATGGATTTCGAGCGGGAAGATCGTGCCTCTCACAGCTACTTGAGCACTACGACAAAGTCACTGAGGCATTAGAAGAGAAACAGAATGCTGATGTGATATACACGGACTTCGCAAAGGCTTTCGATAAATGTGACCATGGCGTGATAGCACACAAAATGAAGTCAATGGGAATAACCGGTAAAGTAGGACGCTGGATACTCAGTTTTCTGTCAAACAGGACTCAGCGAGTAACTGTCAACCATATAAAATCTAGTCCAAGTGCAGTGAAAAGCTCTGTACCTCAGGGTACAGTCCTTGCACCGCTGCTTTTCCTTATTCTCATATCAGATATAGACAAAAATACAAGTCACAGCTTCGTATCATCCTTTGCAGATGACACAAAAATCAGTATGAAAATTACCTCGGCTGAGGACATTGAAAAACTTCAAGCTGATATTAATAAAGTTTTCGACTGGGCATCAGAAAATAACATGATGTTTAACAGTGATAAATTCCAGGTACTCAGGTACGGTAAAAATGAGGACCTTAAACATAATACAGAGTACAAAACACAATCAAATGTACCCATAGTAGGAAAACAGCATGTAAAGGATTTGGGAATAATAATGTCTGACGACCTAACGTTTAAGGAGCATAACCAAGCAAATATTGCGACAGCCAGAAAAATGATAGGATGGATTACGAGAACTTTCAAATCCAGGGATCCCATCACAATGGTTGTACTCTTCAAGTCACTTGTGTTGTCCCGTCTTGAGTACTGCTCAGTACTCACTTCCCCCTTCAGAGCAGGAGAGATTGCTGAAATAGAGGGAATACAGAGAACATATACGGCACGCATAGATGCAATAAAGCACCTAAATTATTGGGATCGTCTCAAAGCCCTCCAAATGTACTCACTAGAAAGAAGACGAGAGAGATATCAAATAATATACACCTGGAAGATACTGGAGGGCCAAGTACCAAATCTACACAGTAAAATAACAACGTACTGGAGTGAACGACATGGAAGAAAATGTAGAATAGCACCAATGAAGAGCAGAGGTGCCATAGGCACAATCAGAGAACACTGTATAAACATCAGAGGTCCGCGGTTGTTCAACGTCCTCCCAGCAAGCATAAGAAATATTGCCGGAACAACCGTGGACATTTTCAAGACGAAACTAGATTTATTCCTCCAAGGAGTGCCGGACCAACCGGGCTGTGGTGGGTATGTGGGCCTGCGGGCCGCTCCAAGCAACAGCCTGGTGGACCAAACTCTCACACGTCGAGCCTGGCCTCGGGCCGGGCTTGGGGAGTAGAAGAACTCCCAGAACCCCATCAACCAGGTATCAACCAGGTATCATAGTTTAACTTTTGGAAATTTTGACTAAAAATAGAGGCGTTGTAGCTCTACCAGGAGAAAAGTTAGGTCTCACTCCTCTTATTACACATAAAATCCCCTAAAATCCCATAAAAAATGTTACAGAGTAATGTAATTGAGTCAAGTAATTCGCCATGGAATGCTCCATTGTTTCTTATACGAAAGCGAGATGGAACATGGAGACCTGTAATCGATTATCAGAAGCTTAACTGAGTAACTATACCTGATCGTTTCCCACTCCCAGTCTTAAATGATTTGTTGCAAAGTATAGGTTGAAACAAAGTATTCTCAATGTTAGATTTGTTGCAGGGATTCTGGCAAATCCCACTTGATGAGGATAGTAAGTAGTTGACAGCCTTTAGTACTCCCAGTGATAATTTTTATTTCAAAAGCATGTCATTTCGTTTGCGGTGTAGTCCAATACCTTTTCAAGGCTCATGACAAATCTATTTGATAGATTGATAGGAAGTACTCTTCTAGTCTACCTTTATCTCATAATTATTCCACAAGATGTTCAGACTCACTTCAAGAACCTTGAGAAAGTATTTGCAAGGCTTGCAGAAGCAATTTTACAAATAAAACTCTCAAAGTGCTCATTTTTAAAGGAAAAGATTAATTTCCTAGGTCATACAGTCACACCTTCAAGCATTACAATGAATGAATAAAAAGTTATTGCTGCCTGTGATTTTCCAATGCCTCATACTGCAGAAGCTGTGAGACAGTTCACAGGACTTGTAGGACTTTATTGTTCATTTATTGCTGTATTCTCTATTATAGCTGCTCCACTTTAAAAGTTGCAAAGAAATGATGAGCCCTTTGCTTGGGAAGATGTCCAAGGGCAGGCATTCAAAAAACTCAAAGCAGCATTGATCTCATCGCCTGTCCTTAGGTATCCAGAGTTTTCTAAACCTTTTACGCTGGTTACAGATGATAATAACATATGCTTAGGTGCTGCATTAGTTCAAACAGAAGGTCACAGAGATCACGCAATAGTTTATGCAAGCCGTACGTTATCTAAAAAAAAAAATTATAGTGCAACAGAATGTGAAGATTGAGCAGTTGTATGGGCTCTTGAACATTTTGGGGATTCAATTTATAATTACCCAGTTCATGTTCTTACAGATCACCAACCATTAATACCTTTGTTCAAGAATAAGTACCCTGTTGGAAAGTTTGCAAGATATTTGCTCACAATTCAAGAGTTCAGTCCCACATTTGGTTATATTCCAGGAAAGCAAAATGTTGTAGCTGATGCATTTTTCGACAAAGCTGCAATTCAGTTAAATTACCTGCGTTAGATGCTACAGTAGTCTAGACGGAACTGAGACAAGATCCCATATGGGCACCCGTCATTAGGTTTTTGACTTAGCAAGATACTCGCCCGATTCACAAACCTCCAGTACCATTGAAAGAGTTAGTGATGTTAGACAATTTACTATGTAGAGTAGTAAATTTAGGGAGAGCCCCGCGGACGTGTTGTCAGTTAATTGTTCCAACTGTATTAGTACCAACTATGTTAAAGATTATCCATGATGCTCCTGCACGTGTACATCCAGGAAAGGATTGTACACTCCAGCAAGGTCACTTTTAGTATTTTTGGCCCAAAATGGCTAAGGAGATTGTTCATTATGTTGACAGTGTTACGGACCCGAGCCCAGCATCCGAGCACGGAGCAGTGACGACCGCGCCATCTGTGGGTCAGCTCCCGAAACCCCCTCCAAATGGACGGCGCCATCTAGTGAGGACGAGATATACTGGCCACAAGGGCTAGTTTCCCGTCATGATCAGCTCATAACACAGCTGCTGCTGACCTCTGGTGAGGTGGAGCTTAGACAGCAACGCCATCTATGGAGTGGATACGTCGGGCGTTTGTGTCTAAGCCTGTAAGTGAGGTGCCCTAGAGTGTCCCTGTTACTGATGACGTGTCTGATTACAGAGTCGACCTGGGACTGCTGTAATGGAAGTTGGATCAGTCTACCCAAGGCAGTCGAAGAGTCTCCACGTGTTTGCTGCAGCAGCTGTGAGTCCCCCCCCCTCCCCCCGGATGAACACTGTGGTGTTAGCCTGCCTGTGACGTGGCAGTTGAGGGATTGTCATACCCGGGGCTGACTGGTGAAGACGCTTAACCACTAGGGTGTTGTGGTGAGGAGAGTGATCTGTGTAATCACACGAGGCTCCTGACTAGGGCTCGCAACCCTAGTATCGGTCGTGGAGTGGCCTACGCAGCGTTGCTGATTGGAACCTGCCAGCTACAGGCTGGATTTGTGGTTGACGGCCTCCACGATGGTGCCCCCAGTGGAACTGTGATTTGGCTGGCCTGTGGCCAGGGTAGACTGAAGAGAATCGAAGGATTCATCGTGAGGCCACAAGAGGACTAAGAGCTTAGCATCGTTGAGCACCGTGAACGTCCAGAGTCTTCAGAGGAAGACTACGTTGTATATAATAGTGTTTATTCCTCCCCCGTGTGATAATCTATATATTATTTATGGTGACGGTGATAATTATATTATTAAGTTTTTGCCTTTGTCTCCCTTCCCCTTTAATTTACTTGCATTACGGATCACATCCCTTGAAAGCCACTACTAGCTTGGGGCTGGATACCCTACCTCTAACATCAGAGAAAGAACCCGGTTGTGACCCGAGAGGGCCGTAACAGACAGATATTTAACCTGCTAACAGCACAAGAAACATGTAGTGGGACCTTACCCAATTCATGTGTACCCAGCGACTAAAGCTCCTTGGGAAAGAGTTTCAATAGACTAGTTGACAAATTTTGTGGAAACCGAAAAAGGAAACAAACACTTGCTTGTAATGGTTAATAATTTTTTCATGGTATAGCAAACTAGTTCCAATCCCAATCAAATGGCAGAAACAATAGCCAGTGCATTCCATGATCAAATAATTTGTACATATAGTATGTGTAAGGTAATTATTTCAGATAATGGTCCAGAGTTCAGTAATAGTTTCTAAACTCTCGTGTTATTTATAAAACATTAAGAAATGGAGTATTATGCCATATCATCCAGGAAGTAATGGGTTAGCAGAACGTACTAACAGGAAAATTTTAGATGCCTTGAGAGTCAAGTTAAATTCTGATAACAATAATTGGGGTGAGATCATACCTTTAACTCAGCGTGCCTAAATTCTTCAATTAATGCTTGTACAGGTGACACTCCTTATGCTATTCTTTATGGTATAGATAAGATCCTCCCTAATGAAATGACTAATGTATCCCCCTACTCCTCTGTATACCATTGATGTTTTGGTCAAGTAATGAATTGACCTATGTACCCCCTACTCCTTTGTATAACAGATGGTTTTGGTCAATTAATGAATTTACTAATGTACCCCCTACTCCTTTGTATAATATAGATGGTTTTGGTCAAGTAAAGCTTAGTCAAATGCCACTAGTCTTCAAGAAAATACGAGAACAATTGTCCAAGGCAACAGCCGAGTACTCTCGAGCAAGGAATGCACGAGCTAAACCCAGTAACATAACTGTCGGATCTGAAGTAATGGTATTTAACCAACACAGGTCTAGCCCTATGTACAAGCTAACTAAGAAATTTTTGGGTCCATATAAAGTAATAGAGCTTGTCAAAGGTAACAAGCACAAACTAAAGAATTTATTAACAGGAGTCTAACTTCATTTGGTCTAAATGAACATTTACACCAAATGAAGTTAGCTAACATGACAGCTGGCGAGACTGATAAGGAAGATGACTGTAACGGGGGTCTGCCTTTAACCTCTACTTACTAGTTCAATGGTGGTCGATATTAATTTAATATATAAAGAAACCAGAGTTCTACTGTGTAACCTTCGGTTCACCTCCTCAAGATCTAAACGTTTGACTGTTTAGATGTCACGACTAGAGGATACTGTACCCTTCTATGTTATACTGCAAACTCTGAATTACGCCGCCACCACCTGCTAACCCACTGAGTAATTCCCTCAAACTGACGGTGAAGCAGGATACCGTCAATTAGATATAAACCCCCGAAAATGGATCCCCAGTTATCGTAAAAGGAGGGATTAGATTTACGTTAAGTGTGGAAATTAAATTAAAGTAAAAAGGAGTTTCTTAGGTATTAAATAAATGCTTGCAAGCTTGCAGAGGATGCTTAGTCTCAAGCATGGGGTTTGAGACCATCAACAGGACGTACAAAATACACGTTGGGGGAAATTCTATTAAACACCATAAATTCTATAAACGATTTATTAACCCAAGATTATTCATATAAATAAAATTATATAAAACCCTGTCGAAACACTTCCGAAGTGAATATTTTCCTAACTGAGGCAATTGGTATTTAACTACAACAATTAATGTGGATTCTACACTGTACTAAAAACCCAGACACAGATACCTTAAAATATACAGCCCAGCCTCGATGGTCTACCCGGCTCCAGAGGGAGAGATGTTGCTCCCAGTTGACCTCAAAGCCCACACTGACCTTCCCCTGTCAGTTCAAGCTCTGACTGACTTAGGCTCAGTTCCCAAATTAATCTTTGAAGAAGATTATTTGCCAAAATCCTGTATTCGTCACTAAAGGCGACTTTTTTATTCCAAAACAATTGGGAATTATCTAGATACTTGAGCCAGGCTACTTACAATATTCAGTAGTACTTGTAATTCACTAATTTACATGATTTAACAAAACAAGTTGGTAGGGTACCTATTTTCCAGTGACGAAATACTTTTTTCATATATTCAAATCTTACTGCAGTCAAATGCTTCTTTGATAACCTACAAGACTTATTCTCTGTTCTCAATTGGCATTAATCTTAACATAAGAACTTAACCATGATTGCTAATTCCTTCTAATTCTGTAATATCTTTCATAATTCTCCTAGTTCGATGACTCGACATGGGAGCAGGGGCAAGTAGCTCTGCTGTCTACAATGAGCTCTAATCCCTTGGGTTGACCCAGGCTACCAGCCAGGTCCTACCACCTCTCTCTCTCAATATTTCATGTTAGATCGTATGGATATTCAATATTAACAGTACTACTGTTACAACCCCCTCGCTCAAGTATTTAAGAAACTTTGTGTTAAAATATTTAACCCATAGTTTCTTATCCATCCCAATCCCTTACTTAATAATACCCTGTTCTCATTAACGCATTACGTAAAGGTAATTACATGGAGAAGAATTTTCCGTCCTTACTAAATTCTATTGCGAATGCGTGAGAGAGGGTTGATGGAGAAACGTGGCGACACCGCGAGGAGTAGCGACCCAACTCTCGCAGAAGTCGGAGCTGGACTAGAGATGCCACTAGAATTAGGACACGAGTGTCCAAGGAGAGCAAATTACCTACAATTCTTCGACAGGCCCTTGCTATTAATCGGCCTAGTAGCAATCTAAGGATTGCATCGGTGGACAACCAGCAGATTAAGTGTTCTCATAATTTTAATTGAGCTCTTTTAATTTTATAACACTCTGCCCATCGTTACACCACAAGACCTCCCCAAACAACAAGTACTTCCGTAAGGAATTTGCTCTGTCCCTCCTAATGAATAGTGATGACACAATTTACTTTATATAGACAATTTGTACATTTAATTGGAATTTCAGCCTGTGTTGAAGCAGCCGTGGTCTCATAATTTTCCCACGCCATGCGCTGGGTTCATGTGTTACAGCAAGTACCAGACGACGTCATCACGACTTTGCATCTCCGTTCACTATCACAGCTAAGCAGCTGAATTAGTTCAATTTAGTTTATTTCATTACGTGACGGTAGATAACTGGTAGTTATTTAAGAATATTCATTTACATGATTTAGGAAATCAAGTACAATTTGAGAGCCTCATGAACTTTAAATGATAATGATTTCTTGTTTAACCATCATACAATATTCTTGCTACTAACCAATTTATTTAATGTTTATTTGTTTATACCTTAGTAGGAGTTACTAATTTTATTCGAGGAAGAACCAGCCTCAATGAAGCATACTGGGAGTATTTTACTTCTGGTATTAACCCCCCATTTTAATAGTTACAATATCCACAGGCACTGGTATTTCAGTTCTTTTTTATTGTTCATTTATCTGCTTCCCTTTTCAGTAAAAATAGGGTGGTCCTCGATAATTTAAATCAATTAATTAAAACATCAGTCAATAAATAGAGAGTAAGCTTTCTTCCCAACACAAAAATTATGGTCTCTCCTAACCGGATAGATAGCAGAATCAAGCTATCCTAATTAATCATAACTAATTACCGGTGTAGTAATCTAGACTAACCACATTTTATTATCTGTGGCTACCGGCAGTGTACCACATAAGTTAGCCTAACTCACACCAATTTATTTCCTGGGTATACCTCATGTATAAGGTAGCACTAGTGGGACACAGTCAGTTACCCACAACACTCAGACCTTACCTCATACTGAGGTAAGAATCTTCAGGTCACCAGAAGCAACAGCTCATAACTTACATTCAATTTACAGCCAGACCATACAGACAAAACCTGGCAAGAGATGGTGTTATACCTGTCAGGTGAGTCTAGGTGACATGTAGTTGACAAATTGATCAACATAATCAACCATCATAAAAGGGTGTGGCTAGCAAGCCAAAATTATCTGTATATAATTATATTTTCACCTGTGTGTGCAAGTGCACATTTATATCTATTATAAAAAATCTAAAAAATTACAAAAAACACAGCACACCTATATATTCACATTATTGCACCATTAATTAATTTATGCCAGCCTTCATTAGGTAGGAATTTAGGCTGTGATTGTGTTGAGTTTTGCACAAATGCAAACTAAATAACTTAGTAGTTTCTTTAGTAGAAATAATTTCAAACTAGTCTTGAACTAGTTAGTAGTATATACATTATTCATTATTGTGCTGACCCTGCCACAGGGTGGGATTGAAGTATTATAATTTACTCCTGTGCTGACCCTGCCCAGGGTGGGATACAAACCTTATATTAACTCTGATTAGAGTATATACATATTAATTATTTTGTGTATTCATTATTGTGTATATAGATTTTGAGTGCTGCCGAATGATCACTATTAATCTGATGGTGATAATGAAGAGCTAGCCAGAAGAAAGTCTAAGGGTGGCATTCAAGTACTGCTCAAAATTCTTAGCTACTTATTGCTAGTAGGTACATTTAACCTCAAATGATGAAGAGTGCAATTTAGCCAGAATATTTGGCTATATTCAATTTACTTGTCAACAATGAGCAAGTACCCAAGCTACATTAGCAATACTTATTCAAGTCCTATTGAACTTGGACTTAAAGCCACCATGGCTACTCCTGAACAGTTAAGGAGAACTTATATTGGCCTTAAAGGTCATTTAAACCAGACTGATTAATAAGTCTGAAACTTTTCTAAAGCAACTCCCATTGATTACCATCAATTAGAAACATTATTGAGAGTAGCTGATCTCAAAATTTGATTAAGTCAGATCTACAATCAGGTCATATCTTGTGTCACGTGGGGGGTGGGCCGGGGCTCGCTAGCACTCGGCTGCTAGGGGCTCCAAAGGCCGAATACTCAGCCCCTCCGACTCCCGGGATTCACCGGAGTCTCCTTGGTCACACAGGAGAGGACCAACAATGCCCACCTCCGCAGGTCTTTGCTTCCACCACAAAAGGGGGTGCCACTGATTCACCCTGGAAGCCCTTCAGTCAAACACAGGAAACCGCTGTTAACAGTTCCGGCCTAGACCCGTGGAGGAGTGAAGGAAGACTCAGGCTTACCTTATAACAATAACCTCCCTGAGTCTTGCCTGCAGACAAAAAGGTGCAGGAACTCCTTTCCCACCTGTCTTCTCTATCTTCTTCTTAACAAGGTCGCCAGCTGGGTTATTATATCTGCACCCCAGCAATGCAGTTCAGTGGGTGTATTATATATTGTTTGTAGCCAGAGATTGCTACTCCCATAGATCTGTACTAGACTGTCGGCCCAGGGTACTCTCCCAGGAAGGTCTGTGTGGCTTTACCTCTCTCTAGCCACCACGTTACTAGTTGCCACCATTCAGGCACTGATACTGATCGGATGGCTAAGGGTACACTTTTATATAGGTCCGTGCTGTCTTTACCACTCTCCAGGCAATAAGAACTGCTAGAGAAGAAAGTAGTGTTCCCTAGGTGGTACTATGATAACCTTCGTGTATGCTCATAAAGAAATATTATAAATGGAGGCAGACTTAAACAGTGATAAAATGTGTGAATTTACTGATGCAAATTACATGAACACACACACAATCACAAGTAATACATGAATATGAAAATAATGATAATAAGTCTGGAGATCGTCAGCCTCTTCTTCCACGACCTCCAACACTCCTTCAACTGGGCAGAAAGACAGGAGTCCCACATTCTCTCACAGGAGGGCCTCTCACCACGTCGACGCCCTTCTTCACTGTCCTGCCATCCATACACACTGTCCCCTCTGACAGTCCTGGACACAAGCTGCCTTGCAGCCTATTCTACTACTAAAGTATTAATGTCCTATTGCCACATACATAAGTAAATATTGTGGCCTAACTAGCCTACTCACACAAGGGGTAATGGGAGGGAAAATGATCTACCTTACATTCCTGGCTCACGGACGCCTGTCCCTCGATGGTGTGAGGTTCCCACGCTTCCTGAGTCGATCCTTGACGGTCCAGGAACGTTCCACAGGTCCTCAGGTGTCGTGGAGCCTTCACATCGTCGCCGTTCCAATCCCTGAGATTCAGCTACCCCAATCCTGGTTCATCGATAGGCGCCTGAGCTAATCACTATTTTCCCACACTCGCCCCTTCCACAAGGCGTTGCTCCTTGTCCTAGGCACGGTGTCGTCCTTCCAAAACCTCAGTGGATGTGACCCGGTCACAGCTAGGCTTGCCCGCCACACCTTTCCCAGACCCTCAGCGTCCAGCGTCGTCGCCGAATATTTTCCAAGTTTGGCCTCTTTCGCTCAATAAACTTGGTTCCTTTTTGCTTCCCAGAAGCGTGGGGTCTCCAATATACGATGGGCTGCGATAGCCTGCACTAATCCACTAAGAAAGGCTTGTAGAGCCTCTAATCCTTGAGAGCTGACCGAGGTGCGTCCTCTCGCTTCCAAGCCAGGTGAACTCTGACGTGGCACCGCCCGGAGCACTCGGTGACGTCACGGGGGGCCCTGATTGGTCGCCCGCGACCTAAGTCGGCTAATCCGCGATCGGCTAGTGTCCCTTCCAAAAGGTCATAGCTGCATTAGGGGATACTCTTTCATTTCATAACAGGGCGCCAATTTCCCCTTACTTACAACTTATAATGTAACTTCCTTCCCTTAACTGGCAGCCGGTCTGGTCGCCACATATATCAATAGACTCCCTGAACCTCAGAGAATCAGTAGTGAGGAGAATGAGCGAGTAGGAGAGTGATAGACTCTTAAAGCAGGCAAACGAAAGAGATAGGAGAGGGCACCGTAACATACCCCTCCCCTTAAAATAAGAGTCATATCGGAAGAGCAGCACTCAAGAGAGCAACCTATACTCTTGCTCCCTCCGTTCCTGAAGTGTCACTCCTCCAGTTGGTGACGTGGCTCGTACCACCTTGCCAGTCACTTGCCTCCTTATATCTCCACGTCGCATAGGACCGGGTGTGATGGGTGTTCCCTGAACACCTACAAGAAATACTCTCTCCGTGGCTACGAGTGTACTCCAACGGCTCGTTACCCTTGCAAGATTCAGTGCATGCAGCGCCTCCAACGCGTCGTGCACTCCGAGATAGTCTTGCACCTCCACTGCGTCCTACAGGTACTCCACGTTTCCTCTCATGATCTCCTCTTCGCCAATCTTCTCTCTTCTCGGTTCCTCTTCTCCCATAGGTGCGTTGTCTCCTCCCAGTGGCACTTGTCTCCTGTACTCCATCCAGCAGCTTCCCTTCTTCCACACTAGGCTTTTGCGATGGCCCAATGCCCTCTGGTTAGGCTGGCGCCTACCCTGGGTGTACCTATTCCCTGTTTTCTTCGTATTGCCTTTCCTATACCATTCGCTCCTTCGGTCCCGACGAACATCTTCATTCTTCCATGAGATTCTCTTCCCTGCAGACGTCTTCTTCGGTTCGTGGTTGGGCTCATCCACCTCCCTGTGGCTCACCTCACCACGGTGGTTCATCTTGCACCTACCACTATTCATCTGGCTGGCATAGGGTGCACTGCGTCGTGGCTCCTCCACTCTGCCCCTCACTGCCGTTCGCTCATCCACTGAGCTTACTTTATTCACGTTTCTGTGTGGGGGAGTGCGGTCTGCAGCCTCTTCACCGCCCCAGGCGTTTGTACAGCTGCTCCTCGCCACTCCTCCACACGCATCATCAGGCTTAGTCGGAGGTCCTCGTCGGGGTTCTCCACGACCTCCGACGACCTCTCTGCACCCTCGCCCTCGTTGTCGTCGTCTCTGGCGACGTTTCCCCTGTCGAAGTCGGCTTCCTCACTACCATCTGGAACGACCGATACCTCACCTGGCAGGGTTGTACCGCTGCTTGCAACATAGGCACTCCTGGCCCAAGCGGGTTGCATCCTGCCTCCTCCGAGGTCATTACCCAGCACCATCTGTACATGCTCTAGGGGTAACTTAGGGGCTACAGCTACTATAGCATTTACGACTCCGCAGTCGGCAATCAGCTGTACTTCGTGAAGTGGCAACCTGTGATCCTCCCCTACACTGCGTATCCTCACCACTCCCACAGGTGAATCATTAAATGCCTTGGGGAGAATACTCCTGGTTACCATACTTATGTCAGCACCCATATCTCGAAGAACGGCAACCTCCACTGGGTCTGACTTTCCAAACTTCACGTTGGCCCCGAAAACGAAGGGATGTTCACCCAACTTCATTGCCCAACCATTCACGTTGGGTCCATTATAATATGGGGTGTGAACAAATACTCTCTCCTCTTCCAACATTAGTCCTATATTCCTTTGGTGCTCCTCACACTCGCGGGCATAATGTCCTCTCACCACAGTTGAAACATCGGCTGCCTCCCCTGGGCGGCCACTCGCCAGTCCCCCTGGCGGTACCACTTGCAGACGTCCCCAGGGTCCTCCTTGGACTCCCTGTCGTCGTGTCCGGGACTGCAGCACTTGCTCCCGAGCTAGGTCCACTGCTCACAGCTTGGGGCTTCCTCCCCGCGTCTCTTGAGCTCTTGAACCGGGTTACTTCATAGGGCACACTACTCTTGGGAGAGTCCCCACCCGTCCTCGCTCCTCCTGAACTTCTAAGGTTCCCTCCCGACCTGGGGTAAGGCGAGTGTCTGGGTGGCTCCTCCCTCCTCAGATGTAGTGCCTCCTCCAGCATGTCGGCTTGGTCCGCTGCAGCCTTCAGGTCCTTAATACCTGCTTCTCTCACCCTTACTCACAACTCAGTATGAAGCACTGACATAAACTTCTCCATCACCATCAATCGTTTGATATCAACCGCCGACTCCGCTTCCTCCGCCTTCAACCATCGTAGGAATTTCCGTTCCATATCCCTGGCGGTCTCGGCGTAAGACTTCCCCGAAACTCTTGTACACTCTCTGAACCGCTTCCGGTACATCTCCGGAGTCAGCCGGAATGAGTGGAGCACCGCATTCTTAATCGCGTCATAACTAGTACACTCCTCTAGGTCCAGCATGTTGTAGGCTTCCCGGGCCTCACCAGTCAACCTGCCCTGGACCAGAGCAGCCCAATCATCTTCCGGCCACTCCTTCAGAGTTGCTATCCGTTCAAAGTGTTCGAAGAACGCCTCAGCTTCTTGTGGTTCGAACGTAGGTAAGTCACGTTCCCTTACCTTGAGGTCATCCCGCCGTGCAGGTAGTGAGGGCAGACCACGTTCAACGCGACGCAATTCAACTTCTTTCTTTGCCTTTATCTCCTCCAGTCGCAGTTGTCTCTCTCCTTCTTCCTACTGCAGCCGAGCTTCTCGCTCACGCTCCTCTCGCTGCAGCGCAGCAACACGTTCCTCTCACTGCAGCCGTGCTTCTCGCTCACGCTCCTCTCGTTGCAGCTCAGCTGCACGTTCCTCTCGCTGCAGCTCAGCTGCACGTTCCTCTCGCTGCAGCTCTGCTGCACGTTCCTCTCGCTGCAACCGTGCTTCTCGCTCACGCTCCTCTCGTTGCAGCTCAGCTGCACGTTCCTCTCGCTGCAGCTCAGCTGCACGTTCCTCTCGCTGCAGCTCAGCTGCATGTTCCTCTCGCTGCAGTTGCAGCCGTGCTTCTCTCTCCTCTCGTCGCAGCTGGGCTTGCAGTTGCATCTTCATTATTTCCAGTTGCAGGCTTCTCTTACTACAGCTGGACCTTCCACTGCTCCCATATTCACTGTGAATTCCCTCCACACTGGTAAGCGCTTGGGGTGGCTCTAGTCGAAACGGTTCACCTTGCGACAGCTCTCCTCGGGACGGCTCCTCTTGAGATGGCTCCTCTCCCGTCGCCTCTTCTCGAGCTGTGAGCTGTGCCATGATCTCTATCCTTCGCTCCGCTACCTTAGTCATCCTCAACCTAATCCCAAAGTGGTTTGCCACTTGTTGGAGCTGTGCCTTGGTACACTCCTCCAAAATTCTCTCGTCCCTTGTGTCAATAAATTTCCTTACTCTGTCCTCCTCCATCTCTATATCATTGAGCATACACGACAGCACAGACAAGTTAGTTGGCACTAATTTCACCGTTTCAGTCCCTTAGCTGGTTGAGTAACAGTACCACTGAATTCACTGGCCACACTGTATTAGTACCCTGGCAACACTTGTCTTGAAATTTGGGCCACACTGTAGCTTGATCCGTGCTTCCTGGCGAAGTTCCCAGTTCTTGGCTACCGGGGTTCGAATCCTGGCGAGGTCGCCAGTTCCCTGTCACGTGGGGGGTGGGACGGGGCTCTGCTAGCACTCGGCTGCTAGGGGCTCAAAAGGCCGAATACTCAGCCCCTCCGACTCCCAGGATTCACCGGAGTCTCCTTGGTCACACAGGAGAGGACCAACAATGCCCACCTCCGCAAGTCTTTGCTTCCACCACAAAAGGGGGTGCCACTGATTCACCCTGGAAGCCCTTCAGTCAAACACCAGGAAACCGCTGTTAACAGTTCCGGCCTAGACCCGTGGAGGAGTGAAGGAAGACTCAGGCTTACCTTATAACAATAACCTCCCTGAGTCTTGCCTGCCAGACAAAAAGGTTGCAGGAACTCCTTTCCCGCCTGTCTTCTCTATCTTCTTCCTAACAAGGTCGCCAGCTGGGTTATTATATCTGCACCCCAGCAATGCAGTTCAGTGGGTGTATTATATATTGTTTGTAGCCAGAAGATTGCTACTCCCATAGATCTGCTACTAGACTGTCGGCCCAGGGTACTCTCCCAGGAAGGTCTGTGTGGCTTTACCTCTCTCTAGCCACCACGTTACTAGTTGCCACCATTCAGGCACTGATACTGATCGGATGGCTAAGGGTACACTTTTATATAGGTCCGTGCTGTCTTTACCACTCTCCAGGCAATAAGAACTGCTATAGAGAAAGTAGTGTTCCCTAGGTGGTACTATGATAACCTTCGTGTATGTGCTTGAGGTTCGTCTACCTATTTTAGACTTACCTACATTTGCAGGGCTGCATGAAGAAAATTGGGACACATTTTGGACTTCATTTGAAGTTCATATACATAAAAAACCTTCTCTTGACAGGGTTTCTAAATTCTCTTACCTAAACAGTCGTCTTAAAGGGGAGGCTAAAAAGGTCACAAATAACCTGTCTCACTGAGAGTAATTATGAGGAAGCTATAAAACTACTAAAGTTGAACTATTGCAACAAGGAATTGAGTATAGCTAACCTGTATTATCAGTTACTGGATCTGAATGCACGAAGTAACCAACCAGACTCACTTCAAAGCTTCAGGCTAGAATTAGTCTCTAGTGAAGGCCTTAGGTAATAAAGTAGATGTACTAGCGTCCGAATGGTCAATTAAGTTACTTTTACAGAGGAAATTACCTCGAAATATTTTAGCAGAAATCTGCTCACACTATAAAACCGAGTTTCTCACTCTCGAGCAAATATTCAAGGGACTAAGAATAACGGTCAAAAGGTTGAAAACTCTTGATAAGATTAAACCTGAGCCTAAGCAACCTGAGAATGACAACTCAGTCAAACTAAAATCGACTTTGAACAAGTCTAATAAATTCAAGCCTAGGACTCCTCCATCCACTGGAAAGACGAGTAGTAGCATAGGTATTTACTCAGTATCTCCCTCTGAGACTGTAGCTGATGTGTCTGCTAAGAAGACAAACTCAGCAAGAGAGAGAAAGTGTCTGTTCTGTGAACAAGAACATGTCACCTATAAGTGCAATGCTTATCCTAACTTTAATGCCAGGATTAAACGACTACAAGAATTACATAGATACACCAAGTGCATGGGTTCTCATGATCCCAGTAAATGTGTAGTACATCTTCGGTTGTCAAGTAGATGCAACAAAGGTATGCATCATTATGCCTTATGTAGAAAGACGACATCACAATCTATAACACCTAGGGAGAATTCTATGAATTCTACCACAGTACAATATTGCAAGGTACACCAATAAATCAATGTAATTGCTACTGAGTCAGGCAATAATAGTACTCTGCCTACAGCTCAACTTAAACTAATTAATAGGAAGTCTAGAGTTAATACTAGAGGTCTCTTTGATCAAGGATCACAGAAGACTTCCGTCACACAACAATTAGTTGAGCAGTTAAAATTAAAACCTGCCAAATGTGCGAAATTCAATATCTCTGGGTTCTTGACTAATAGTGGACCTCGTGAATACCAAGTAGTCAAGGTGTTAGTAAGACTTGGATCTTCCACTAATTCAATACAAGCGGTAGTAGTAGATAAGCTTCCTTCAGACCTGCAGGTCACAGGACTAGCTAGCACTGCAAAATATATCAGACGTAAGATATCTGACATAGCCTCATGTGATCCGCATGAGGCTAGCGGATCACAAAATAAATTCTGATTGCCTCACAGACTTTGGTATCCTAATAGGTGCTGACTATTATTACAGATTTATGACAGGATGCACCAGACAACTCTGAATGAATTTGTTGTCATCTGCTGGAGGCCAATTGCTAACAGGACCAGTGTTTTTCCAACAAAAATCTTTATCAATCAACAAACTAACAATTCAATAGTGGCGACACTAGGCTTGGAACAGTCACCCCTACATTTCAGAGAAATATCTGAAGACAATGAGTCTGATCCACCTGTATATCGTCTGTGGGATTTAGACACTTTAGGTATTGTCCCTGATAAACCGAGTCATGATGATACGTGGACATACCAGCAATATCTGGATATAGTTGTCGGATTCGGATTGATATCCATAGGGAATGGAAAGGATGGGGGAGGTAGAGGGATGGGGAGATGAAATTCAATACAGTTGTCAATTAAGACAAACAATACTGGGTGAGACTGCCATGGAAGTTGAATCATCCACAAATTCCAGTTAATTATTTCATGGCAGCCTCCCAATTAAAGTCTCAATTAATACGGCTGAAGAAACAGCCAAATAAATTGAACATGTATCATCAATTAATTCAACAACAACTCGACAGTAAATTTATTGAAGTTGTTGAGAATGAAGACCGAAAAACAGGTCACAATTTACCCCATCACACTGTAGTGAAAGATTCAGTGACGACACCAATACGTATCGTTTTCAACAGTAGTGCCAAAGTGAAGGCAAGTAGCGTGTCCTTGAATGAATGTCTCCAAACAGGACCTAGCCTGACACAAAGGCTACACGACGTATTGTTACGATTCCGTACTGGTATTTTCGCTTATACAGCTGATATCAGTAGAGCTTTCCTTAGAGTAGGCTTACAAGAGGAGGATCGTAATTACACCAAATTTCTCTGGATTAAGGACCCACTGGATCCTGACAGTGATGTCGTAACCTACAGGTTTGCCTCTGTGCTATTCCGCGCGACTTCTTCACCGTTTCTACTTCAAACAACATTGGATACACATTTGAAGAAGTCAGATAGCCCTTATAAAATGGAGATTAGCGACAACTTGTATGTAGACAATTTCCAGGGAACCACTAATGACAAATCTAAATTGGTAGAAATCTGCCATGAGGCTAATCGTGAGTTGCTAGGAGCCAATATGCCACTACAATCATGGGCCACAAACAACAAATCATTAAACCAGATAATCGAGAAAGAATTTCCTGGTGATCGGGTACCTATTCAATTAAAGGTTTTAGGCGTGGAATGGAACACAGTTACCGACGAGATGAATGTCAAGTCAGTACAAACCAATAATTTAACCCTTTCCATGAGAAAATTACTCTCGTATGTCAGTCAACCATTTGACCCTTTGGGCTTACTTAGTCCTATTTTAATAAGGGGCAAACTCCTCATGCAGGAATGCTGGCAGAAACATATGGGCTGGAATGATCCGTTGCCAATTGAGTTGCAGGATAAATGGCAAATACTCACAATGAATTTCAATTAATTAGGTGTTTTGAAATTTCTTCGTAATGCTTCAGGACAAAACTTACCCACTAATTTGCACGTCTTTTACGATGCCTCTGCCAAAGCGTATGGCGCTGCAGCCTACTTAGTCAATAATGTACAATAATTTATACTCACATCTAAAGCAAGAGTTGCTCCAATCAAGAAGAGATCTTTACCACAAATGGAGTTGACTGCAATGCTGGTGGGAGTAAGATTGGTTCATTGCCTGACCAAGGCACTCAACAATATTCACTTTGGTGAGATTGTAGTGTGGTCAGACAATAAGGCAGTCTTATTATAGGCTGCCCATACAATAAGGCACACTCCAGCAGATTACCTTTCAAGAGGTTTATCATTAAAACAACTGATCACGTCTTCGATGTGGTTTAATGGACCTTTATGGCTTGTTAGTGGTCAATGGCTAAGCAGAAACCACAAGTCATAGTGACCAGTATCACAACTCCCATGACAGACCGAGAACCTCATCGAAAATTAGCAATGAATCCTAACAATTATTCCAACTTGAGTAAGTTACTAAGAGTTACAGCACATATATTTGACTTTCTTGCTAAGATAGAAATTAGACATAAGTTTCAAAATCCTATCCTCTTTTGGATCAAACGTGCACAACAGGAGACGTAAGGAAGTGAATATGAAAATCTTCCAGATAAATTAACCAAGTCTCTAGGTATCTGGTATGATACCAACACTTACAATATACTACGGTGTGGAGGACGTCTGCTTCATGCAGAAATTGATTTGGATACAAAGAATCCGATCCTTCTACCACGTCACCACATTATCACAAAACTTCTAGTCTTACACCATCATCAGTACAATACTGTACATGGTGGAGTGTTAGACACTCTCACCGACATGAGACAGAAATATTGGCTTCCTTAAGGTCGTCAAACTGTCAAATCACTCATTAAGTTCTGTGTGATCTGCAAAAGATACGACGCTCGAGTGTGTCCTTACCCAGGACCTCCACCACTCCCTAAGGAGAGAGTAGTCCATCTTCGTTCCTTTGAGACCTCTGGTGTCGATTACACAGGAGCCTTACTTCTCACTGGCACTCCAGATAAGGTACCAGTGAAGGCTTATATTTGCCTTTTCACGTGTGCAACCACACGAGGCGTACATCTAGAAGTGACTTCTGACATGAGTGCTGAAGCCTTCATCCAAGCTTTTCGTAGATTTGCAGCTCACAGATCCTGTCCCAAACTAATGATATCCGATAATAGATCAAATTTTGTGGCAGGAGAAGCCTGCCTATGAGAGATATAGAATCATCCAGAAGTGCAGTCTGTAATGCAAAGACGACAATGCCATTGGAAATTTATAGCTCCCAGAGCCCCCTGGCAAGGTGGTTTCTACGAACGCATGGTAGGGACTGTCAAGAAATGTTTAAGAAATATCCTGCATTGACAGAAAATTAGTTTCCCTGAATTACAAACAATCGTCGCAGAAATTGAGGCACGAGTCAACAACCGCCCCTTAACTTACCTATCGGATGACTTCTCCCAGAGAGAACCCCTTAATCCCTCATATTTAATACATGGAGGCCTGCTGAGCCCTCTGATACCTTTGGCAGAAGAGGATCCAGTCGACCCTTCCCATGTGACTAGGAGTGATTTAGTGGAAGGTTATCAACATCTCTCGAGAGTAATTGAAAGGTGGAATGAGGTGTGGACTCGAGAGTACCTCACAGCTCTACGAGAGAACCACTATGGAGCTTCGAGCCCTTATAATAAGGTTCAACTCAAACCAGGAGACCTAGTGTTGATTGACAGTGATGGACCCAGATCAAAATGGCCTATAGGCAAGATTGTCTTTATTCACCCAGATCACCAAGGCATCCTGAGAGTAGTACGGGTTTTGTGCCGAGGCACTACTACCGTAAAAACATTAGGGAAGTTGGTACCTCTCGAATTAGCTGAACGAGAGTGTTCAGCAGAACCAACTTCACCTACAGTTTCCAAGGATAACAATTCTGATTCCCCGAGCACACGTCCACTTAAAGCCGCTGTTCAACAATGCAAACAGAAACTACAAGCCTATTATAGCTCTGACTAAGTGCAAATAATTTACCATACAATTTAAGGTAGTCATGATGATACCAAGTTACCGTGATACCGTCTCGGAACTAATCAGTTGCAAGTCACAGTGACCCAGGACATTCACCTCGCTGTGGATTCTCAGTTTCCCTGAATTGTATGATTTAATCATTAACTTGTTTGTGTAGGCTACAAACTATACAATTATTCCATCTAGAGAATCTATGAGTTTACAAAACTTTAAGATCTTAGTAACATAACTGTTACACGTCATCTCGACACCAGTCATTGAGTACATTGTAAGCTTTAATAGTTATTAACTTTAGATGATTAAACAATTCCATGTTTTATATTTAACATGAGTTCACTCACAAGACTTAGAGTCTTATCTGTCTTTGACAAATACAGGACATCCGTTATGTGCGTACTAACGTACTAACATACTTAACATTAAATTAAATTCGGAATTGGTACGTCAGTACTCGACATTGAACTGCGACCAGAGTTTTTTCCCCCCACGGAGTTATGTTGGAAATTTCCAACACTGATACATTCTATTGTATCATAATACATCACTATTGTATACTAAGTACAATAACTATTAACTCTACTAACTGTAGTGCTAACATAAATTAATATTTTCTCTATCTGAGCATCATTTACTAAAATTCTCACGACATCAAGAGGCAGTATGGCGTCAGATATTATCCAGCCAGGACATAATTATTACCAACATGTTAGAGAATTGAATAATATTCTCAACTTTTATCAGTATTCTTTATAAGAATTAATCTCTGATAATATTATGACTAGTGATTCAATAATCACGAGTTATTGACTTAAACTGTCACTATATAACAGTTTTATCTGTTATATCTAAACGCTATGGAGGAAATAGAAATTATCTCCATTTCTCGATTAACACCATTTAACAAGAATATAATAATATTTAATTCCCTACAATTGCAACCCTGTTCTCATTAACGCATTATGTAAAGGTAATTAAACGGAGAGGAATTTTCCGTTCTTACTAAATTCTATTGCGAATGCTTGAGAGAGGGTTGACGGAGAAACGTGGCGACACCGCGAGGAGGTGTCGTCCAGTCCATCTCTAGTCTAGCTCTGACTCTCGCAGAAGTCAGAGCTGGACTAGAGATGTCACCAGAATTACGAACGAGCGTCCAGGGAGAGGCCAATTACCAACAATTCTACGACAGGCCCTTGCCTCTTAATCAGCCTATTAGCAATCTAAGGATTGCATCGGTAGACAACCAGCAGGTTAAGTGTTCTCATAATTTTAATTGAGCTCTTTTAATTGTTTAACACTGTCCATCGTTACACCACAAGACCTCCCCAAACAACAAGTACATCCGTAAGAAATTTGCTCTGTCCCTCCTAATGAATAATGATGACACAATTTACCTGGTATAGACAATTTGTACATTTAATTGGAATTTCAGCCTGTGTTGAAGCAGCCGTGGTCTCCTCATTTTTCCCACGCCATGCTCTGGGTTCATGTGTTACAGCAAGTACCAGACGACGCCATCACGACTCTGCATCTCCTTTCACTCTCACAGCTAAGCAGCTGAATTAGTTCAATTTAGTTTATTTCTATATTTAGTTTACGTGACGGTAGATAACTGGTAGTTATTTAGAATATTCATTTACATGATTTAGGAAATCTAGTACAATTTGATAGCCTCATGAACTTTAAAGGAGAATGATTTCTTGTTTAACCATCATACAATATTCTTGCTACTAACCAATTTATTTAATGTTTATTTGTTTATTCCTTAGTAAGAGTTACTAATTTTATTCGAGGAAGAACCAGCCTCGATGAAGCGTACTGGGAGTATTTAACTATTGGTATTAACCCCCCATTTTGGTGAAGGACGAAAGTTTATTTACGAACAGTAATTTAATACAGTCCATTAAGGTTTAAGGAATAACTCCTAATTAATAGTTACAATATCCACAGGCACTGATATTTCAGTCCTTTTTTATTGTTCATTTATCTGTTTCCCTTTTCAGTAAAAATAGGGTGGTCCTTCGATTAATATAAATCAATTAATTAAACATCAATCAATAAATAGAGAGCAAACTTTCTTCCCAACACCTGGTAGGATGTGACGGCCCAGGGCCACTTTAATAACTTTAACAGAATGTGGTGGGCAACTTTGCTTGGTCAATGCATGTAATCCACATGACCTCTTAACTGTGTCTGGAAGAGACTTAAAAATCATTTTCAGGAAGTGCGCATTATATTTCTGCTTCCTCTTAAATGAAGCAACCACTGGGGGAGGGTCGATCATCTCCACATGGTAGGAAGTCTGTCCCAACTGCAATCTGCAGTTTCTTGCCCCTTTCTGTGCAGATAAGGAGTAATCAAACCGATACAGAAAATCGGTACCCCATGAAGATGTTTCCAGGAAATTCAAGATTCTCAACAATCGTGCATGTATGAGGTTGCACTTCCCAATACTTTCAAAGTTAACGGTACCTTGACCCAAGATATAAATCTTTTCCCCATTTACTGCCGTTAATTTTTTCTCACAACGTTTAATGCCTGCATATTTAAATTTGCTGAAAGCTGACTTTTTAATTAGAGTTGCTTGAGTTCCGGTGTCCACAAAAACTGCCATCACTAGAGGCGACCATCACTAGAGGCGACCTGTCCCGAGTTTACCTTAACCCCTACGTTTTGACATGAATTCCTAAAATGGCCTCGGCTATAACAATTCCAACACACTTCGTTAATAATAGCGCGTCAACTAGACGCCGCTTACTTCTTTTACAAGCAGCATCCTGGTCTGCTACACTGGGAGGGGAGGTAGGTGGCATAGGGTAGTGGAGGGGAGGTGAGGGGTGGGGAGTAGGGACATTGGGGGATGAGGGAGTAAAGGAGGGCATTTGGGGTTGAGTGGGATAGGGAGAGTGGTAAGAGGTGGGATACAAAGGAAGGTTGTTGGGGAGGAATTGAAGGGGGGAGGGGAGGGGGGGAAGAGTGGATGGCGGATTGTTGAGGAGAGGAAGTTTGAGTGGGGTGGGGTTGAGGGGGCGTGTATACAGGTAGAGGTTGAGGGAGACAAGGTTGGGTTTGGATAGGTTGTGGCTGGGGTGGGTAGTGGAGGGTGGGTTAAGGCTGGGGTGGGTAAATGGGTACGGGATGGGTATGGATAGGCAGTGGCTGGGATGAGTAGGTAAGTGTGTGTTCAGGCTGGGGTGGGCATACGGACAGGGGTAGGGGTTGGGTAGCGGTAGGGTGTCGGTAGGTGGGGAAGGGTTGAGTTTGGGTTGAGCATGCAAGGCAGGGGTTGGGTGAGGGCAGGTTGTGGCTTGGGTGGGTAGGTAGGGTGGGTTCAGGCTGGCGTGGGCATATGGGCCGGGGTAAGTAAATGGGAAGGGATAGGTTATGGGTAGGTGGGGAGGGGTTGAGGCTGGGTTGGGTATGCGGGTAGGGGGTTGGGCGGGGATAGGCTGTAGCTGGGGAGGGTAGGTAGGTGTGGGTTCAGGCTGGGGCGGGCATATGGGCAGGGGTATGGAAATGGGTAGGGGTTGGGTGGGGATAGGCTTGGGTTGGGGTGGGTAGGTGGGGAGGGGTTGAGGTTGGGTTGAGCAGGCGGGCAGGTTTTGGGTGGGGAAAAGCTGGGGTAGATAGGTAGGGGTGGGTCGAGGCTAGGGTGGGTATGTGGAGGTGGGTTGAGGCTGGGGTGGGTAGGTGGGGGTGGGTTGAGGCTGAGGTGGGTAGGGGGGTGGGTTGAGACTGGAGTGGGCAGATGGGGGTGGGTTGAGGCTAGGGTGGGTAGGTTGGGGTGGGTTGAGGCTGGGGTGTGTCGGTGGGGAGGGGATGAGGTTGGGTTGAGCAGGCAGGCAAGGGTTGGGTGGGGATTGGCTGGTGTGGGTAGGTAGGGGAGGGTTGAGGCTGAGGTGGGTAGGTGGGGGTGGTTTGAGGCTGGAGTGGGCAGGTGGGGGTGGGTTGACGCTGGAGTGGGTAGGTGGGGGTGGGTTGAGGCTGGAGTGGGCAGGTGGGGGTGGGCTGAGGCTGGAGTGGGCAGGTGGGGCTGGGTTGAGGCTGGGGTGGGCAGGTAGGAGTGGGTTGAGGCTGGGGTGGGCAGGTGGAGGTGGGTTGAGGCTGGGGTGGGCAGGTGGGGGTGAGTTGAGACTGGGGTGGGCAGGTGGGGGTGGGTTGAGGCTGGGGTGGGCAGGTGGGGATGGGTTGAGGCTGGGGTGGGAATACAGGCAGGGGGTTGGGAGGGTATAGGCTGTGGCTGGGGTGGGTAGGCAGGGGAGAGATTGGGTGAGACTGAGTCGACACCATTGTGTATCCATGACCCACACATATCTTCAGAAATTTCTGTAATTATATGACCAGTCGTCTGTTCCATGCGAAATATTAACACCTCGCATCACCATAAAAAAAAAATCACAAACAATGCTTTAAAAGCTTAATTTAAACGACCCTTGAAAATTTTTCCATCGTCTAGTCCTGTACCCAGAATTAAGCCAAGTTTACAATAAATTAAATAGATTAATTGTGCGTAATGTTTTAAATAAAGAACCAATTTAAGAATTAGCACGCCACACACTAGTCGGTTTCTGAAGGACTCCTCGGCCTCTTTATTTAAAAGTAAGATGCGTACTCTATAAGAATTAAAGAATATTACTTTCATAAAAAGTTGAACAAAAATAAATTAACTAACGTGCCGCACTCGTGACGGACTAATAATGATGATTTACACTTGTACACTAGATAAAATTGAAGGGAACAGAGTGGCCACTGACTCTACTGATGGAGCGTTCAGTCGCGCTAAAACACAAGTCCCGCATTTTTTTTTCCTTAAACGCTTAAAAATCAAATTTGTATCTCCGAAGTAGAAAACAAGATTTACGTTAATAACGGGCTCTTATGTATAACACAGATACCCTGGACATGCATTTGTCTTACCAATTCGAATTTCCACCAAAAACTTCGTTTTCTAACAAACAGGACTCTGAAAAATTTTTGGACACTCAAAATATTGCAAACTCTTAATTCGACAAAAATCAAATTTTCGCTTCCTCAATATAAACACACTATTTCTTATTGCTGGCGATGTCCACAGAACAATACGGACATCTCGGGCAGTCACAATATCCTTGAATTCGAATTTTCTCCAAAATCTCAGGTTTTCACCCAAACTGGACTTTGAAAAAATCTACCCTCAATTCTACGAAAATTCGTTTAAGTCGGCCAAATTCACAGTACAATTTCCTGATGGGAAAACACTAATAATTATACTGACACAGACGAAAGGAAAACAATAACACATAAGACATCCACTTTACATACGAATATGAATTTCTCTCAAAATCCGTGATTCTCACACAAAGCTGGACTTAAAAAAATATTTCACAACACAATTTTCCTCGAAATATCTGTTGACTGGGCAAAAATCTAATTACAATTTCCTGATGCTTTAGACCATAAATATATTATTTGTGTGCTCTAGAGAAAAATACTAGCCATGGAGCGCTTACTTGACAAGAAAATCCGAATTTTCACCAAAAACTCAGATTTAGACAAAACTAGACTTAGAATTTCTTTCCAACCTAAATTTTCTGAAAATTCATTTAATTCTAAAAAAATCGATTTCTACATTCCTAACGTTAAAACTAGAATTACATTATTACCACCAACTAAGGACTCCTAATGATATCCGGATCTTACCCTTAACCCGCAAATTCGAATTAACCTCAGTTAACCCAATTTAACCAAGTGGACTCTGACAAAATTCCACCACAAAATTTTCGTAATTTTTTTCCAATAAGTCGTATAAACTTTTTCCACAAAATCACTAACACTTAATTACTAATCACTCATCGTATACTTAATAACCGGGACAGGAAGTACTAAGCCCAGAGGATTAACCAAACTTTAGAAACTTCACCTCTGACTTTGACTATTTTGTATTGTAACATACAATTACAATTTTTGTGGACAAACTATTTTTAGGGGAAAATACTTAACACTCGGGAAATTTGTAATACAGGGGCAATGAAATTGGGGGAAATCTTGAATACCTAGAAAAATGAAAATAGGGGGAAACACTTTATAATAACTTGACTAAATGGAACTAAAGAATCACTCAACTTAATCCTATAATCGCCCCAATCGGCTCGCCTTACCGCGCCTTGCCTAGGGGGCCGCGACCACCTAGATTCCAACAGAACGGCACGCTGCTTTCGGCAACAATTAGACTAGATACGCCTCAACCTCTATTAAATGTGTGATCACTCGGTCGTTGAATCGGTGCTAAGTAGTTTACTAGCCCATCCCTCAGTAGCCGCAACTACCTTCATGAATTTAAAGTTTTTCTTAGCGTTTCGGGTCGTCTAACAACGCCCTCGGGTAAATTCCCTGGCATCCCACAGATAAATCCGCCCAGTTAGCCCACAAGAAACTGTTGTTGAGAATATGGTGGTTCCTAACACCTCCGAACCAATTGAAAGGGGTTGAGTTAGGTATCCACTTCAATTAATTCAAAGCGGTCTCCTTGCCAAATAAAATCTTAACCGCCTAAACATAACCACCTAATTCTTAATACTATTAGCCCCTCACGACCCCAAAAGTTTACCAACCCCACTCAATTGCTACTGTTGTGAGGTGAACTGTTAATTCTGGTTCGTGGGCCCTCTGCTGACCTCCCTAACCCCTACACACGTGACCGAATGACTAAGACGCATGAACTTTCAGCATTTTTAAACAACAAAATTGGTGAAACCACCGTTGTGCACCATTGTAACGGGGGTCCGCCTTTAACCTCTACTTACTAGTTAAATGCTGGTCATTATTAATTTAATATATACAGAAACCAGAGTTCTACTGTGTAACCTTCGGTTCACCTCCTCAAGATCTAAACGTTTGACTGTTTAGATGTCACGACTAGAGGATAATGTACCCTTCTATGTTACACTGCAAACTCTGAATTACACCGCCACCACCTGCTAACCCACTGAGTAATTCCCTCAAACTGACGGTGAAGCAGGATACCGTCAATTAGATATAAACCCCCGAAAATGGATCCCCAGTTATCGTAAAAGGAGGGATTAGATTTACGTTAAGTGTGGAAATTAAATTAAAGTAAAAAGGGGTTGTCTTAGGTATTAAATAAATGCTTGCAAGCTTGCAGAGGATGCTTAGTCTCAAGCATGGGGTTTGAGACCATCAACAGGACGTACAAAATTCACGTTGGGGGAAGTTCCAATAAACACCATAATTTCTATAAACGATTTATTAACCCAAGATTATACATATAAATAAAATTTAATAAAACCCTGTCGAAACACTTCCTAACTGAATATTTTTCTAACTGAGGCAATTAGTACTTAACTACAACAATTAATGTAGATTCTACACTACTAAAAACTCAGACACAGATACCTTAAAATATACAGCCCGGCCTCGATGGTCTACCCGGCTCCAGAGGGAGAGATGTTGCTCCCAGTTGACCTCAAAGCCCACACTGACCTTCCCCTGTCTGGTTGCAACCTGCTCTCGCACAAGACAGCACATATATGACTTATTGCTTATAGTCACTATTTCGCTTATAAATAAGTACATATGTGACATATTCAAAGCCATATTTTTTTTCAAGGCACTAACTTATTCTCTCAGTTTTATTAAACAATAGAGATTTTATACACAATTTGACTATATCCTGAGTTACTTTACAATTTATTTAAATATTTTAGTTTTGTTTTATTATTTTTATAAAACTGTAATATCAATATAGGTATAGGTTCAGTACTAATTGTAATATGTTAACATATTAAGAAGGTTAGGTTAGGTTGTAGTTTTCTATTCAGCTTTTCAAGGTAAACTCAAATATTCACAATAAATTAGTATGTCACATATGCACTTTTCATAAGCAGGATATTGACTATCAGCAAGTGCGAGAACGAGTTGCTGTTCAAGCTCTGACTGACCTAGGTCCCCAGGACTATATGTGACTGGAAACTCACACCCCAGAAGTGACTCGAACCCATACTGCCAGGAGCAACGCAACTGGTATCTACAGGACGCCTTAATCCGCTTGACCATCACGACCGGACAAAAGGAAGTGAAAGCCGAAGCTATTTGAACCACTTCCCCTCCGGCACTCGGATGGTAATCTTGGGCATAGCATTTTATCAAATCACCTCATTCTTTGGGGTACACGTGAGGAACAGAAATGCGAACAAGCCTGAATGGTCCCCAGGACTATATGCAGCTGAAAATGCACTCCCCAAAAGTGACTCGAACCCATACTGCCAGGAGCACAATGCAACTGGTTTGTACAGGACACCTTATCCACTCCACCATCTTGACCGGACAAAAAATGATGGTGGCCGAGTCTAATTCCCCATTATCCAGTCATCACTCTGATCGTAATCTTGGGCATGGTATTTTATCAAATCATCTCATTCTTTGGGGTACACGTGAGGAATACAAATGCGAACAAGCCTGAATGGTCCCCAGGCATATATGCAACTGAAAACTCACACCCCAGAAGTGACTCAAATGCATACTGCCAGGAGCACCCTGTAACTGGTGTACATGACCCCTTAACCACCATATTAAGGGGTCCGACGACACTGATGGTAAGATCATTGGAAAATGAAGCTGCATCCCTCTCACAGGTGCTAAATAGTTTTGTTTTTTTGGTGGTTGAGCTCTGGCTCTTTGGTCCTGCCTCTCAACCGTCAATCAACAGGTGTACAGATTCCTGAGCCTATTGGGCTCTATCATATCTACACTTGAAACTGTGTATGGAGTCAGCCTCCACCACATCACCTCCTAATGCATTCCATTTATCAACCAATCTGACACTAAAAAAGTTCTTTCTAATATATCTGTGGCTCATTTGGGCACTCAGTTTCCACCTGTGTCCCCTTGTGCGTGTTCCCCTTGTTTTAAATAGACTGTCTTTATCTATCCTATCAAGTCCCTTCAGAATCTTGAATGTGGTGATCATTTCCCATCCTAACTCTTCTGTCTTCCAGCGAAGTGAGGTTTAATTCCCGTTGTCTCTCCTCGTAGCTCATACCTCTCAGCTCGGGTACTAGTCTGGTGGCAAACCTTTGAACCTTTTCCAGTTTAGTCTTATCCTTGACTAGATATGGACTCCATGCTGGGGCTGCATACTCCAGGATTGGCCTGACATATGTGGTATACAAAGTTCTGAATGATTCTTTACACAAGTTTCTGAATGCCATTGGTATGTTGGCCAGCCTGGCATATGCCGCTGATGTTATCCGCTTGATATGTGCTGCAGGAGACAGGTCTGGCGTGATATCAACCCCTAAGTCTTTTTCCTTCTCTGACTCCTGAAGAATTTCCTCTCCCAGTTGATACCTTGTATCTGGCCTCCTGCTCCCTACACCTATCTTCATTACATTACATTTGGTTGGGTTAAACTCTAACAACCATTTGTTTGACCATTCCTTCAGCTTGTCTAGGTCTTCTTGAAGCCTCAAACAGTCCTCTTCTGTTTTAATCCTTCTCATAATTTTAGCATTGTCCGCAAACATTGAGAGAAACGAATCGATACCCTCCGGGAGATCATTTACATATATCAGAAACAAGATAGGACCAAGTACAGAGCCCTGTGGGACTCCACTGGTGACTTCACGCCAATCGGAGGTCTCACTCATCATCGTAACTCTTTGCTTCCTATTTCTTAGATACTCCCTTATCCACTGGAGCACCTTACCAGCTACACCTGCCTGTCTCTCCAGCTTATGTACCAGCCTCTTATGCGGTACTGTGTCAAAGGCTTTCCGACAATCCAAGAAAATGCAGTCCGCTCAGCCCTCTCTTTCTTGCTTAATCTTTGTCACCTGATCGTAGAATTCTATCAAGCCTGTAAGGCAAGATTTACCCTCCCTGAACCCATGTTGGCGATTTGTTACGAAGTCCCTTCTCTCAAGATGTGTTACCACGTTTTTTCTCACGATCTTCTCCATCACCTTGCATGGTATACAAGTCAAGGACACTGGCCTGTAGTTCAGTGCCTCTTGCCTGTCGTCTTTTTTGTATATTGGGACCACATTCGCCATTTTCCATATTTCTGGTAGGTCTCCTGTCTCCAGTGACTTACTATACACTATGGAGAGTGGCAAGCAAAGTTCCTCTGCACACTCTTTCAGTATCCATGGTGAGATCCCATCTGGACCAACAGCCTTTCTAACATCCAGATCCAGCAGGTGTCTCTTGACCTCCTCTCTCGTAATTTTGAACTCTTCCAAGGGCGCCTGGTTTTCCTCCCTTTCTCCTAGCACAGTGACCTCACCTTGTTCTATTGTGAAGACCTCCTGGAACCTCTTGTTGAGTTCTTCACACACCTCTGTCATTCTCTGTATACCTGTCCTCGCCTGTTCGAAGTTTCAATACCTGTTCTTTCACTGTTGTTTTCCTTCTGATGTGACTGTGGAGTAGCTTTGGTTCGGTCCTGGCTTTGTTTGCTATATCATTTTCAAAACTTTTCTCTGCTTCTCTTCTCACCCTGACATACTCATTCCTGGTTCTCTGGTATCTCTCTCTGCTTTCTGGTGTTCTGTTATTCCGGAAGTTCCTCCACGCCCTTTTGTTCAGTTTCTTCGCTTCCATACATGCCCTATTATACCATGGATTCTTGTGTTGCATCTCTTATATTTTCCTTTGGGCCGGGATGAACCTGTTTACTGCCTCCTGACACTTTTGGGTAACATAGTCCATCATACCCGGTACAGACTTATCTCTGAGGTCTGTGTCCCAAGGTATTTCACTTAGGAAACTTCTCATCTGTTCATAATTCCCCTTTCGGTATGCCAGCCTTTTGATTCCTAGTTCTTTTTTGGGCGAGATAAGTCCTAGCTCTACCAGGTACTCAAAGTTCAATACACTGTGGTCACTCATTCCCAATGGCGCTTCCATCTTAACTTCCCTTATATCCCACTCATTTAGGGTAAATATCAAATCAAGCATTGCTGGTTCATCTTCTCCTCTCATTCTTGTTGGTTCTTTGATGTGCTGGCTTAGAAAGTTTCTTGTTGCCACGTCCAGCAGCTTAGCTCTCCATGTTTCTGGTTCTCCATGCGGGTCTCTGTTCTTCCAATCTATCTTCCCATGGTTGAAGTCTCCCATAAATAGTAGTCTAGATCCATTCCTGCTAGCAACAGAAGCTGCTCTTTCTATTATGTTAATGGTGGCCATGTTGTTTCTATCATATTCCTGTCTAGGTCTTCTGTCATTTGGTGGTGGATTATATATGACTACGACTATAATTTTTTTCCCTCCATTTGTTATGGTACCTGCTATGTAGTCACTGAAACTTTCACAGCCCTGAATATCCATCTCCTCAAAATCCCAGCCTTTTCTTACCAGCAGAGCTACACGACCCCCACCTCTTCCTTCCCTCTCTTTCCTCATAACATAATAGTCCTGTGGGAACACTGCGTTTGTTATCGTTTTCGTGATCTTTGTTTCTGTGAGGCCTATTATGTCTGGGTTTTCCTCTAGTACCCGTTCTCCAAGCTCATTTGCTTTATTTGTAATTCCGTCTATGTTAGTGTACATCACTTTGAGGCTCACTTTCTTCTGTCCCTTCTTAAATCGCCTCCTTGGTGAGTGTTCTTCTGGTGGGGGAGGCTGTTCCATGGGTGTGAGGACCTGTGAGGTGGATAACAGGGTCTCAGAGGATACTGGGAGGAGGGGGGGATGGGGGATCCAGTGAAGGGGGAGGGACAGGGAGGGTATGGGATGAAAGGGGAGGGAGGACAGGAAGGAAAGGGGGGGGGGGAGGGAGGACTCGGTGGGAGGAGGGGAGGGGTAGAAGGGTGGGGATTGGGTGTGGGGGGAGGGACATTTGGCTGAACATTTGAGTGGGGGCAGGGATGGTTTGGGGTAGGGGGGGTTTTCTATGCAGAGGGTGGCGGGGTTGTCCTCCTTTCTGGTATTACTGGGTAGCTGGTTGTGGGTTCCCCCCTCGCCTCTGGGGGTGTTGTGTTAGGAGCTGTGACTTCCTGGTTTTTCCCTCTCGCCCTGCGCCTCTTCCTTGCTTCTGCCGCCACGGCTCTCTCCTCCCTTGTCATGTTTCTCTGGAGGAATACATTTTTTTTGTTTTTCCCACGTTTTTCAGGGAGCTCTTCCTTGATTGGATCTTCTCCTTTGTGCTCTCGTTTGCAAACACTATCTCTATCATTCGGTTTCGGTCTTTGTTGTACCAACCTAGCCTGAAAACCTTCTCAATGCTATGCTCAGCCCCTTCCATGTCTAGTGCCTTTAGTACTTCATTCACTGCTGCTTTGTCCTTGTCATTCCACTCTGTCCTATTAGAGCTTTCCTGTTCCTGTGTGTGTGTGTGTGTGTGTGTGTGTGTGTGTGTGTGTGTATGTGTGTGTGTGTGTGTGTGTGTGTGAAATAAAATAACAAAATAAAATTAAATTAGTAGTTAGTAACGGTGATTTATTGACAGTTGAGAGGCAGGCCGGAAGAGCAGAGCTCAACCTCCGCAAGCACAACTATGTGAATACAAGTAGGCGAATACACACATACAGTGTAAGGAATCTGTCAGAATCACGTATGAAAAGACAAACCGTGATTATGCGACCCCAGCATGGATCCGTACCTTGTCAACACAAGACCAAACTGGAAAAAGTTCAATAGGTATGCAACTATGCTAGTCCCAGAACTAAGAGGCATGAGTTACGAGATAAATCTGCGTGAAATGCACTTCACGTCGCTGGGAAGAGCTTGGGGAGACATGATCACCACATACCAAATTTGCAGAGGCATTGACAGGGTAGACAAGATGGATTATGTAACATGGGTGGTACACGCATAATGGGGACACAGGTGGAAGCTGAATACCCAGATGAGTCACAGAAACATTAGAAAGAACTTTTTCAGTGTCAGTAGTTTCCAAACGGAATGCACTAGGCAATGCTGTGGTGGAGGCAGACTCCATACACCGTTTCAAATGCAAATATGATAGAGCTCGAGAAGCTCAGGAATCTGTACACTAATAGACTGACGGTTGAGAGGTAGGACCAAAGAGCCATAGCTCAATTCCCGCAAGCACAACTAGGTGAGTACAGAATGAGGAAGGCATTACGAATATGGAACATGAAATACCACTAGGAGTCAGAGACCATTGTGTCCTAGTCTTTGACTACATGATAGAGCTTAAAACTGTGACCACAGGACAAGAGGTCTGGGAAAGAACCGTAGACTATAGGAAAGATTACAGGAGGATAAGAGAATATCTGGGTGAAGTCCAGTTGGAAGAAGAACAAGGAGGACAAACAGTATAAAATATAATAGACCTAGTCAATTGGAAATGCAAGGAGGCCCTAAGAAAGTTTTATATTAACAGTAAAGGAAAAAAGTAGGAGGGAATATAATAACCCATGGTTTAACTAAAAGTGTCAGGACGCAAAAATTAGAAGCAGGAGGGAGTGGAGATAGTACAGAGGACAAATGACATAGGATAATAAGTTTCGATGCAACAGAGCTAGAAATGAATATATTAATATATGGATAGTATCGAAAAGGAATTATGAGAGCGTTATTGCAGTGAAAGCAAAAAAGTAACCTAAATATCTACATAGTCATATAAGAAGGAAAATGTCAGTGAACGACCAAGTGACAAGACTAAGGAAAACAGAAGGGGCATATACGGAAAGTGACAAGGAAATCTGCGAGGTACTGAATGTCAGTTTCCATGGAGTGTCACAACTGAGCCTGACCAGCTCCCATTGTTAGAAGAAGAGATGGTCTAAAATGAGAGATTAACAGATATAGAAATGCCAGCAGAGGAGGGAATGTAACAACTAACAACACTGGATGAAACTAAAGCAGTTGAACCAGACAAAGTATCACCGTGCATACTAAAAGAGGCAGCGCAGGCCCTCAGCGTGCCTCTAGCAAGGCAACCCGTTCTCGCACTTTCTTATAGTCAATATTGACTTATTAAATGCGTGCATATGTGACATACTAATTTCTTGTGAATATTTTAGTTTACCTTGAAAAGCTTCATAGAAAACACCGACCTCACCTAACCTTCTTAGTATGTTAAGATAAGCATCTTATTGCTTCGTAATTACAATTATTACTAAACCTATACCTATAATAGGTTAAGTAATAATTGTAATTACGAAGCAATAAGATGCTTATCTTAACATACTAAGAAGGTTAGGTAAGGTCGGTGTTTTCTATGAAGCTTTTCAAGGTAAACTAAAATATTCACAATAAATTAGTATGTCACATATGCACTTATTTAATAAGTCAATATTAACTTAAAGAAAGTGCGAGAACGGGTTGAGCAAGGATCTATAATGAGTCATTTACGAAGGGAGAGTTTGCCAGTTGCTGGAAGAAGGCAATTGTGATACCAATTTTCAAGAAAGGAGATAGGGAAGAGGTACGTAACTACAGACCAGTATCACTGACAAGCATCCCCTGTAATGTACTTGAGAGAATAATCAGTTAAGACTAACACACTTAGAGAACATTAGGTATGTAAATTAACACCAACAAGCTTTCAGAGAAGGGAAATCATGCTTAACAAACCTTTTAGAATTCTATGATAAAGTAACAGTAATAAGGCAGGACAGGGAAGGTTTAGCAGACTGCATATTTCTAGACTGCCCATAACCCTTTGATACACAGGAGACACCTGCACAGGAGACTGCAATTGAAATTTGAGAGGCAGGTGGGAGTAAGCGGAAAAGCCCTAGCTTGGGTAAGGAATTACTTAACAGGCAGGAACCAGAGGGTAACAGTCAAGGGCAAGAAGTCAGACTGGCGAACCGTAACGAGTGGAGTACCTCAACGATCGGTGATCGGACCAGTTGTATTTTTTATGTACGTGAATGACATGTCTACAAGAGTCGAGTCCTATATGTCGATGTTTGCAATGGCGCGAAACTAATGAGACGAGTTGTGACAGATGAGGATTGTAGGATCCTTCACGAGGACTTGGACAAGCTGCGGAGATGGCCAGAGAAATGGCTACTGCAGTTCATCAAGAGCAAGTGTATAGTTATGGAAATGAGAGTAAGTGACAGGAGACCAAAGGGTCAGTACACAATGAAGGAAATTACCTTCGAGAGAGGAACCTGAGAGTGGACGTAACACCAAATCTAACTCTTGAGGCCCATATCAATCGTATAATGACAACATCGTACTCTATGCTAGCAAAAGTTAGAATGTCATTCAGAAACCTAAGTAAAGAGGCATTCAGAGCACTTTACACCGCGTACTGGAGACTAGTCTTTGAGTATGCAGCCTCATCATGAAGACCCCCCTTAAAGCAACACATTAGGAAACTGGGAAAGGTTCAGAAATTTGCGACGTGGCTAGTCCCGCAGTTGCATGGGATGGGATATGGAAAGCAACTAAGGGAACTGAACATGACGACATTAGTAAAACGGAGGGAGCAGAGAGATATGATAGTAACATTCAAAATACTTAAGGGGATTGACAGAGTGGAAATAAACGAAATGTCCACAAGGAATTCCAACAGAACAAGGAGACATGGATGGAAGCTGGAAATTCAGATGAGTCATCGAGATGCTAGAAAGTTTTGTTTTAGCGAGAAAGAAATGAGGAAATGGAATGAACTAAAGGAGCACATTGTGAAAGCAAACACTGTTCATAGATTTAAATCTAGGTATGATAGTGAAGGACAGAATCCATTGCTTTAAACAACTGGCGGCTCGAAAGGCGTGATCCAGGAGCCAACGCTCGATCCTCCAGGCTCAAAAAGGTGCGTACAAATAGATGAGAACACACAGGACATGATGGTCTACATCACGTAAAAGTGTACGGACACAGCAAACAAACTTGTCCCAGTCCGAAAGGAAAAACTAAAATTCACATGAGGGAACCCATAGTTTAATCAGGAATGCAAGTTTGCAAAACAATTAAGTACAAGGGCGTGGAGAAACTATAGAATTAACAGGACAACAGAAGAGAGGCAGAAGAACTGTTCGAAAATGACATAATTAGTAAGGCAAGGACTCAACCTAATTTGCTGCACAGACACATCAGAAGGAAAACAACAGTGAAGGAAATGGTGATGAAACTGAGGATAGGGGCTGACAGGTTCACTACAAATGACAGGGAATTGTGCAAGGAACTCAATACGAATTTCTTGGAGGTCTTCACGTTAGAGTAAGTAGAAGTTCCATAGATAAGAGAGGGAATTTCACTGGAGGAGTTTGAGATTACCAGTGGGGAGATAAGGAATCATTTGCTTGAGTTTGATGTGATAAAGGTTATTGGCCCAGACGGAATCTCAGTATTGATACTTAAAAAAGGAGCAGATGTACTGTGCCTACCACTCTCATTGGTTTATTACAAATCGCTGGTAATGGAAGAACTATCAGAAAATTGGAAGAAGGCTAATATAATTTCAATTTACAAAAACGGTGACAGACAGAGAGGCACTGAACTACAGGCCAGTGTTCCTAACTTGCATACCATGCAAGGTTATGGAGAAGGTTGTGCGAAAAAAAAAACAAGTAGAACATCTGGAGCAAAAGAACTTTGTCGCACATCATCAACATGGGGGTTCAGGAATGGCAAATCTTTCCTCACAGGATTAATTTAATTCGATGATCAGCCAACAAAAGTCAGGCAATAAATAGAAGGAGTGGTAAGAATGCATATTTTTAGACTTGCTGAAAGCCTTTCTCACAGTTCTCATTAAGCTATAATTATAGGCAAGAGTAAAAGAGAAGGTACTCTATTGGATAAAGGCGTACTTAATCAACAGAAGACAGCGAGTCACTGTGAGGAGTGAGGTCTCAGAGGGGCGGGGCGTCAACAATGGTGTCCTGCAGGGTTCAGTCCTTGGACCTATCCTGTTTCTGATATATGTAATTGATCTCACAGAGAGTACAGGCTCGTTTCTCTCAATGTTAGCTAATGACGCAAATATTATGAGGAGGATTAAGACCGAGGATGATAGCTAGAGGCTACATGATGACTTACACAAACTGAAGGAATGGTCCAACAAATAGCTATTGATGTTCAACCCAAGTGAATGTAAGGTAATGAAACCAGATGGAGAGCCTGAGACCAGACACTGGGTACCAGGAGACGAAATCCTCCACGAATTATCCTACCCTATCAATTACTCTGTAATTGATAGGGTAGATAAAGACAGACTGTTAATACAAGGGGCACACGCACTAGGAGACACAGGTGGAAATTGAGTGCTCAAATGAGCCACAGAGATATTAGAAAGACTTTTACAGTGTCAGAGTAGTAGACAAATGGAATGCATTAGGAAGTGATGTGGTGAAGGCAGACACCATGCACAGTTTCAAGTGAAGATACGATAGAATCCAATAGGCTTAGGAACCTGTACATCAGTTGACTGACAGCTGAGAGGCCGGACCAAAGAGCCAGAGCTCAACCCCCGCAGGTACAACTAGGTGAGTAGACACTCATACACACACATAAAAGACTTTAAAATCTGTACGTTATCTAAGATGGCTAAAATTTGGTTGAGTAAACTCAACGTTTTTAAACCTTTGACAAAATTTATTTATATCAATAATTAAGGTGTGATCTTTGTACAACCTACTACCTTTCTACAATCAGATAATAACGGCAGTTATATAACAGTGTTTGGCGCCCTCCGTCACCAGTGGTTTAGACTTGCTGAGCACTGGGAGGTACCGTGATTCTTGAGCCTCTCGTATCCAGTCTTAATGGGGAACTAGTGAGCATAGTATAACCGGTTCCCTTCTCCATGGATGACAGAGAATTGAAAACTGATTGTTATAGTTCAACTTGGACTCAACTCTGAGTTACATACATGTATTTGTTTATTGTACGGAAAACTGCAGTTTTAACACAGTTTACACTGGTGACAAAAACTTGTTTGCTTATATACTTTTTTTTAGTACTGGGTGCTATAATGCAGCTGTAAGGCATATCCACAGGTTATAGAAGAGACTTGCAAACTAAGCGGTACATTACTGCTAAGACTTGTCACAACGGGTGACAAAGACGTGTACTTCTGCTCGGGTGACAGATGAAACTTACCTGTCTAATTGTACAGTTTGTACCAGTCTCCACGGGTGACATACAAGACTTAATTCAACGCTGGGTAGTGTAGTAAGTAAATAAGTAATTATCAATAGAAGGCACCAAACCGGAAAGCCTATGTAGCACCATCAAATGTGCGGGATAATCAGAGGGCGATAAATATCACCAAGAATGCCAATACGAGATCAAAAATGCATAAGGCGAACGATATCAAAAATATCCAATTCGACAAGAATTCTATCGAGCGACAGCCGAACGCGGAGGACAGCCGGAAAACAAGACACACACTCGTCCTGAAAGTCAGGACATTCAACAAGGATATGCACGACCGTAAGAGGAACAATACAATTTGGACAATAAGGAGCAGGGCGGCGCTCCATTAAGTGACCATGAGTTAAACGGGTATGGCCAAAACGTAACCTAGTCAGAGCCGTTTCCCACCACTGGTTACAGTGGCAGGAGGAAGGCCACTGGGACACACGACTCTTAATAGTACGCAATTTGTTACCAATAACAGAAGACAAAACAACTCTTCCAGTGGGCAAGGATGGGGGCAAGAATAACTGGGTAAAAGTCGGAATAAGGAATACCTTTACGTGAGATGGGACAAGTGCCGATAGTGTCCTTAGCGGCAGCATCTGCACGCTCATTTAAAGAGACACCAACATGGCTAGGAACCCAGCAAAACGCAACCGATTTAAATTTACTGGAGATAAGAAACAGCCAATGTTGAATCTCGATGGCCACCGGGTGGACCGGATTAAAGGACCCTAAAGCCATGAGGGCACTACGAGAGTCAACTACCACCATGAAGGAGGATTGACACCTGGAAAGCAGGAGATGAAGAGCATAGAGAATAGCATAAAGTTCTGCTGTAAAGATGCTAGCCTCCGGAGAAAGGCGACACATATAAATGTGGTCAGGAAAAACAACAGAGTAGCCAACACTGTCAGCAGATTTAGACCCATCGGTGAAGATTGGAACGGAGTGGGAGTGATAAGAAAAGTGCTCAAGGAAGAGCCGTTTCAGAACTGTAGGAGGGGTAAAAGCTTTAGTGATGTGGGTCAGAAAAGTACAAAATTTGGGAAGGGGGACCCTCCACGGGAGCAAGATTGCAACAATACGAGGAGAAACATTAGTAATATGAACCGAAAGAGAATCTTGTAAGCGAGACAAACGGACAGGAAGAGGAAGGTGGTGAAGAGGAACAGGAACACAGGAGGGGTAAAAGTCAAAGCACGATAGAGGCGAGAGTGAGGATGCTGCAAGGATCGCACAAGATAGCGAAGACTGTAGCGATCACGGCGGTCCTGGAGAGACAGAAAGCCAGTGTCAGCATACATGCTGATGGTAGGAGTTGAACGAAAAGCACCAGAGCTGAGGCGCAACCCAGTATGGTGCAAAGGATCATGACGGTGAAGAGTAGAAGGAGAAGCAGAAGAGTATGCAGGGCAACCATAATCGAGTTCAGATAGGACGAGAGAGGAATGCAAATAGAGGAGCGTGCGTCTATCCGCTCCCCAAGAAGTACGGGACAAAACCATAAGTAGGTTAAGGGTCTTAGAGCATTCAACATGGAGGTAAGAGACATGGGGCGACCAAGACAAACCGAGTGTCAAAGAATAACCCCAAAAGTTTCATGGAATCTTTGTACTCAAGGGAATGACCATAAAGTGACAAAGAGGGACGAAGAACGACCCGCTTCCGAGTAAAAGTTATGGCACAAGTCTTAGTTGTAGAGAACTTGAAGCCATGATTGGTGGCCCAAGATGACACGGCATCAATCGCAAGTTGAAGCCGCTGCTGAAGGAGAGGCGAATCATCACCTCGACAGCAAAGAGTAAGATCGTCAACATAAAGAGCAAAGAAGATTCCAGAAGGAAGGGAGGAAAGAAGACCATTGAGGGCAACCAGAAAAAGAGTAGTACTAAGTACACTACCTTGGGACACACCTTCATACTGCCGAAAAGAGGAAGAGAGTGGTACCAAGCATGACTCGAAAGGTACGACAAGAGAGAAAGCTTTGAAGGAAAAGAGCGAGATTACCACGAAGGCCAAAAGAACGAAGTTGGGACAGAATATGGTATCTCCAAGTCGTGTCATAAGCCTTTTCCAGGTCAAAAAGGACAGCAACAACGGAGGTCTTCGCAGCAAAAGCAGAACGAATATAGACCTCCAAGTTCACCAGGACATCAGTCGTGCTGCGGCACTTGCGAAAACCAAATTGAGAAGGAGAGGGGTAGTGATGGTGTTCCAAGAACCACATCAGACGGACATTCACCATAAGCTCAAACAGCTTGCAAACACAACTCATGAGAGCAATAGCGCGGAAGTCCTTAGGGGATGTACCGAGAGACCGTGGTTTCCGAATAGGGAGTACAACGGCATCGAGCCAGTCCACAGGGAAGGACGACGACTCCCAGATCTGGTTATACAGACTCAGTAAATATTGAGACGTGCACAGAGGGAAATGGCAAAGCATCTCATAATGACCGTCATCCGAGCCCGCCGCCGTAGATCTGCAGAGGGCCAGGGCAGACTGAAGTTCAGAATGAGAGAAAGGATCGTTATAGGGAAGGCGGAGATGAGTGCGGAAATCTAAAGGATAAGATTCACCAAACAGGCTTACGAAGAAGGAAGGATTGAGGAAGATGAGAACCAGAGATAACAGAAGAAAAGTGGGAACCCAGTTTGGTCGCGATCTGCACTGGATCCGCCACAAAGGTACCACAGAGGTGAAGAACCGGCGAGACATCCGGAACGAACTTGCCCGCAATCTTGCGGATCTTCTTCCAGATCTGCGGCAGAGGAGTATCGGACATAATGGTGGAAACATAAGATTTCCAACTCTCACGTTTAGCTGTACAGATGGTCCTACGGGCCATCGCACTTGCCTTCCGAAACAAAATAAAAGAATCGGCCATCTGCCGGTGGCGGTGTTTCTAGCCCCGGGAGGAAGAGCGAGGAATAGAGTGGAGGGCAGCGTTGAAGACAGTGTCATAAAAAAGAAGGAGGGCGCGAGGAAGAGGCAGAGAGGAGAGGTCAGAGAGAGTAGCACGAGGGGTAAATAGGCTCCAGTCAGCTTTGGCAAACTGCCACCTAGGGAAGGAGAGGGGAGGGTGGAAAGAGAAAAAGGAAACGAGGATAGGGAAATGATCACTGTTATGGAGGTCATCAAGAACCTGCCACGTGAAATCTAAGTAAAGGGACGAAAAGCAGAGAGAAAGATCAGTACAGGAAAGAGTGCGAGTTCGAGAGTCCACATGAGTGGGCTCACCAGAATTCAGAAGAGATAGAGAAGAAGCGAGGACGAACGGTTCGAGAAGACGGCCTCGGGTGTTTGTCAGAACATCACCCCAGAGGGAATGTCGACAGTTGAAATCACCCAAAAGGAGCACCGCTGTGGCGAGGAGTTCAGGAGGTGCTTAAGATCAGGAAGGGAAAGCGGGACATTTGGGAGGAGATAAATGGAACAGACTGTTGTTATGATCTCAGCCTGCAGGAGAAACGAGTCTCCCTTCTTGAGAGTTATTCAGCAAGCCTGACCTAACTAGAAGGTCTAGCGAATATTGAGGTGATAACGCATATGTAAAATAGTTGCTTGGATATGTGTAACAGTTTGAGATTATGGGCAATGCAGAAGAAAATAGATAAATGACGGGCTAGGAGATGTGGACATTTTGCTGGAGGCTTGAGGCTCGCTTCCGGAGGACCTTGACCTCACTTGAGTGCCAGACATCGCAGGGGGAAGCCGCGCTCCGTTGAGCTCCCGTCAGAAGGGAACCCCTAGTGATATATCTCTAAGAGAAGAGAAGTGTGCAGACGTGCCAGCTGTGGAATCGAGCTGGGAACGTTGTGGTCTCAAGTCCTGGTCGACGAGCAGATATTAAATCGCCCAGAAGCATTATTGTGGGCTGTGTGGAGCGCCCTGACCAGACGCCGTCAGAGGGAAAGCGCCCTCGACCAATTAATCTGTGGTAAGCACGATAAACGCCAGTTCATAGTGATTACTTGTAGTTTGGTCGTGTGCCCAGCGACAGTAGCAATGTTTATGTATAAGTTAGACATGTTTTAATAAGGCAGAAAGCCTGAAATAAGAGAGTGGAGAGGGAGGAACACGGAGCGACGTCCGCCCCCTCCGAGCGCTGGCGGACGACTGAGGGAGCCTGGCTCCGGATGGAGGAAGACCCTCCCAGCGAGTGAGGACCGCCGCCAGGCGAGGTGGAGTATGGACCCGCCCAAAACGGGGGAGTCCACTCTCACTGTATGTAGAGGACAGATAGAGGTTTGAGGCAAGCATATTGTGCGGTTATTTTTGTTTATGTGTTAAAGGGGAACATTTTATTGGAACGTCGATGGGTTGCAGGTTTGTCTTTTGGGGAAGAAGTTGCTGAGAACTTCGAAGCCAGCAGATGATGTAGCTGATGAGACTCCAAGGTAGTGGAGCAGAGGACCTCGAGCTGTGAGGAGAAGCAGCAGTGAAGAGGAGTGTCACGTGCTTCTGTAGAGGTGGTGTAGCAGCCAAGAGAGCTGTGGAAGAACCTAACAGAAGGGTGAAGCACCGTAGTTGCACAAGGAAACTTCATGATAGCAGCCTGGAGGAGCTGCAGAGGATCCTGGTAGTGAAGCCCGGCAGAACCTAAAGATATTAGGGTAGTGAACTTCCAGAGGTGGAAGGGGAAGTTCTGGTGGATTACTTATAGGGAGTTGATAGTGTTTGGTTGTCATTAGCGTGCAAGACGCAGTGAGAGGTGAGTGTTTGCATTCTTATGTCAAGGAGTGATTTATTCTGAAGCTTAGAGTTGCAGTCGTAGGCTTGATTACCTACAGATGTATGTGCTCGAGGACTGACAGCGATCGATTAATCATTGTTGTGTATCAATGAACATTTATACTGATATATGTTATTGCTTTCAAATGCTGGTTTTCTATATATACATTATCTTGCTGATAGTGCAACAGTGTATGTAGGCTTCATCAACTTGAGGAGGTTAATAGTATCAGGTGGTGAACCAGGAGGTAGGATACCACTTGATAAGCTGATAATAGAGTTCTGATGGTGTTGGAGTGCAACCTGATTGTGATATTATAGAGTATAGGATTCATTATTATTATATGTGTGTATGTATCGTGTATGTGCTTTGTTCAGTAAATGTGTCACGATTTGCTGGTGTTTGCCCTTGTCCTAGTGAGGCTTCCCAGGAGGTAGTAAAGAAGGAGAGAGAGAGAGAAAGAATCAAGAACCACTGCTGTGGACAGGGTAAGAGGTAATACTAGTAAGTCATAGGGGATTGAGGAGATCATATCTCATAAGGAGAGAGTGGGGAGTCACAGCGGCTCGAGTGGGTGTGTGCACGTGACAACGAGGCTGAGTGTTGGAGCCGCATCCCCTAAACGTGTGACGTGGAGCCCCTCTCCAAGAGCCAGAAGCGCCTAGTGTGATCTCCTAGTGAAGTGTAAGCACTCTACCGAGTTGTGGGTTGGGTTGTCCGTAGAGAAGGATCAACGACGACAACACCAACCAACCCACAGTCTATAATAAATTGGGGGCCTGTCCGGGAGAGTGAACTGACACACCCACACCCTGTCCAAGAGTGGATTTGTACACCCCTGCTGAGATAAACTGTGTGACCGCAGGTGTATACTCTCTCTCTTGGGAAGACTCACAGGACAAAGATGGATAAGGTGCAAGCATTTGTGGAGTCAGGCAAGCCTGAGGATTTAGAAGGTTGCACGAGGGATCAATTGAAACAAATAGCAGAAAAATGTGGCATCAGGTTGAAAGCATCTAAAGTAGCTGGGATGAAGGATGAGATCCTGAGGCAGTTGAGAGCCAGAAGTGAAGCGGCAGAACAAGGAGCCCAGAAAGGAGCTGAAAGTGGAAAGGAGGATGATGGGCAGGATGAAGTGAGATCCCAGGGATCGAGTAGGAGCAGCAAGAGTAGCCGCAGTAGTAGGAGTAGCCGAAATAGGAGCTTGGAGAGATTCCAGTTAGAGCTCCAGATGCAGCGTGAGGAGAGACAGTTCCAGCTGGAAAAGATGAAATTAGAACTCCAGATGAAAAATGAAGCCGAGAAGGAAAAAGAGAAAACCAGGTTGGAAGTAGAAAAAGAGAAAACCAGAGTAAGGGAACTGGAGTTGGAACAGGAGAAAGAAAAAGAGAAAGCAAGACTAGAGGTCGAAAAAGAAAAAGCCCAGGTCGAAAAAGAAAAAGAGAGAACAAAACAAATGCAGATAGAAGCGAATAGAACCTTGGCTGAGCAAAGGATTGAACATGGGTTGCCAGAGAGCACCACCCAGGTATCACACCCACCAGAGGTTAGGGTTAGGGAGAAGGACATTCCCTTGTTTGTGCCCGAAGAGGCAGAGAGCTTCTTCGAGCATTTTGAGAAAGTAGCCAGCATCAAGGAGTGGCCACAGGAGGAATGGGCCCAGCTGGTCCAGTTAAGATTGACCGGTGCAGCCAGGGAGGCATACACCCAATTGTCACTGGAAGAGTGCCAGGATTACGCCACAGTAAAGAGCAGCATATTGCGCTCGTTTCAGTTAACCTCAGAGGCTTATAGGAAGCGCTTCAGAGAGATGGTGAAAGTTGGAGCATGTACGTTTGCTGAGACAGCAAGAGATCTGGAAAGACGATTCCAGAAGTGGATTGAGGCTGCTGGAGTTGGATCTTATGCTGACCTGAAGCAACTGATGGTCATGGAGAAGTTCTTGGAGATGATGCATCCCGAAACAAAGTTCAAGATCCAAGAAGCAGGGATAATGGAGGTGAAAGATGCCGCAGATAGGGCGGATATGATTACTGAAGCATACAAGAGCTTAAGGGAGAACAGAGTGAGAAGCGAGGCGAGACGCAGCAATGGAAGATCCAATGGAGTCTGGGGAGGAAGAAATTATGAGAGACCCAGAAGAGTCTGGGGTGAGAAAAATTTTGATAAATGGGCAGATAAAAGTAAGTACCCTAAAACTCAGAAGAGTAGGTCGCGCACTTCATCTGAAAGTGAGGATGGAGGAGCTAAACGAGAAACTAATCGTTATCCAGGGAATCAAGAATCCAGTAAAGCTCCACAGAGTGCGAGTAGTACGTCTGGCCCGAGGAACTCCAATACGAGTGGGCAGAGTCAGAGCTACTCTGGTACATATAGGAGAGATTTTTCACAGATGAGATGTTACCAATGTAACGGATTGGGTCACGTGATGCGAGATTGTCGGCAGGGCAAGAGAGTTGTGACCCTGGCCATGTGTGACCCCCGAAGCAAATATATCAATGTGTTCCAAGACAAACCACAGAGAGCGGACTTAGTGAACGAGAGGTATAGGCCGTTCATGAGTAAAGGTTGGATCAGTGTAGGAGGCCAACCTGAGGTAGAAGTTGGTATCTTAAGAGATACCGGAGCTAATCAGAGCTTGATTACGAGAAGCCTGATTGGGAATGATCGACGGTTAGCTGGCAGGAGTAAGATGAGAGTATATGGGTTATTGTCTGAGAGTGACATGCCCGTATGTACTGTCCAGCTAAGGTCGGAATATGTGTCGGCAGAGGTGATGTTGGGAGTGTGCCCCGACATACCTATTCCAGGAGTCCAAGTGATCCTGGGGAATGACTTGTGCGGGACAAGGGTGTTGACAAGAGTCATAGCGGAGACTGTGCCAGAGGAGTGCCCAGAAGGCCACGGCACGTGTGGGACACCTGAGAGTGTGAACCTGACTGACATCCGAGGAAATGAGTCAGGAGACCGCCAAGCCATTGAGTACCCTGTCTCGGTAGTGATGAAGGCAGAGGTGGCCGACGAGGAAGACACTGGAGAAGGTGAGACAGTGTCGATTAAACCGGTGGAAGATATCGATGTAGATATAGCATGGCTGTTTGATGAAGGTCCAGCCCAGAAAAATGAAGTCTCGGTGAGGTCAAAAGTGAAGATGGCCCAGCCGAGGAAGACTCATGTGAAGAGAGCAGACCTGAGTAGAGCCCAGACTGCTGAAATTAAGAGTCGGAAGGTGAATGCAACTGTGCTGAGTAGGAATGAGGAAGGATGTGGACAGACTGAAGACGGGAATAGAGCGTCAAGTGGTCCACGAGCACAGAGGCATATGGATAGTGGAGTTAAGTTGTTTGAGATGTCAGGAGTTGACATGTTTCACAGAAAACGTGGAGAAAAGATAATGAAGAAAAGTAGTAGCCGAGAAAGTGAAAGGAGAAGAGACAGCATGTGTGGAGAGATGCTTATGAGCACTCTGGGAGAGGCAAAGCGACATGTATGGTCGAGTGCTGTTGGATGTAGTGCAGTGCTCGAAGAAACTTTTAGGGAACGAAGAAGAGTCGAAGGAGAAGAAATGGAGTGGTATAGAAGTGAAAAGTGTAGGAAGAGGATGATGATGCAAGCATGGAGGGATAGAAGAAAGCCGAGGACTCGATGGAAGTCAGACAGGATGAGATCTTGGATAAATGCGGAGACGCAAGGGAGGATCGTCGGTGAAGACGAGGGAGTGAAGTATGATGACAGGAGGCGGAAGTATAATGGCAGTAGATGGAAGTATGAAGACGACAGAGAAGGTACAGACAGTAGATGTCTGACTCTGGACGGGAAGAGAAGAAGACGAGGAAACGGAGGGTGGAGACAGTAAGTAGAGTGGACCAATGGAGTGCAGGCGTCCAAGGTGGACAGCCTAGCCAAGAGGTGCCAGAGAAGTCAGATCGTTTATGAGAAGATCATGTTTCTGGAGAGTTGTGAGCCAGATGTTGCAAGGTGCAACGAATAGTTGTAGACTCCTAAGAGAGTATATGGGGTGAAGAACGAGACAGTGTGGTGGCGGAAGTATTATCCCGAGCTTTGCCACTGGAATAACTCTCAAAAATAAGGGGAGGGGAGTGTTATGATCTCAGCCTGCAGGAGAAACGAGTCTCCCTTCTTGAGAGTTATTCAGCAAGCCTGACCTAACTAGAAGGTCTAGCGAATATTGAGGTGATAACGCATATGTAAAATAGTTGCTTGGATATGTGTAACAGTTTGAGATTATGGGCAATGCAGAAGAAAATAGATAAATGACGGGCTAGGAGATGTGGACATTTTGCTGGAGGCTTGAGGCTCGCTTCCGGAGGACCTTGACCTCACTTGAGTGCCAGACATCGCAGGGGGAAGCCGCGCTCCGTTGAGCTCCCGTCAGAAGGGAACCCCTAGTGATATATCTCTAAGAGAAGAGAAGTGTGCAGACGTGCCAGCTGTGGAATCGAGCTGGGAACGTTGTGGTCTCAAGTCCTGGTCGACGAGCAGATATTAAATCGCCCAGAAGCATTATTGTGGGCTGTGTGGAGCGCCCTGACCAGACGCCGTCAGAGGGAAAGCGCCCTCGACCAATTAATCTGTGGTAAGCACGATAAACGCCAGTTCATAGTGATTACTTGTAGTTTGGTCGTGTGCCCAGCGACAGTAGCAATGTTTATGTATAAGTTAGACATGTTTTAATAAGGCAGAAAGCCTGAAATAAGAGAGTGGAGAGGGAGGAACACGGAGCGACGTCCGCCCCCTCCGAGCGCTGGCGGACGACTGAGGGAGCCTGGCTCCGGATGGAGGAAGACCCTCCCAGCGAGTGAGGACCGCCGCCAGGCGAGGTGGAGTATGGACCCGCCCAAAACGGGGGAGTCCACTCTCACTGTATGTAGAGGACAGATAGAGGTTTGAGGCAAGCATATTGTGCGGTTATTTTTGTTTATGTGTTAAAGGGGAACATTTTATTGGAACGTCGATGGGTTGCAGGTTTGTCTTTTGGGGAAGAAGTTGCTGAGAACTTCGAAGCCAGCAGATGATGTAGCTGATGAGACTCCAAGGTAGTGGAGCAGAGGACCTCGAGCTGTGAGGAGAAGCAGCAGTGAAGAGGAGTGTCACGTGCTTCTGTAGAGGTGGTGTAGCAGCCAAGAGAGCTGTGGAAGAACCTAACAGAAGGGTGAAGCACCGTAGTTGCACAAGGAAACTTCATGATAGCAGCCTGGAGGAGCTGCAGAGGATCCTGGTAGTGAAGCCCGGCAGAACCTAAAGATATTAGGGTAGTGAACTTCCAGAGGTGGAAGGGGAAGTTCTGGTGGATTACTTATAGGGAGTTGATAGTGTTTGGTTGTCATTAGCGTGCAAGACGCAGTGAGAGGTGAGTGTTTGCATTCTTATGTCAAGGAGTGATTTATTCTGAAGCTTAGAGTTGCAGTCGTAGGCTTGATTACCTACAGATGTATGTGCTCGAGGACTGACAGCGATCGATTAATCATTGTTGTGTATCAATGAACATTTATACTGATATATGTTATTGCTTTCAAATGCTGGTTTTCTATATATACATTATCTTGCTGATAGTGCAACAGTGTATGTAGGCTTCATTAACTTGAGGAGGTTAATAGTATCAGGTGGTGAACCAGGAGGTAGGATACCACTTGATAAGCTGATAATAGAGTTCTGATGGTGTTGGAGTGCAACCTGATTGTGATATTATAGAGTATAGGATTCATTATTATTATATGTGTGTATGTATCGTGTATGTGTTTTGTTCAGTAAATGTGTCACGATTTGCTGGTGTTTGCCCTTGTCCTAGTGAGGCTTCCCAGGAGGTAGTAAAGAAGGAGAGAGAGAGAGAAAGAATCAAGAACCACTGCTGTGGACAGGGTAAGAGGTAATACTAGTAAGTCATAGGGGATTGAGGAGATCATATCTCATAAGGAGAGAGTGGGGAGTCACAGCGGCTCGAGTGGGTGTGTGCACGTGACAACGAGGCTGAGTGTTGGAGCCGCATCCCCTAAACGTGTGACGTGGAGCCCCTCTCCAAGAGCCAGAAGCGCCTAGTGTGATCTCCTAGTGAAGTGTAAGCACTCTACCGAGTTGTGGGTTGGGTTGTCCGTAGAGAAGGATCAACGACGACAACACCAACCAACCCACAGTCTATAATACTGTATATCATTTACCCACAAAAACACGGGCAGCAAAACAATGGATAGGTGATGGAAGAAGTAGTTGGACGAAGGGAATATCAGATCGAATCAAGAGAGCAGTAGAGTTATGGGCCCTAGCAAGAGCTCTGGGGGGGGGGGGGAATAAAGGAATAACCGCGAAAGTGACCAGGACGAGCACCAAGCATTGGTTCCTGGAGACAAACACAAAGTGGTGTAAACTGTGTAATTAGAAGTTGGAGTTCATGGAAGTTGGCATAAAATCTACGAATATTCCACTGAAGAATAGACATTACCAAAGAGAAAGGACAGTAACAGAGAACAAGAAAGAAATAAAGGTATAGAAGAACACAGGTTATTAAAGAATCTCAGGATCAGGGTTTGAATTAGGAGTAGGGTCGGCAAAATCAGGGTTAGGGGGCATGGGTAACTTAGTAAGGATAGAGGGAAGGGAGCAAGAGGACCGACCAGAGCGGGTTGGAATAGGTCTTATTTTAAATACTGTTACACAGCTATTAAGATCCTCAAATGATGTAGTGGAGACATTAGGTGTCAAAAAAAAAGAAAACCTAATAATTATCCTATTAAGCAACCCCCATGATGCCACAGCCGAAAAATTTGGCTGTGAAGAGAAGGTGGGTTCCAACAGCATATTGGAAGGGTGGATGACAGGGTCCGGAGGAGGAGGAGGAGGAGACAACAGAGAGGTGCAGGCAAGGACAGCTGGAGGTGGGGGGGGGCAGAAGTCAGGGAGTGCATCTCAGCAAGGGCAGCGACCGAGAGGGAATCGGGGGCGAAAGAAACCTCCATATCTGGGACAGGGGGGTTCGACCACTGAAATGGGAGGGGATGTTGTGACAGAGTCAGAGGGAGGGGGTGAGGAAGAAAGTGAATCCTTCTCTTACCCGCTGGAGAGAAAGAAGGAGAGGTGCCAGGCTTACGTTTCTGACTTGAAGAGACAGGCGTTCCAGTAACAACGTACCGGGTATCAGACTCAATGGTCTCAGAAGAAGAGGAACGGGAGCGAACAACATGAAGATTGCTGGGAGGATGATGGATATCAGCCTGGACAGACAGGTGGCGTGGAGGGTCAAGAGGCTGGGGGAAGGGACGGGGAGAAAGAGTGGAGGGAGATGGGGAAGAAGACAAAGGAGATATGGTGGACTGGGTAGGAAGGGGGGGAAACCCCAGATGGAGAACCGGGAGGGAGACCATCCAGGACAGGAGGCAAAGGAATAGGGAAGGAGGTGGTGGGTGTGGATGGGTTTAAGGCCTGGAAACGGTTGTGAGACTGAGGAAGACGGGAAGGACGAGGAGAGGTAGAACGCACTCGCGAGCGTAGGAGACGCCCGCGAAAGGGGTGAGACGACGAACTTGGCGTCTCGCTTCAGGAAAACACAGACGATCACAGTGTTTCAAGTTGAGGACGGCTTCCTCGAGTTCGTAGTGCATACACGAGCGTGAGAAGGTAGGGTGGGCTTCACCGCAATTGAGGCAGCGAGCCTGGGACAAGTGCACTCGGACTTAGAATGACTATCGTCCCTACACATGGGGCACAGATACACAGTACTGGTGCATTTGAGGACGCCGTGCCCGAACTTCTAACACTTATTGCAAAGTCTAGGAGAGGGAATGTACTCCTGAACGGAGCATCTGGCACCAGCAAGAATAATAGAGGGCGGAATGGCCCTACTATCAAAGGTGATTTTTACAACTCGAAGGGGCTGACGGCGACGACCACGAGGGGGTCGAGTAAACATGTCCACCTGGAGGACAGAATGGCCTTGGGCTTCGAGGATATGTTTAATATCCTCATGGCAATCTTTGAGGTCCCGATCACCACTTGCAACATGGTGTTGGAGGAGAACAGTGCCAACACTGGCATTTAACCGAGCGTTCTTAGAGACCCGAACAGGGGTCTCTCCAATGCAGGACAATGCAGTTAAGCGAGTAGCTGCATCCTGAGAAGGAGCAGCGATGACACGTGTATCGTAACTGGTGGAGTTAAAAGTAAGAGAGGCATCTACTGAACCAACAAGGTGTTTATGGAAGGAGAAATCGTCAGGAGGAGTAGAATCCAGATGGTGGAAATCAAAGTATTTAGCCCACGTAGCGGGACCAAACAAGGCGTTGTAAGTATGATTACGAGAAGGGATCGTGCGAGTGCGGCCGTGGCGGGGATGGCGTTGAGAACCCCCAGGGAGAGAGGGGGTAAAAAGCACAGTAGCCACAATGAGAGACGAAGCCGTGCCAGGGGACGAGCTGGTCATCACTGGGGGCTGGGGACTCGACTCCACCGCAGAGGAGGGAAGGGAGCTGAGGGGAGTATAGTCAGGTGGTCGGGGCCAAATGTAACGGGGGCTACAGGGCCTGGTCTTCCAACACATTCCGACTCGAGGGCTTGGTCGCCCACCCCACGAGCCTGAGAGGGTACAAGGGAAACACTATCTGCCATGAAAACGAGGAAAAACTTTCATTCACGAATGTGCCCCCACACCCACCATGGAGCCACAATTAGAGGCAGGACACCCAACAAGAAGCTATCACCAACTTTGCCGGGATCGGTGATAACCACCTTAAGAACAGTGAGTCCGTCGAGATCGGGTTCAGTGTCGAAAGCGGGATTGACAATAAAAGGGTCCCCTTTTATTGTTTTATAATCAAAACAGGCAAAAGGTCGGCAGGAAATGACAATTTGATAGGAGAAGAGGGAGGGGAGAACAATGAAACATGAGGAAAAGGAAAAGGGGTCAGGCAAAATTGGTAAAGGCAGCAGCAGGAGCACAAGGCTGGAAAAGGACAGAGGACTGACCCATGGAGCATCACACTCCAGCAGCTGCGCACCAAGCCGCAACAACAGCAGCAATAGCAGCAACGGGCCAGACAGTGAGGGGGGTGGGTAGTGTAGTGCATCTTGGACACATCTCAAATGATAACATAGTCTTGTGTATGGAGTCGGGATTTACAGGACAGTACTACCTCTTGTCCTTGGATGACAGATGAATGAGACTTATATAGTGAGCAGTATAGTGCAGCTTGGACCCTTAACCAGAGATTCTTACTGAAGCGACCATACGAGTCATAAACTCATACTCTGCCCAGGTAAAACAGAAACAAGCAACACTTAGTGGGCCAGCCAGAGGCTTAGGGCCCATGCAAGAATATTCGTGCAAAAAAAAAAAACAGAGATGATAGTGTATTGTGTTTTGGAATGAAACTATTTAGTACTTCAACTCACTCAGTAGCTCTGTTCTCTTTTTGTTCCGTGATGTTTCCAAAGCTTTTGACAAATCTGAACACATTCAACTTTTTTACTGGGCTACTTAACAGAAAAATATGTCCTGTCATTGCTAGATATTTATATATTTCTTATCAGGTATGCAAATAGCTGTGAAATGGAATATGTCCAATCTGAATATTTCTCACTAAACATGAATCAAATAAGGTATAGTTTTCAATCTTATACTATTTGCTTTCGATCTTCATCCGTTGTTAAAGGAGTTAAAAGCCAGTCGAGCTGGTTGAGGCACAGGTACAACTAAGGGGGCGTCAGTTAGTTTTTTAAACTTAGTTCAATGTCAACCAAATTTTTTTGATTAGTTGTATATGAAAAGGGCTGCAATTGATCCAAGTTAAAGTACTGCAACCTAAATAGAGAGGGAGATTTATAATTTTTTATAAATTTATTCAACGAATATTACACATTTTCAAGTGTTTATAACAACCACACCATTCAGATATAATCATTCTATGACACTTTTCTGTCACAATTGCAAATAATAAAGGAACCGTACTAAGGTATTTTTCAAAACATCTTTAGTTTTCCTATTACAAATAGTCAAAGTTTCCCCCCAAAATTATGCAAATATATCATGTTTATTGCTATTATAAAATCAAAAAATTAACTTTGGAAGCAACGCTTAGTATCGATTTTAGAGACATACACTCTACATATAAGGTCGAAGTTTCATGTAAATTGAATAAAAAATGAACGAGTTAAAAGAATTTTTATGTTACTTGAAAATAAATATGAAAATAATAAAGTCTAGGGTGCTGCCATCTATGACTGAGGTTGAAATCAACCTATTTCCTCCAAAATTGGCACCCTTACAGATACAGACTGCTTACGTGCAGTCTGGTGTATAAGTTTCATGCAAATCGTCCGAAAAAAATTGAAAACAAATTAAAAAATAAAGAATTCCTTTTGTTTTAACTTATTGTTTTTTAATTAATTATATTTTTTTAAATATATGCTATTGTGATAGCTGAGAGTCATAGATATGATTTCAGTTGACACATGGATTTTATAATCGTTTTTGACCATTTTGGAAAAAAATTGACATATAATTCAATATTTTTTTCTCCCTTCCTATTTATGCTACGATGTTGAGACTTGCACCAGATGAAACCCATATCATATACAACCTGTCAAAAAAGTTTGATTGAAATCGAACGAGTTTTCATTTGGGGGATTTTTGGAACTAAGGCCAATATTTTCTGTTACGCTGATCTAGTTCTATTTACACCGACGAAAAATTCTTTGAAAATCTTGATAGGAATATGTGAGAGATATTCTCACATATTCTTCGGTTGTATGCAGAATACAACCTTACTTTCCATCTAGCCAAATGTGCTGTAGTTCTCATTAACTCACTCAATCCGTTGTATATTGATCCGAAATTAAAGTTATTACGCTGAGAGATTACTGAAAAATATTTTGAAAAGCATCTGGGTCATATCCTTTCCTGAAAGGGTCCACGTGAATTTTTCAGATGGTTTTAGAAACCTAAACGTTAGAACAAATGTCATTATGAGTGAATTCGTTCATCTTGATACCTGGTCGCAAGTAAAGTTAGCAGTCAATATCAGAGCCCACATGACTGTGAACTATGCCTCCATCAAAGTGTTGATTTTGGTAACCTTAATTGTAAATGGAGAAAATGTTCAATAAGAATAATGGGTGTTCATCGTGACACTCATTGCAATCTCATATCAAGCCTTATGTCCAAATCTACACTTGAAGAAATTGTTCACAAACGAATGATACCCTTTAGTTTGAAGGGAATTGCACATCCAACAATCTCATTCAATTCTTTTTTATTACACTCAGTCAGTAGAAACTCCAACTATCCCAGAAGTAAAAACTTAGTTGTCAAGAATTACAACTTAAGGATGAATAATATATAATGGTGCAGCAGGTATACAAAATAGGAAAACAACTAGTCAGCATAGAAAGCAGAGAGACCCCCAGCTGGATAATTGGAATTTTGAAGGAACAACTGTGATAAAGAGACGGGTTACTGCCAGGAATGTTGAGTTCTGTGGAAATCAGATCTATGTTGCACGAACTGTGTGTTGGGAGTGATTTTGATCCGGCATTGCACTAGAATCAAATACATGGAAACTGCCGAAGGAGGAAATTATGTTTTTATAAACTCATTGAATGATTAGTTTATATTAATCCTTTAAATTATATTCTCATTGTCAGAGTTTCATGTAATATTGTTTTTAACACTTTCTTTAAGATAAATAGCTCACTGTAAACCTATGTAAACTAATCAACTATATATGTACTAAACATACACTCTTTTACAATATCTCTCATAATTGATTGTTTGTAAGTGCACCTGGACCCTTCATCACGGCCGACAGAGACTTACCTGTATCCTGTTGGGTTAGGTGCAGCGAGGACCCTTCACCGTGGGTACAATTGCAGACCATCAAGTAACAATTGAAGGTGTGTGTACCAGGCTTGGTGTAGCAGTTGTGATCTGTGGCAACAAACAAAACCAGCATTATATAAAGATCTTGATTAATGTTTATGTTATTTGCTTACAGATGTGTTAATTATTTTTATAATTTAAATTTAATTTTAATTGTTTTCAATATTTTTATTTATTATTACTATTAATTTAATTATTAGTACTATTAATCTAATTCTCATTATTTACATTGTAATTATTTTGAATATAATTGTTATTATTATTTGATTTATTATTTCCATTAATTTAAATATATTGGCAGTATTTCGTTCAGAAATATGTTATTGAGAACAGCAAACTTGTTGTGAGATTTCTAATTTCTCCCTCTGGCAATGACTGGAGCTTATTTACTGTTAAGTGCCTTAACTCGAGATTGGTATACTAGATGTGAGAATATCCTTTTGAGTCCACTGCAACCACACACCCAGACTCTATGCAGGGATGTCAGATGCGTCGAATAAGTAATCAGAAAGGTGGGAGATAAGCGAGAGCAACCGCCAAAGATCCTGTAGTACAGGAGAAGGATGAAGACCAAGGTGGTCTTCCCCTCTACAATGCACCACAAGACCATCTCTTACTGGGTCGTGCTCTTTGCAACTCGCTGGCAGTGAATAGAGCAGGTAGAGGACGGGTCCTCACATCTAATGTATGATTCAGTGATTAGGATTAGGGGCTGGAGCCTAAACCAGCTCATGTGCCTGTTCAGGACAATTGTAAGTAAAGTAATGAATGGGGGCAGTACTGCAGAATGAAGAAATGACATAAAGACCTGTGTAGACAGAATAACAATATATTCAACAACTTACATTACTACTACTTATTCAACAAAGTAAATTACTTAACAACAATGTCACAAAGACATTCAATCAATTATGTTAACACGTCACTTGGACGACCATCAATCATATACAATTATCAATTAACTGTTCAATTAATTTACGTAAAGTAAACACCAACAGTTTCGTTAATCACTGTCACTCAGACAATTTACAATCACTTAACTCACGTTATTTATTGTTTATCACAGAGATGAAACAATCAATTAACAACTTGATGCGCTTCTCCTACTGACAGCTACCGATCAATATAGACACTGACTTTACTAATTACGTTAATGAATCAATAACAAGGATTTCACCAAGACAATCCGACACCAGCAATACACACACAATAAACACACAATAATGAGAATCAATACTTGTCACAGTGACAAAATAATCACTTTAACCAGAATGACTTACTCAAATATTGGATCTCTGTAAAGATATAAACAGTGTCACACAGACATTAATGATCAAACAACAATACAATATGGGGTGAGAATAGCTTGAGCTACCTCATCCCTTTGTGTGTATTTTACCTCAATAAACTTATTTCAATACAATACAATACACTGCAAAAGATGATAACAGTCTAGGACTCAAATATGTTTATAGTAAATCGTTTACACACAACACGTCACCTGTCACTCTCACTAGTGACAGGTCAAGGGAAGTTAAGAGCTGTCACCAGACAGATTAACACTCACACAATCTATTTGGACTCGGACACAGAGATCTCGTTGCAAGCAACTCCGATAAATTCGAGATTGGGTAATTAATAATTACCGAGTTATGAATGTGCACAACTACAATAATTCCCGGGTTTCTACTTACAGTCAATCACACCTTACACGCTTCAGTTACAGCTGATCCTTGATGATGTTCAGCTACCCGGTCGACTGGAGAAACGACGATGTAAACTCCCGATAATAGAGGTTGGACTACGTAGGGATGATTAATCACAGAGATGATCACAGCTCTACAGAGCCCCAGCACCAGTTGCAACAATTACTCAACAGTCACTGTTTACTATGAAGAATAAGTGAGTCACTCCTTGATCATCCCGTTTTCTATTGATTAGAGGTGAGAGACACTGCTTCTCGGAGCTTCCGTTTTCTGTTGGTGGAGCGCACGACCTGTAAATACACGCACACCCACACCCCACCCACAGTAGTGGAAACCGGGCCTACGAAGGACCATTTTGCTTTTTCCAGTGGTCGTTCGTAGGCCCGGGAGTTTTCCATTACATTTGGCGATGGTCCTTCGTAGGCCCGGGAGTTTTTCGTTACTTTTGGCGACAGTCCTTCGTAGGCTCGGGAGTTTTTCGTTACATTTAGTGACGGTCCTTCGTAGGCCCTGGAGTTTTTCGTTACATTTAGTGACGGTCCTTCGTAGGCCCGGGAGTTTTTCGTTATATTTAGTGATGGTCTTTCGTAGGCCCGGGTGATTTTCGTTACATTTGGCGACAGTCCTTCGTAGATCTGGGTGATTTTCGTTACATTTGGCGACGGTCCTTTGTAGGCCCGGGTGATTTTCGTTACATTTGGCGACGGTCCTTCGTAGGCCCGGGTGATTTTCGTTACTCCGGCAACCCTTGCACAGACATTGCTAATGGTCAATGACATCACGCTGTCTTCATCTTCCCTGCATAAGCCCATTTTCTGTTGTATTTATTCCCAACCCATACTTATCTAGAAGTTATATATTTATTGTGTTTTGCCAAGGGTCGTTTATTGAGCATAGAAATGGATGAAATCCGCTATCTACTATTCATATGAAACAAGTGGAAGATGCACAGAGTATGAACCATCATGTTTCTTGGGGGTTCACCCCTGTTACCAACCAGTGTTTACCCATTTCTTTTTCCTAAATTTGAAACTTATCCAATTTATACCCAATGTTTCGCGTTCTGTCTCGTGTTTATAGTATTAATTAATATCCCTCTTTATCATGTCCATTCAGTCACAGCTCTATCATGTCACCCCTATTTCTTCTTCGTCTTTCTAGAGAATGTAATATGAGCTTTGACAATCTTTCTTGAAGGAACGTTTTTTTTGCACAGGGCAAAATAAAAATGAAAACCCACTATCAACCATTTGTATGAAAACAGTCCCCTCCCAAGCATCGTGATTTCAATGCAATTTCAGTAGTAAACCAATATTACTGCATAAATGCATAAATATATTTGCACGTACTTAAATATATATGCACGTACATAAATATATATGCACATCTCACATTCGCTCAAAACATGCCTCCCCACACCTTGCTGTAGCATATAACAAATAAAAAATACTCATTCAGTGTTCATATATATGGACTACATTGAGTAAAAGCAAGCCTCTCATGTTTCTTAAATAAGGCCTTCTGCAGTTACCTTCTTTTCTGACGTCATCATCCCTAATGCGGTGCGAGGCGCCAACGTGCTAAATGCTCATCCCAGGAGGTTCACACATAAGTGTGAACTCTTAATCGGGCTTAAGACCTCAACTGTACTCTGTGCTTCACCAGAGTCAATATTCGGCTACAATGACTCGTATTTTCGCTCATTGCTCATAATTTCTGTTATTCATTTCATAAACCCGATCAACCCATCCTAACCTGACTTATTATATAACAAATAAATACATTCTACAGACCAGTTGTTGTTGTTTAGCGACGTCGCGAAAAGCGACTTCAGGTATAGGGATAAGGTATTGTTGGCCATTAGCATATAAGTGTCAAGGTATCACAGCACCTGACTGGTCAACTATGTGTGACGTCACCAGATAACCAATGCATCCTTTAGCAGCCTACCTGCATATGTATTATTTTTTTATGTTATTATTCTAAAATGGCTATACTATCCATCCCCACCTAACCTAATCAGAGGTTTAAGAATATACATTTTAGTCATCTGCAACTGTAATCATTCATTATGCAGTAATTAGTTCAAAAACTAGAATAGATGCCCAAATGTCGTACCGCAATTTTTAGAAGCATCGTACGTCTGGCAGCACAGCTTTTAAGCTGACCTGGCCGCCATTCCCCAGTCTAATAGGTCAGTACATCTCTAGCTCTCCCAGCCAGCATAAGAAGCCAACAACGCTCCTGGACATTTCACCAGACCTCTGTATTATTCAACAATACGCAACCATGGAAACTTGTCCTTTCTGCATTAAGCCAAAGCAGGGGAAATTGCACTTGTGCAAGTAAAGTGCATGGAATATCGTATTTCATATACAGCCAACTCGCGTCGTGAGTGTGTGTTATGCTGCCCCCAGTGCACTAATATCCCTCGTGGACATTATGATGCAGTCTGCACCTCGTGCTCCAAAATCTTCTGCACCAGTCGTGAGTAATATTAATATCAGCAACACTTGCTTCGTTTATGATCAAATAATTTTATATAGAATTACACCAGCAGCATGTAATATTTTATAACAAAAAATATTGCCTACCAGCTTCAGTAATATTGTTCTTATTCGCATAAGTAATATTACTGTGATCCACAGGTCGCGACCCCGAAACCTGTCCATTTTGCATGAACCTGGACGTTGATAACGATACGGAGTCTAACACCAGATACGATTCTGAGACCTCAGAAGCTTCATCGCCTCAAAGCGAAAGTAAGTTAATATCCATCATCAGTATTCTTTATTAATTTTATTAATCTGAGATAATATTGCACTATTCCCATCATTAATCAGTCATTTAAAAATATATATGTTATGAATGCTAACTAACATCTACAAAAAAATAATGTTTTTGTTTTTTCAGGATCATCTGTTGAACAGTTGGATGAAGAATATCCTCGTGGAGGAGGGGATGAGGCTGGAGAGCCTAGCACTACTCAAGCTCGTACACCGCCATTAGAAGATAGTAACAATAGCAGGCCCAGTCTAGATCGTAAGTATCATCCTCAGTGATTATTTCCATAACCTTGCATTATTTATTTGTAAACATTCCTATATTAAAATTATATTTTGTATTATAAATCTCAATTCTTTTGATACTAGGTAACCATCTAGAGGATGAGGACTCCCTGCATTTGGTTTGGGAAGCGGATTCAGATGTGGAAGCTAGCAAGCCTATCGCTAATTCTCCACCACCACCTCAGGAACAGGAACAGCAACAGCAGGTAGATGTTTTGCTTCCTCCTCAACCCGAAGTGCTTGAAGTGATCAATAATTTCAATGGGGGGGTACATACGCCATTCATATAGCATCCCAGATCACGCCCAAGGAGATCCTGCCCATTATTTAACTATATATCGCGATTATTTTATCCGGCAAACAGAATCCTTATTTGATGCCGTTCACCCCAATTTCCCTCCTGCCCTATTGATATACCCTGATTTTATTTTTAATTTACCACGGCTTAATCAAGAAAATTAACCTGATTTTGAGGGAGAGTTACCTATAAGGGCTGAACAACGCACTGTAACTAGGCATGAGGCTAGTGTTGTCGTAGATCAATGGATTGCTGAATTGGATAATAAGTTAGAAGAGTTCTTTGCCGAGACAGAAGGTTCGAGTCTAGGTATACAGAGCATTTCAGGATTTTATATAAATTCTATAGCTGTTCAGCATCCCATCCGTCTAGGAGAATACGTGCCTTATCCAGATAGATTGCGTGGTAAACAACTTATTTTCAACCCTAAAGGTGAACAAAATATATATGTTTAATCCAATGTTTGGCAGCATATATATGCCTTTCTCTGGGGATGAATTCAAATAACATTGGCAGGTGTTCAAAGTCTTTCAGGTGGTGTCTCAGATTTGTCCGTTGGAGTGAGGATATTGAAATTCCCATAACGTATGACAATATCAATAAAATAGAGTATAAATAAATTAAGTATTTTTATCTATGTGCTTACGCGTGAAGATAATAGATACTACATTAGCTTAGCTAGAAAAGGGAGAGAACATTCTGCCCGTAAAGTGCCATTGCTAATGTTGGAGGATCAGCATCTTGTGCTCATTAAAGATTTCAATCAGTTTGATCGCAACATGCGCAGCCATTCATATGAGATCCCCTAACAATCATATTTACTGTCATTCGTGTTTAATTCATTTGTCACCTGATGCGATGCGGGATCACGAAGAGTCGTGTGAAGTTAAACAAACATTGAAATTTTACCCTGAATGTCATAAAATAAAGTTAAAAAATTACGGTCGTGCCTATGGTCCCTCTCAAACAGCATGTTATGATTTCGAGTGCTTGTTGGACCCCTCCAATCCTCAAGGTATGATTGAGAAGCGTCACAATGCTGTGGCATAAGCTTTTATCATCATCAACAGGAAATTGGAGGTGGTAGAGAAATTAACATATATGGGGGTTGACCCTGTGAATCATTTCATAGATACTTTGGAGAAAGCATGGAAGAGATCAAATCTACCGTGCCTAAATACAAAATATCTATGACACGTGAACATTGGCAAGCCTATAGACGTCAAACCACATGTGAAATGTGTTATAGGCCATTCAAATCAGATAAAGACAAGCACCGTCATCATGATCATGCTTTTGAATTTAATAATTATCTTGCAGCCTATTGACTGATTATACACAGGCTAAAGAAGTCTTTTAGATTAGCGGAATGCAAGACCATTGGGGATTACTTGAAGGTCTATTTGAAAGTAGATACTGGACTATTGTGTGATGTGTTTACTGTATGGCGCAAGACCAAGACCAGGCTTGAGCTGTACAAGTTAGACATTACACACTATGTCTCGTTATCTAGTTTTGCATGGGACGCTTTCTTGTTTAAGAGTCAAGTTGTCTTGGACTCATTTTCTGATCCCCATTTGTACGATGTATTGCGCAGAAATCTAAGAGGCGGATTTACCTCTGTTGTACGACAACACACAAGTGTACAAAATGAGCATACGGGTGCTGATTCTTCTAGTACTGATAAATATATTCTGTATTTAGATTTTAATGGCCTATACGCCACCTGTATGACAGAACTGCTTCCTCAAGGAGGGATCCGTAAATTATCTGCTGCCGAATGCGATGATTGGCTCCAACAGGGATTGGAGAATATTGCGTGTGATGGGGATAAGGGGTATTGGGTCATTTGTGATGCCAAGCATGTAGCACCTGAGGTGGCTCGATACACCGATGACTTACCCTTAACCCTGTCACATGCTAATATTTCTACTGATCTTCTGTCCGATTATAGCAAACACATTTTAAATACCGAATATCGCAAACTCCCCAAGAAAAACAATAAATTAATTACCTCACATCTCCCTCAAAAAGATTACTTGGTCAGTTTAGATTTGCTTCAGATGCTGATGAAATTGGGATTGGATGTAGCTAAGGTAAATGCAGTTTACGAATTCCAACAAAGCAAGTACCTTAAGGAATTTGTCGAAACAAATGCTCGTGAACGTACAAATACACCTTGCGCTATTAAGGGTAAAGCTTTCAAGCTGCTATCAAATGCAATTTACGGCAAGAGTTTGACAAATGTGAGTAAATATTGTTATCAGCATTATTTAATTACATCTCGAGACAAATTCCAAAAGCTTGCACGCAATCCGTTCTTCAAACGGAGCATTTTGTTGAGCGAAGACAGAGTCATTTGCACCGTCAAGAAACAATCACTTAAAGGCGACACGCCACTCGTGGCTGGCTGCGGCTGCCCCATGACACCCCCAACGCCTTTATCCACGCCGACGTCAAGGACGGTGGACTAGGGATACCCGACTTTGCCACATCGATCCGGCTACAAAAGAACAAGCGGCTCGGGGCGCTGACTGGATCAGCGGACCCAGTGGTGGTGGCAGCGGCTCTCCTACCCGCATTCCAAGCGAGAATGCGCCGGTGGGTAGACCCGACCACGGCCGCTGGAACGCCATCCAGCAGGACGACCGAGTGCGCTAGAAGATGGAAGGCAAAACTGTACAGCATGGTCGACGGCGCCGGCCTCGCTTCCTCTTGTGAGGTCCCATCCTGTCACAAGTGGGTTGCGTCCGGTACCCGTTTGCTAAGCGGAGGAGATTTTGCCCACGCCGTCCAAATTAGGGCAAACGCTGTAGCCACGCCGTCTACGGCGGCTAGGGGTAGACCCGAGGCTTCTGGTCTCTGTGACGCTTGTCGGAAACCAGGAACCCTGGGCCACATATCCCAGGCCTGCCATAAGACACACGGGGCTCGGGTGAAACGTCACGACGACATCACCCGGTTCGTAGCTGGCCGATTGCGGCAAAGAGGCTTTGAGGTGGAGCGCGAGGTCCGTATACCAGACGGAGGGACCTTCTGCAAGCCAGATATTATAGCTTGCAAAGGTGATGAGGCCTTCATATTAGACACCCAGGTCTCAGCTGATAACTTCCCACTCTCCCGTCCACATCAGAGCAAGTGTGACAAATACGGCACCCCCGAGATCCTGCAGAAGGTCCGGGAGTATACCGGTAAGCCTACAGTATCCGCCTCCTCAATAACCCTTAATTGGAGAGGTGGATGGTGCAAGGAGAGTGCGCGTGGTCTACAAGGTATGGGTCTCACCAAGAGTGATCTCGAGATTTGCTCCGTGAAGGCCCTGACCTGGACATATTCTATATACAGAATATGGTCCAAGGCCACGTCAAGGGGCAGGCCTCCCTAGCCCCGGGATCACTGTGCACAGGGTGCATAAGGGTAACTATAGTCACGCTTAGGTGAACCGCAGCCAAGTCAGCTGGTAGCCAACTATCTAAGCAGTTTCGTCATCTGGAGTACCACTTCTCCTAATGGCGTCTCACAAGAGGGTGGATGACCTGGCAGAGCCCGCGAGTAGATAAGGCGGCGACCGGAGGGACCCCATGCGCATACATGATAACCCTCCCGCTCCGGGGCCTAGTTAGGAGCATCCACTGTGTCTAGTTTTCCATGTATGCCGACGTCAAATCATCATCCCTGCCGATTGGGCAGCCTGCTGCTTTGGCCTTCAGCGTTTGTTTGTTCTTTTTTAAATGTTATACTGTGCACCCCTACCTATGTGTGCTGTGTCCCATATAGAAAAAACCAACTACAAAAGAATTTTCCATTAATGTTTTTGTCTATTTTCAGGTTATTATTATGTATTATTAGTATCATCTTAACTCTTGTGGGTGTGATGAGATCTGCCATATATGTTTATTTTAGTTTGTGTGTGTTAGGGTATTAGGTATGCTTAGGGGTCCGTCTCGCCATGCCCTGTGGCTGGGGGGATCGGGCTCCGAAGCTACATAAAAACCCTATACCCCCCCGAAGTGGCAAGGGGAGTTAGGGGACAAAATCAATACACCAACCTATTTGGGGTTCCAGATCCTGCATATAGCTAAGAGGATCCTATGTGATTTTTGGTATAATACGGTCAAAGTTCATTATGGAGACAAAGCTAGATTGCTGTATACGGATACAGATTCGTATTTGATTGAATTGACCTGTCCATATGCTTTTGAGGAATTAAATAAACTGCCTTTGTCTCAGCATATGGATTTCAGTAATTTCCCTCCTGAAAATCCCTATTTCGATGACTCTCGCAAAGGTCAACTGGGTTTGTTAAAATCGGAAGTTGGAGCCAAAATTATCAAGGAACTCATCGCATTGAAGCCTAAAATGTACTCAATTCTTACTCAAGATCAGATTCAGATCTGTCGTTGTAAAGGAATTCCAACTTATCATCAGTCTAAACTCACTCATGCGGCTTTCCAAAGTGCTTTGGAGTTAAATATTGGGCAGAGGTTCCAATCCAGATCTATTGGGAATGTTAAAGGCCGTATGTGTACCTGTCTCACTACAAAACGTGGATTGTCCGCCTTTGACGATAAACGTTATGTACTGAGTCCTACACAGTCTTTGGCGTATGGACACTAGGATATACCTCGAGCAGAAATTCATGAAGAAGAGAATGAGGATGATGTACCTGCACCTGCTGCTGCTGCACGTCCTGCAAGACGTGGATTTCACCCCATATTCAACATGTGGGGAAAACGCGATGCACTGGTGAACAAGACGTATCCTCACAATTAGTGACTGAAGAAATTGGCGATGGAACATTACAACCTCCCCTAACCTATCTTTGTGTTTGAAAAAAATTGCTGCCTCCCCTAACCTGTCATTGATGTTTGAAAAATTGCGGGGCATCTGACTCATCTCTGATGTTCAGAAAATGCAGTCTCCCTTAACCTGTTGAAAATGTTCTGTTCTATAAAAAAAAAAAATTGTGAAATGTATACTTTGATGTTTTTATAAAACCTTGCCCACCTAACCTATGTTTTGAAAATGTTCTATGCAAAAAATAAAAAATTATGAAATGTATACTTTGATGTTTCTAGGAAACCTTCCATGTTTAAATATAATATCCTTATCATACTTATGTCAGTACAAACCAAACACGAGTCATGGATAGTTCACCTATCACTGAAGAACAACTCGATATTTTCAATGAACCTAGCAGAATAATCATTGCAGGATTTTCCAATGGCGGAAAATCTCATTTGTGCACTAAACTCGTACAAAAATACCATCTGAAGTTCTCCAGTATTATTATATGCGGTGGCAGTTACAAAGCATTGCTAGACGATCCAGTAATTAACAAGAAAATAATAGCTCATCCTGAAATTATCAACCCTTTAGATGAACGTACAGATGATTCACCTATTTTAATTATTATTGATGACTTGTTCATCGAATCTGCCAATTCCAAAATTGTGTCTGATATCTTCACTAAAGGCAGACATCTGGCTATTTCGTGCATATTAATTACCCAAAATATATTTTTCTCTGGGAAATATGCTAGAAGTATAAGTTTAAATGCCTCTCATTTCATACTAGTGAAATCTAGAGATTTAACTCAAATTGAAACTTTAGGGCGGCAATTATTTGGAAACAAGATTCTAAAAAGCTTTTGGATATCTACAAGAAAGCTATCAGTAAACCTTATGGATATTTAATGGTGGATTTAGGAGTGAAAACCCCTGAACGCATCACCTTCCATAGCAATATTGTTGGTGAGCATCCATACGAAATTGTATACCAATGGTGAACGTACTAGATGAAAACAACAACCACAAGGGGAGGTTAGTGGGGTTGGTATATCAGATGTATAAAACAACTAAAACCATACAATTCGATATCACTTTATTAGAAGATGGAGCACGTACTAGATAAAATTTATTATAACCCCGCATCCTCAGGAGGGTTAAAGGGGGGGGGGGGGTTGATAGGTTGTATAAAGTTGCTAAAACCATAAAGCCAGATATTACTTTATCAGATGTGAAAGAATACTTGAAATCGTCTAAAACCTACACTTTGCTTGCATTAAAACCTCGCAAATTTCAGCAACGAAAAGTACTGAGTCCTAAACCCCGTATATATTTAGCTTGTGATTTAGCAGAAATGGGAATATTAGCTAAACATAATGATGATATTAAATACATTCTCGCCTGTGTCGATATTTTTTCACGGTATGCGCAAGTAGCACCACTGAAACGCAAAGATGGACAGACTGTGAGTAAAGCTCTGAAAAACATATTGGAATCCTCATATTTCCAAGGAATACGTAAAATAAATACAGATCGAGGAGGTGAATTTTATAATTCTCATATGCAACGAATGCTTGCAGCTAAAAATATTAAACTGTATAGCGTATTTTCTCAAGAAACAAAAGCCGCCATCGCCGAATGCTTTATACGTACCATGAAAACTAAGATTTATAAATATATGACTGCGCACAATACCTCGAGATATCTGCCCATATTGCCTGATATCATAAAGGCGTATAACACAACACCCCACCGAGGGTAAGGTGGCCGGACTCCAGTTGACGTCCTTGCTTTATCTCATCCACAAGATATAAAGAAACAGTTCAATCTCATGTATAAAAGTAAGGACAAATCTAAAGCAGGTCTTAGTTCTCTACTAGCTGTCGTGGACACAGTTCGCATTACTCTCTCCAACAGAATTTCGACATTCAAGACAAAACACGGAAGAAATTTTCAGAATTATTCGTATAGATAAAAGCCAGCCTATCCCATTAAACTTTTTACAAGATTTGAATAACAAGCCTATTGACGGTGGGTTTTATAAGGAAGAATTAACCCTAACCCATTTACCAGCTGCATTTAATATTGAGAAGGTGCTACGTAAACGTATATTACCCAATAATAAATTACAGTATAAAGTGAGGTACGAAGGCTATGATTCTTCATTTGATCAGTGGATTGATGCTGATGATTTGTTGAAGATATGAAGAAGCCATTAGTATACAAGTACAGAGAGTTGGTGACCTTGCTGAGCAAACTCAATTCCTCAGCCAGGAAAAAAATTTATTGCTCAGTTTAAAAAAACACATATTCATTGCTTGTCAGAGATTCTCAAAAAATTTCTGAAAAATAGGCTTCTGGTTAAAAAGAAAGTTATAGTCAAATTGAAGAAATACAGAGACACCTTGCATTCGCTGGCTTGTAAGAAACCTTCAATTTCGAACAAAAAGCGTATTTTATTGACTCGCAAAGGAGGCAGTATCCACGGTATATTATTACCCATAGCAGCTAGTTTAATTTCCAGGCTATTTAATGAATAAAAATGAAAGAATATTATCTAGTACCTCGTAAATCCATCGATGAGGGACCTGCTAAACTACCAGTAGTAAAAAAAGCAGAAGTGGCGCCATCAGAAGCTCCAACACTTATCCTGCCAGCAAGTACTCCAGTAGCACCAGTTTCAGTACGAGCTAATCCTTCAATAGTACATTTGGTATATTTAAAATTGAAAGCTAAAGATCATGATTATGCTACTTCGCTGTTGAATTATTTTGATGAAAGCAATATGGTGCAATGGGACGTCAATGGGAATCTGCAAATGCCAGTGACTGGAATAAACATAATTGATGATATTTTAACTAAAATGACGATTCACCGCTCTGTATTCCCTCGAGAAAAATTACCGCTGGTTAAATTATTCATCTCTTTAACCTTAACTCCACGAGAAATGTTTAGGAATACAGAATCTCGTAAACAAGTATTTAATGATGACGTGGTACTAAGAAGAAAACGGGTGTATGCTCCTACTACAGCTGCTGGAGAAACTAAACGCCCTAAAGTTGGCGGAGGAGCACCATGGCTAGCTTACTAAAGGTGAGTGTATAAATAGATGTGCTGTTTTGTTTATAGTTTATTCATTCTTAGTCCAGCAATGGATTCCTACGTTATTTACGCTACTAGTGTTTCTAATACAGATTTATTTCCTAATAATGTACCTAGTGCTTTCGAAAACAGACTGTATAACCATCTCGTGTTGGATTCTAGACGCTCCTACGAAATGTGTCTCCAGAATATATTATTGCCTTCGTCATATTACATAATAAGATCGGATGATCTGGAAAGTTATATCCGCGTGAGAATTATGCACCTAGATGCTAAAGGAATTAGTTACAAACATTCCAAATTTCTACCGAAAACTAATATTTTAGCTGGTGGCATAAAGGAAATTATATACGCCATCAATAATCAAATTACCCATATATTTTCACATAACTATTTGAGTTTTGTGTCTGATGTCTATAAGACGTATTTCCCAAGATATGCAGATGCATATATTAAATATGGATCGATTTCCAGTAGAGTAAAGTTCAATACCGCAAGCAGCGATGAGAATGTATTGCATTATGACGATAATCGAGCAATATGCAGGATTTCCCTATCTTTTCGGGCGAGTATTGGCAAGGTTTTCGGTATATATTGTACGTATATATCATAATAAAAATTATGATATATACGTACACAAGAATTATTTGGATGAAACACCAATATCAGACACGTGTCCCTACCCTCCACAACCCAGGGCATGATGCATTACTTGTGTGTTTATTGCGATAAAATTTCACCCACAATGTACGGGAATTTATTAGTGAATATATTGGACGTAGTGTCTTTGCAGGGTGGTGAAAGCACGAATAGGAAACTATATAAACCTCTAAATACAAATGAACTGGATAGTATAAGTATTGCAGTAACAGATCCCAACGGGACTCCTATTTATTTTGATAAACGAGGAAGCACAACAGCTGTTTTACATATACGACCCCGAATTGGGTCTATATAATAAGGACATTACAGTTCCGAGCCTCATTACTCATCTGCAAGCTACACAATGCGCATCAATTTCATCCCTCCGTCTGTAGACGAAATATTATTCTTAATTAGCCCACCTAAACTAGCCCCCTCGCCGGTCGGCCGAGCGGACAGCACGCTGGACTTGTGATCCTGTGGTCCTGGGTTCGATCCCAGGCGCCGGCGAGAAACAATGGGCAGAGTTTCTTTCACTCTATGCCCCTGTTACCTAGCAGTAAAATAGGTACCTGGGAGTTAGTCAGCTGTCACGGGCTGCTTCCTGGGGGTGGAGGCCTGGTCGAGGACCGGGCCGCGGGGACACTAAAGCCCCGAAATCCTCTCAAGATAACCAAGATAACCACCTGCCTCATATAAAGGAGGTGGGCTGAGTGATATTAGAATATTCAATAGGAGTCATATAAGAGGAGGCGGTATATTCAGTTTCCTCACTGGTTTAGCCCGTAAAGCAGCGCCATTTTTAATGAGAACCCTTGCTCCTGCCGTCTTAAGTATGGTTCAGAATGTATTGCAAGACATGCAAACAGGCGAACATTCCTTTAAAAAGTCAATGAAGAAGCATGGGATCGAATCATTGAAGGGAGTAGGGCGTCAGATTTTAAGTGGTGGTGGTAAAATGTGGAAAAAGTCTAAGAGAAAGGCTAAGGCCACCAAATTAGCACTTATTCGCAGTTTCACAAAACAGAATAAGAAGAATAAGAGATATAATGACGTGTTTGCATAAATTGCAATTCATTCCTTTCATGGCATCCAGCATGAATACTACTACTACACTAGGAGCGGGGCTACAATCCCCTTTGGAAAGTTATACAGTGGCTGTAACAGATGGATTCCCCAAACTTAATTCAGCACATATGATTGAGTCCACTATAGCCAGCAGGAAAAATATTGATATTTTACCTGTTAATTTATTAATTAATAAATTTAAGGACTCGTATATAGAATTTAGAATCCCTGGCATTCCTGGTCATTTCCTGGATTTGTCATCCCTAGCCCTAGAAGTGGGGTTAGAATTAACAGAAGCTGACGCCGCAATAGATTCGGGCAAAAAAGTGACTGTCGCCAATGGATTATCACAAACACTTTAAAACAGTGGTGGTGTATTTCAACGAACAAGTAGTTGAAAGTAATTCTTTATTTTCTAATTGGGCGTATATAAAGCTGCTAACGACTCTTTCCAGAAGTAAAATTGATGGTTTTAAGCATCTAGCGCATTTTTATAAAAAAGAGGCGCTAACGATACCTAATAAAATTGATAAGCACTATTTTGCTACGACCAGGATAGATCAGGATGAGAAAATGGCTAATATGAAAGAAAAGGGCATTTATATGTGCTTTAAATTACTGCTGGATATTGCATCTATTAGCGAATATTTACTGGATAATGTAGATGTAAGAATACGTTTGGAGTTAAATAGTGATAAATGGGTTATTGGCAGTGACACACCCACTGCTAATTATAAATATAATATAAATATGGCCCGCTTATGGATCGATAGTTTAACCCCATTCCCTTCTGGATTACTAGCTATTAACAGAGCACTCGCCCAAAATAATGGAGCAGTAACGTATATATTTGATAAAACCCTATTTAAAACCTATATTCTAGGTCAGGGCCAAAAATCATTAGCTATGGACCAACCCTGGGATGGAGTGATCCCTGAGAAATTATACATGGCCATTATTGATATGGAAGCCATTTCTGGAGATTATACCTTAAACCCATTATATTTCAACAATTCCGCCTAGAGCAACGTATATATCTCGGTGAACGGCACGAGTTTATTTAACATAGCGTGTGATTTTCCCCATAAATGTTCGAAATTATATTATACGGTCCTGAATGCTGTAGGATTTAATGTAGATAATATTTTGTCCTACGAATCGTTCGTTAAAGGACAAACTCTGCTGGTCTTTAATTTATTACCAGAAGAAATAAAGGTGCAGTTTCCTTGGATTTTCCTTTTTTTTTTTTTACTCATAGAAGTTTATGTGATATAATATTCATTCTGGTACCAAAAATTCGCAAATAAATTCTCTACAAAACGTATATAATATAACTTCTTATAGATGATAAAAAATTCCAAATAGGTGTACTTACCCCTGACTATGTTGATTGAAGATCAACAGTTGAGCATTTTTTCTTCACTCCACCATCTTCAGGCTTCTGATCCTGATGCCATGTGTTCGGTGAGGGAGAACGGGAATTTCATGGAGAAAAATCTGAGAGTATCCCCATCCATTTCGGTTAAAAAATGGAATTTATAGAAATATTTTTTCGATGGACTAGAAAAGTAGGCTGTTATGCGGAATCGTAAGAAAAAACGGTGACGAGTTATCTCTAATCTAAAGCGCGAAAGTGTTATTAATTACTGGATCGTCTAGCAATGCTTTGTAACTGCCGCCGCATATAATAATACTGGAGAATTTCAGATGGTATTTTTGTACGAGTTTAGTGCACAAATGAGATTTTCCGCCATTGGAAAATCCTGCAATGATTATTCTGCTAGGTTCATTGAAAATATCGAGTTGTTCTTCAGTGATAGGTGAACTATCCATGACTCGTGTTGGGTTTGTACTGACATAAGTATGATAAGGATATTATATTTAAACATGGAAGGTTTCCTAGAAACATCAAAGTATACATTTCATAATTTTTTATTTTTTACATAGAACATTTTCAAAACATAGGTTAGGTGGGCAAGGTTTTATAAAAACATCAAAGTATACATTTCACATTTTTTTTTTTTATACAACAGAACATTTTCAACATAGGTTAAGGGAGACTTCATTTTCATAACATCAGTGATGAGTCAGGTGCCCCGCAATTTTTCAAACATCAATGACAGGTTAGTGGAGGCAGCAATTTTTTTCAAACACAAAGATAGGTTAGGGGAGGTTGTAATGTTCCATCGCCAATTTCTTCAGTCACTAATTGTGAGGATACGTCTTGTTCACCAGTGCATCGCGTTTTCCCCACATGTTGAATATGGGGTGAAATCCACGTCTTGCAGGACGTGCAGCAGCAGCAGGTGCTGGTACATCATCCTCATTCTCTTCTTCATGAATTTCTGCTCGAGGTATATCCTAGTGTCCATACGCCAAAGACTGTGTAGGACTCAGTACATAACGTTTATCGTCAAAGGCGGACAATCCACGTTTTGTAGTGAGACAGGTACACATACGGCCTTTAACATTCCCAATAGATCTGGATTGGAACCTCTGCCCAATATTTAACTCCAAAGCACTTTGGAAAGCCGCATGAGTGAGTTTAGACTGATGATAAGTTGGAATTCCTTTACAACGACAGATCTGAATCTGATCTTGAGTAAGAATTGAGTACATTTTAGGCTTCAATGCGATGAGTTCCTTGATAATTTTGGCTTCAACTTCCGATTTTAACAAACCCAGTTGACCTTTGAGAGAGTCATCGAAATAGGGATTTTCAGGAGGGAAATTAATGAAATCCATATGCTGAGACAAAGGCAGTTTATTTAATTCCTCAAAAGCATATGGACAGGTCAATTCAATCAAATACGAATCTGTATCCGTATACAGCAATCTAGCTTTGTCTCCATAATGAACTTTGACCTTATTATACCAAAAATCATATAGGATCCTCTTAGCTATTTGCAGGATCTGGAACCCCAAATAGGTTGGTGTATTGACTTTAAGTGATTGTTTCTTGACCGTGCAAATGACTCTGTCTTCGCTCAACAAAATGCTCCGTTTGAAGAACGGATTGCGTGCAAGCTTTTGGAATTTGTCTCGAGATGTAACTAAATAATGCTGATCACAATATTTACTCACATTTGTCAAACTCTTGCCGTAAATTGCATTTGATAGCAGCTTGAAAGCTTTACCCTTAATAGCGCAAGGTGTATTTGTACGTTCACGAGCATTTGTTTCGACAAATTCCTTAAGGTACTTGCTTTGTTGGAATTCGTAAACTGCATTTACCTTAGCTACTTCCAATCCCAATTTCATCAGCATCTGAAGCAAATCTAAACTGACCAAGTAATCTTTTTGAGGGAGATGTGAGGCAATTAATTTATTGTTTTTCTTGGGGAGTTTGCGATATTCGGTATTTAAAATGTGTTTGCTATAATCGGACAGAAGATCAGTAGAAATATTAGCATGTGACAGGGTTAAGGGTAAGTCATCGGTGTATCGAGCCACCTCAGGTGCTACATGCTTGGCATCACAAATGACCCAATACCCCTTATCCCCATCACACGCAATATTCTCCAATCCCTGTTGGAGCCAATCATCGCATTCGGCAGCAGATAATTTACGGATCCCACCTTGAGGAAGCAGTTCTGTCATACAGGTGGCGTATAAGCCATTAAAATCCAAATACAGAATATATTTATCAGTACTAGAAGAATCAGCGCCCGTATGCTCATTTTGTACACTTGTGTGTTGTCGTACAACAGAGGTAAATCCGCCTCTTAGATTTCTGCGCAATACATCGTACAAATGGGGATCAGAAAATGAGTCCAAGACAACTTGACTCTTAAACAAGAAAGCGTCCCATGCAAAACTAGATAACGAGACATAGTGTGTAATGTCTAACTTGTACAGCTCAAGCCTGGTCTTGCGCTATACAGTAAACACATCACACAATAGTCCAGTATCTAATGAAATAGACCTTCAAGAAATCCCCAATGGTCTTGCATTCCGCTAATCTAAAAGACTTCTTTAGCCTGTGTATAATCAGTCTCGCTTATGGCCTCGTGTTTTAAACTATTGTAGAAGGCTTCGGGAGGAGGAAGAGCCGGTTCATTTAATTTCTCTAAAGATGAAATATAATCATAGCAGAAGACCTGTTTGCCTGTCTTTAATAAATGGTGGGCAGCTACAGGGACGTCATCTAGCATAACTGAGGTGTAAGTGGTGGGTTTACCTTCCTTGATATGTTCTTTAGCTAGTTTTTCCAGCCCACCATTTAGTAAAGCCAAACTATCCATAAACCGAAGTTTACCGATATCTACTTTCATGAACTTAAATCCATCTTTGGAGGCAATATCAATTTCACGGTTAGGGAGGTTGGACAATTCATTTAAAATTACCCCGAGGTCATAAGCTGCATTGTGAGAGAATGTATACAAATATTTATAAGAATTTCTGCATAACATGTTGCACCTGCGGCAATAGGCTGCAAGATAATTATTAAATTCAAAAGCATGATCATGATGACGGTGCTTGTCTTTATCTGATTTGAATGGTCTATAGCACATTTCACATGTGGTTTGACGTCTATAGGCTTGCCAATGTTCACGTATCATAGATATTTTGTATTTAGGCACGGTAGATTTGATTCTCTTCCATGCTTTCTCCAAAGTATCTATGAAATGATTCACAGGGTCATCCCCCATATATGTTAATTTCTTTACCACCTCCAATTCCCTGTTGATGATGATAAAAGCTTATGCCACAGCTTTGTGACGCTTCTCAATCATACCTTGAGGATTGGAGGGGTCTAACAAGCAATCGAAATCATAATATGCTGTGTGAGAGGGACCATAGGCACGACCGTAATTTTTGAACTTTATTTTATGACATTCAGGGTAAAATTTCAATGTTTGTTTAACTTCACACGACTCTTCGTGATCCCGCATCGCATCAGGTGACAAATGAATTAAACACAAATGACAGTAAATATGATTGTTAGGGATCTCATATGAATGGCTGCGCATGTTGCGAACATACTGATTGAAATCTTTAATGAGCACAAGATGCTGATCCTCCAACATGAGCAATGGCACTACGGGCAGAATGTTCTCTCCCTTTTCTAGCTAAGCTAATGTAGTATCTATTATCTTCACGCGTAAGCACATAGATAAAAATACTTAATTTATTTATACTCTCTATTTTATTGATATTGTCATACGTTATGGGAATTTCAATATCCTCACTCCAACGGACAAATCTGAGACACCACCTGGAAGACTTTCAACGCCTGCCAATGTTATTTGAATTCATCCCCAGAGAAAGGCATATATATGCTGCCAAACATTGGATTAAACATATATTTTGTTCACCTTTAGGGTTGAAAATAAGTTGTTTACCACGCAATCTATCAGGATAAGGCACGTATTCTCCTAGACGGATGGGATGCTGAACAGCTATAGAATTGATATAAAATCCTGAAATGCTCTGTATACCTAGACTCGAACCTTCTGTCTCGGCAAAGAATTCTTCTAACTTATTATCCAATTCAGCAATCCATTGATCTACGACAACACTAGCCTCATGCCTAGTTACAGTGCGTTGTTCAGCCCTTATAGGTAACTCTCCCCTCAAAATCAGGTTCATTATCTTGATAAAGCCGTTGTAAATTAAAAGTAAATTCAGGGTATATCAATAGGGCAGGAGGGAAATTGGGGTGAACGGCATCAAATAAGGATTCTATTTGCCGGATAAAATAATTGCGATATATAGTTAAATAATGGGCAGGATCTCCTTGGGCATGATCTGGGATGCTATATGAATGGCGTATGTACCCCCCATTGAAATTATTGATCACTTCAAGCACTTCGGGTTGAGGAGGAAGCAAAACATCTACCTGCTGTTGCTGTTGCTGTTCCTGAGGTGGTGGTGGAGAATTAGCGATAGGCTTGCTTGCTTTCACATCTGAATCCGCTTCCCAAACCAAATGCAGGGAGTCCTCATCCTCTAGATGGTTACCTAGTACCAAAAGAATTGAGATTTATAATACAAAATATAATTTTAATATAGGAATGTTTACAAATAAATAATGCAAGGTTATGGAAATAATCGCTGAGGATGATACTTACGATCTAGACTGGGCCTGCTATTGTTACTATCTTCTAATGGCGGTGTACGAGCTTGAGTAGTGCTAGGCTCTCCAGCCTCATCCCCTCCTCCACGAGGATATTCTTCATCCAACTGTTCAACAGATGATCCTGAAAATACAAAAACATAAATATTTTTTTGTAGATGTTAGTTAGCATTCATAACATATATATTTTTAAATGACTGATTAATGATGGGAATAGTGCAATATTATCTCAGATTAATAAAATTAATAATGAATACTGATGATGGATATTAACTTACTTTCGCTTTGAGGCGATGAAGCTTCTGAGGTCTCAGAATCGTATCTGGTGTTAGACTCCGTATCGTTATCAACATCCAGATTCATGCAAAATGGACAGGTTTCGGGGTCGTGACCTGTGGATCACAGTAATATTACTTATGCGAATAAGAACAATATTACTGAAGCTGGTAGGCAATATTTTTTGTTATAAAATATTACATGCTGCTGGTGTAATTCTATATAAAATTATTTGATCATAAACGAAGCAAGTGTTGCTGATATTAATATTACTCACGACTGGTGCAGAAGATTTTGGAGCACGAGGTGCAGACTGCATCATAATGTCCACGAGGGATATTAGTGCACTGGGGACAGCATAACACACACTCACGACGCGAGTTGGCTGTATATGAAATACGACATTCCATGCACTTTACTTGCACAAGTGCAATTTCCCCTGCTTTGGCTTAATGCAGAAAGGACAAGTTTCCATGGTTGCGTATTGTTGAATAATACAGAGGTCTGGTGAAATGTCCAGGAGCGTTGTTGGCTTCTTGTGCTGGCTGGGAGAGCTAGAGATGTACTGACCTATTAGACTGGGGAATGGCGGCCAGGTCAGCTTAAAAGCTGTGCTGCCAGACGTACGATGCTTCTAAAAATTGCGGTACGACACTTGAGCATCTATTCTAGTTTTTGAACTTATTACTGCATAATGAATGATTACAGTTGCAGATGACTAAAATGTATATTCTTAAACCTCTGGTTAGGTTAGGTGGGGATGGATAGTATAGCCATTTTAGAATAATACCATAAAAAAATAATACATATGCAGGTAGGCTGCTAAAGGATGCATTGGTTATCTGGTGACGTCACACATAGTTGACCAGTCAGGTGCTGTGATACCTTGACACTTATATGCTAATGGCCAACAATACCTTATCCCTATACCTGAAGTCGCTTTTCACGACGTCGCTAAACAACAACAACTGGTCTCTAGAATGTATTTGTTTGTTATATAATAAGTCAGGTTAGGATGGTTTGATCGGGTTTATGAAATGAATAACAGAAATTATGAGCAATGAGCGAAAATACGAGTCATTGTAGCCGAATATGGACTCTGGTGAAGCACAGAGTACAGTTGAAGTCTTAAGCCCGATTAAGAGTTCACACTTATGTGTGAACCTCCTGGGATGAGCATTTAGCACGTTGGCGCCTCGCACCGCATTAGGGATGATGACGTCAGAAAAGAAGGTAACTGCAGAAGGCCTTATTTAAAAAACATGAGAGGATTGCTTTTACTCAATGTAGTCCATATATATGAACACTGAATGAGTATTTTTTTATTTGTTATATGCTACAGCAAGGTGTGGGGAGGCATGTTTTGAGCGAATGTGAGATGTGCATATATATTTATGTACGTGCATATATATTTATGTACGTGCAAATATATTTATGCAGTAATATTGGTTTACTACTGAAATCGCATTGAAATCACCACGCCTGGGAGGGGACTGTTTTCATACAAATGGATGATAGTGGGTTTTCATTTTTATTTTGCCCTATGCGAAAAAAACGTTCCTTCAAGAAAGATTGTCAAAGCTCAAATTACATTCTCTAGAAAGATGAAGAAGAAATAGGGGTGACATGATAGAGCTGTGACTGAATGGACATGATAAAGAGGGATATTAATTAATACTATAAACACGAGACAGAACACGAAACATTGGGTATAAATTGGATAAGGTTCAAATTTAGGAAAAAGAACTGGGTAAACACTGGTTGGTAACAGAGGTGAACAGGGGTGAACCCCCAAAAAACATTATGGTTCATACTCTGTGCAACTACCACTTGTTTCATACGAATGGGAGATAGTGGATTTCATCCATTTCTATGCTCAATAAACGATCCTTGGCAAGACACTATAAATATATAACTTCTAGATAAGTATGGGTTGGGAATAAATACAACAGAAAATGGGCTTATACAGGGAAGATGAAGACTGCGTGACGTCATTGACCATTAGCGATGTCTGTGCAAGGGTAGCTGGGGTAACGAAAATCACCCGGGCCTACAAAGGACCGTCGCCAAATGTAATGAAAATCACCCGGGCCTACGAAGGACCGTCACTAAATGTAACGAAAATCACCTGGGCCTACGAAGGACCGTGACTAAATGTAACGAAAATCACCTGGGCCTACGAATTACCGTCACTAAATGTAACGAAAAACTCCCGGGCCTACGAAGGACCGTCACTAAATGTAACGAAAAACTCCCGGGCCTACGCAGGACCGTTGCCAAATGTAACGAAAAACTCCCAGGCCTACGAAGGACCGCTGGAAAAAGCAAAACGGTCCTTCGTAGGCCCGGTTTCCACTTATACCCACACCCACATGCACACCCATACGCACACCCTGTTACGGCCCTCTTGGGTCGCAACTGGGTTCTTTCTCTGATGTTAGTAGAGTAAGGGTATCCGGCCCCAAGTTAGAAGTGGCTTTCAAGGGGTGTGCTCCGTAACGCAAGTAAATTAAAGGGGAAGGGATAAAACTGCTCTTAAACTTAAATATATAATTAAACCACCACCATAAATAAATATATAAACAGTCACACACTGTTACTATACCTACACTTATTTACAATCACTTGTCTTCCTCAGAAGACACAGGATGCTCTGCTTAACCCTTAAACTGCGCATGGCGTATATATACGCCCTGAGTAACATGTCCCATGGTGCGCATGGCGTATATATACGCCATAGGGTGCCAGGCCTGATTCAAATGGCCCGCGGCTACACGGGGTTCACAGTAGCTTCCTCAGGGCTCTTGTAAACAGATGCCATTTAAAAAAAAAATCGTGGGCAATATTCTCAGGTGTGAGAGGCACAGTACTGTTGGAGCAACCAAGGCCGGCGCACGCAGCATGAGCGAACAGCATTGATGTTCAGTTTGTGACCACAGCATCGCCGAAAAATGTCCAAATAAATATATAATTGTTATTATTTTGCGATGACAATATTACGGATGACCAATGACTGTGATATAAATAACCAGGGTTGTGATAATAGCAGGATTGTTGTAATAATTAGTGCTGTGAGAGGAGTGATGCTGAGAGACGGAGGGAGACAGCATCCTTTACTGACTGTGTGGCTAGCTGTTATTGTTTGCATTCACCATACCAGGTCAATGGTTCTCTATGGTGAACACAAATGTAGATACTTATATATAATGTGTGTATTAGTGTAATAACAGCAAAAGGATTATGCTGGGAGGAGCCATATGGGTGACGGAGGTGACGTCGTCTGCATGATTTGTCTAGCTGTTTAGAGGGTGGCCACTATGCTCTTTGGGCGCACTGCAAGCTTAGGTGTACAGTTACGGTGCATAAAACATGTAGATATTTATATATAATATGTGTATATAGGGTAATAACACTGCAAAAGGTATTGTTGGGGGAGAAAGTTTAGTGCGTGTGACCTTGAAAGAGTGAGGGAGCCGCCAGCCGCCATCTGTGTATAGCGACGACTCTTAGTGCCTGAACTAACTATATCAGCTTAGCTGTACAGTTGTGGTGAACAAAATATATACATACTTATATATAACGTCTGTATATAGTGTAATAACACCACAAATGGTATTGTTGGGGGAGAGAGTTTAGTGCGTGTGTTGAGGGAGTGGCAGCGAGTGGCTGGCTGGTGTGTGGCGGTAACTCCTCGTTGCTTTTCGACTCTCAATACCAACTTAGTGGTTCGTTATGGTGACCAAAACATGCCAATACTTATATATAACCTGTGTATAGAGTGTAATAGCAGCAAAACTATTTGTTTATAGTTTTATAAACATAATAATTGAATCACTAATATGCACATCATACTTTTGAGTATAGCGATTATTAACGACTTTTATTATATAAATATATTACAATACACACTATTGAATAATATTACTGCAAAAAAACTAAGAAAAAATCAATCGGAGACATTGAAACAATTAGGTAATAATATCTTTGTGGCAACTCCCATCTGTCAACGCGGGTGACGCTGACCGGGTCTGACGACCGCTCTGTCAACGCCCACTTTTTGCCAGACTTTCTCGGTCAATTGCGCCCAAAATATGTCACCTACGATTTTTTTTTATTTTTTCCGTGCTCAGGGGACACAAATTAACATGTTTAGAAGACGAAAAAATTTTTTTTAATTTTTTTTTTCTTGCGCACAGGGGTGTAAATGTCCAAAGGACCCCTGAGCAGTGTAAGGGTTAATGGTGCTCAAGACGAGTAGCCCTGGTTCCCTTCTTGTGGCCTCTCGACGAATCCTTAGATTCTCCTAGCGAGTCTACCCCAGCCACAGGCCAGCCAAATCACAGTCCCACTGGGTGCACCGTCGTGGAGGCCGTCAACCACAAATCCAGCCTTTAGCTGGCAGGTTCCAATCAGCAACGCTGCGTAGGCCACTCCACGACCGATACTAGGGTTGCGAGCCCTAGGCAGGAGCCTCGTGTGATTCCACAGATCACTATCCTCACCACAACACCCCAGTGGTTAGTCTTCTCCACTAGTCAGCCCCGGGTACGACAATCCCTGGTTCTGCCACTTCACAGGCAGGCTAACACAACAGTGTTCATCCGGGGGAGTGACTCACAGCTTCAGCAGAAAACACTTGGAGTTTCTACGGCTGCCTTGGGTAGACTGATTCAACGTTCATTATAGCAGTCCCAGGTCGACTCTGTAATCAGACACGTCATCAGTACTAGTTACACTCTAGGGCACCTCACTTACAAGCTTAGACACAAACGCCCACCTATCCACTCCATAGATGGCGTTGCTGTCTAAGCGCCACCTCACCAGAGGTCAGCAGCGGCTATGTCACGAGCTGATTAGGACGGGAAACTAGCCCTTGTGGCCGGTATATCTCGTCCTCATCAGATGGCGTTGACCATTTGGAGGGGGTTTCGGAAGCTGACCCACAGATGGCGCGGTCGTCACTGCTCCGTGCTCGGACGCTGGGCTCGGGTCCGTAACACCTCCCCACCAAAAAGAATTTGGTTTGGGGTTCTATAAAGAAAAACACAAACCAAATTAGTACGTGGATGCAACTCCACACGGATTCACGTATATTACGAACTGGAGTGGCGAGGATGTCTTGTCCACAGAACTGTCCTAAGGAGAAACCCTGGCTCGAAGGGAACTTTAAGATGGAAGGCAATGACCTGCCTGATGTGATCTTCCACACCTCCACTGCGATGTCAAGCAGGGGCATAATCTCACGTGTCCCGAGTAAGGATTGGTATAGACACGATCTGGGGCGACTCGACACTTCCCTGTGTCATGGCACCGATGATGGCTGGTCACAGACGGCATTTCTGGTACCGGTCTGGTAGTCCTTCAGGGAGATGGGAACCTGGAATACAGGGGTCTGATAATTCAAAGTGATAGCGATAGGTAAATCAGTACTCACAGCATACACCTCTACTAGGCCCACACCTAGTTCCAACAGGGCTGCTCGTACATCGAGGATGGCATTCGCTCTGCCACCGTCAGGTCGACCAACGTTCTGTATAATGCTGCATCCCAGCTCAGCAATCACACAGGGGGTGTCAACCTGTCGGAAACAGTCACTCATAATATCACACCTCGTGTATCTCCTGTATCTATCATCACCATCCAGGTCCCTCCTTTGACTGCAACACTCGCAGTGCAAGTCTCCAATCCCTGGGATCTCTTCACCATGTTCATGGGAGCCATCATCTGTTGGGTTGTCCACTGATCCTTACTGAGAACATATACGAGAACAAGACAAAATACTGCTAAGAAACACATGGCCAACCGAGGGATAAGCTTCCTGAGCCTGTAATGTCCATAGCCGGCTACATCCAATAGCCTGGTTTGGACCAAAGAGGGCACTAAAACCTTCGCACATACCTCACATACCTCCGACGTCTGGGGAATCGCTGGCCGGTTCAATGAACGCTGTACTTTGCCATACCGCAAGTACTCATCCGCCTTTGATCCAGACTCTTTGGTATCCGTGGGTGCTTGCACACAAGGCCTTTCTTCTCGCTCAGTCGCTTCTGCCTCCTTAACCGCATGTTCTTCGTCTGGAGAAGAATCAGGAGACTCTGCTATAATGCTGTTGATCTGCCGGTGAGAGGAAGGATTAAACATATTTAATTCCGGGTCTGTCCGTATCTGGATATTACCAATGCCTGCCGTTACCTCGGACCTTGCTGTTCCGGCTGACTCGTCCACAATCTTGGGATGATTGTTGCTCCAATCTGTCACCAAGTCGTTGGCTAGTATCACGTCAATCCCAGCTATAGGTAGGGTATCGACTACTGCCAACGCACATGTGCCACTGAAGTAAGGCGAGTCGAGATGTATCGGCACTAAGGGGGCGATGTACTGCGTCCTAGGAAACCCAACCAGGACAACCTTTTGTCTCCCGTCCACACTCACTCCCTCGGGTAACGAGTCTCTCACGATCAGGGACTGGGCTGCTCCACTATCTCTGAGCACTACAACTGATCTACCAGTATGATCACTCGTTACATACCCGCTTGAAGTGTGAGGGGAAAACAATCTGGGGTTTTCCTGCGTAGTCGTAGACTGGCTTCCTGCTGGTTGTGTCACACAGCTCATCACCATCACCTCCCTACGTGCGCTGCAACCTCTTCTGCCTCGGCACATAGCAGCTACATGCCCTTTCTGCCCACAAGTCCAGCACACCATATTCCTCCTCGGATTCCGGTGTTTCGGACTGTTAGGACTTGTCCTTCGAGGACTACTTGGGGGCGTCTTCTTAGCGCTTTGTGGGACGGGGGTCTTCTCTTCGTCATGACGAGGTTTGTCAAACCGGCAAGGGTAATTCCTCGGGACATACTTAGCAGAAGGCCTATGCATTAGGATGTACTCTTCAGCCATGGTGGCTGCCGCACTTAAGGTCTCCACCTGCTGCTCTTCTAAGTATGTTTTGAGGTCTCCAGATAAACAATCCTTGAAGTCCTCTAACAGTATGAGCTGCTCGAGGTCTTCTTTGGTCTCCACCTTCCGAGAGGTACACCATTCTTGGAAAAGCCGCTCCTTGATGGTCGCGAATTCGGTGAAAGTGTGCTCTGAGGTCTTTTCCAGGTTTCTGAACTTCTGCCTGTAAGCCTCAGGTACCAATTGGTACGCCATGAGCACTACCTTCTTCACCTTGTCATAATCGCCGGAGTCATCATGGGACAACGTGGAGTAGGCGATTTGGGCTTTCCCAGTCAAGACGGACTGTATCATGATGGCCCAATTCTCCTTTGGCAACTCCAAAGAGGCTGCGACTTTCTCGAAGGCCGCGAAGAACTTCGAAACTTCCTTCTCGGTGAACTTCGGGACCATTTTGATGTTCCTCACCGGATCGAAACTACTTGTTTCCAATGTTTGCCTCCCACCACCTAATCGCAATACTTCTAGATCATGTTGTATCTCTTTTTCTTTTTCTTCTCTCTCTCACTCTTCTCTTTCTCGTTTCTCTTCTCTTTGTCGCTCTTCTCTTTCTCGTTTCTCTTCTCTTTCTCGCTCTTCTCTTTCTCGTTTCTCTGCTCTTTCTCGCTCTTCTCTTTTTTCTTCTCGTTCTAATTCTAAACGCCTCATCTCTAATTCTTTTCCTAATCTCTCTCTTTCCATTTCTAATTTCTTATCTTCTCTCTCTCTTGCTTTCTCTTCTCTCTCTTTAGCGATTTCTAGCTTTTTCCATTCTATTTCACGGTGGATCTCTAGTTCACGCATTTTCACAGTAAGTAAACTTATATTTAGTTCACTCTCATCACTTTCGACATCACTACCCTTACCTTCCTTTTCAGTGGAAGCTATCTCCTCACCTTCTTTTGTACTTTGTGCCTCACTTTCTTGTTCCTCCTCGGCCTTCAAATGCCTGTGAACCTTGGACAAGATCTCCACACGGGAATCACTGGCACGTATCTTAATCTCCAGGTAGGCACTTACTTACACGAGTTTCTGTTTTCCCAGATATTTCAATCTGGCAAGACAGTCCTCCCTGTTCAGAAAAGCCTGAACATCGTCCAGATCATCGATGGTCGCTTTTTCTGCCATTGTCACTTAGACAGAACACTAGCACTTAACACACCGCTTTCACTTTAGCACTTAACGCACCGAGCACTGTTCTACGTCAATATTGCACTTTATCGCACCTAACACTGCGCTTGCCAATATTGCACGTAATTACACCGGGCACCGCACTACACAATATTGCACTGAATCACAGCGAGCACCGCACTACACAATATTGCACTTAATCACTCCGAGCACCGCACAGGACGTATAACGTCCTAATAGTCACACACAAGGGGAATTATTTACAGGGATTGCGCCACTTCACCACCCCTGTCAAACATACTTGACAAGGGGTCGGATCCCGCTGGGGATGCCAATTATGTTACGGCCCTCTTGGGTCGCAACTGGGTTCTTTCTCTGATGTTAGTAGAGTAAGGGTATCCGGCCCCAAGTTAGTAGTGGCTTTCAAGGGGTGTGCTCCGTAATGCAAGTAAATTAAAGGGGAAGGAATAAAACTGCTCTTAAACTTAAATATATAATTAAACCACCACCATAAATAAATGTATAAACAGTCACACGCTGTTACTATCACTACACTTATTTACAATCACTTGTCTTCCTCCGAAGACACAGGATGCTCTGCTTAATGGTGCTCAAGACGAGTAGCCCTGGTTCCCTTCTTGTGGCCTCTCGACAAATCCTTAGATTCTCCTAGCGAGTCTACCCCGGCCACAGGCCAGCCAAATCACAGTCCCACTGGGTGCACCGTCGTGGAGGCCGTCAACCACAAATCCAGCCTTTAGCTGGCAGGTTCCAATCAGCAACGCTGCGTAGGCCACTCCACGACCGATACTAGGGTTGCGAGCCCTAGGCAGAAGCCTCATGTGATTCCACAGATCACTCTCCTCACCACAACACCCCAGTGGTTAGTCTTCACTAGTCAGCCCCGGGTACGACAATCCCTGGTTCTGCCACTTCACAGGCAGGCTAACACAACAGTGTTCATCCGGGGGAGTGACTCACAGCTTCAGCAGCAAACACTTGGAGTTTCTACTGCTGCCTTGGGTAGACTGATCCAACGTTCATTACAGCAGTCCCAGGTCGACTCTGTAATCAGACACGTCATCAGTACTAGTTTCACTCTAGGGCACCTCACTTACAGGCTTAGACACAAACGCCCACCTATCCACTCCATAGATGGCGTTGCTGTCTAAGCGCCACCTCACCAGAGGTCAGCAGCGGCTATGTCACGAGCTGATTAGGACGGGAAACTAGCCCTTGTGGCCGGTATATCTCGTCCTCATCAGATGACGTCGTCCATTTGGAGGGGGTTTCGGGAGCTGACCCACAGATGGCGCGGTCGTCACTGCTCCGTGCTCGGACGCTGGGCTCGGGTCCGTAACACACCCACATCCACGTCCACACGCACACCCACACCCACACGCACACCCACACCCACACCCAACCCACACCCACACCCACACGCACACGCACACTCACACCCACACCCACACCCACAGCATCAGGCTCACACACTCCTGGGATATTCCACACTTGATTGTCCCACATATGACTGGACCATCACTTCCAATCAGACCCACACTGCTCATCATAAGTGAACTTCAATCACTGAGGGATAGACTGGGAGAACAAGGAACCACATGGAGGAGAGGATACATGGAGAGCCAAACTAATGGAGATGGTGACAAGAAACTTTCTAAACCACCATGTCAGGGAACCTACTAGGATGAGTGGAAATGATAAACCAGTGAGACTCGACCTAGTCTTCACTCTGAACAACTCCGACATTAGGGAAATCGGTTTCGAGGCCCCAGTTGAAAAGAGCGACCACAGTGTACTGGTGTTTGAGTATCTGGTTGAAGAAGGGTTATTGAACTCAGGGAGGGGTACTGAAAACAAATGGCTGGTATTCCGAAAGGGAAACTATGAGAAGATACGAAAATTCCTAACAGATATAACATGGGAAACAGAGCTCAGGGGAAAGACGGCCCAAGATATAATGGACTTCATCACACAGAAGTGCAAAGAAAGCAGAAAATAAGTTTGTCCCAGTCCAAAAGGAAAACAATGAAATGAAGATGAGAAACCCATGGATTAATCAGAGATGTAGGCTAGCTAAGCAGCAAAGTAAAAGGGCATGGAGAAACTATAGGAATAACAGGACACTTGAGAGCAGAGAAAGATACCAGAGTGCCAGGAATGAATATGTCAGGATGAGAAGAGAGGCAGAAAGACAATACGAAAATGACATCGCAAGTAAGGCAAAGACTCAACCTAAATTGCTGCACAGTCACATCAGGAGAAAAACAACAGTAAAGGAACAGGAACTGAAATTAAGGATAGGAGCAGAAGATTTCACTACAAACGACAAGGAGGTGTGTGAGAAACTGAATAAGAAATTCCAGGAGGTCTTCACCTTAGAACAAGGAGAAATTCCAGAGATAAGAGAAGAAATAGTTAACCAGGAACCATTAGAAGAGTTTGAGATTACCAGTGGGGAAGTAAGGAAGCTTTTACTAGAGTTAGATGTGACAAAGGCTATAGGCCCAGATGGAATCTCCCTTTGGATACTAAAGGAAGGAGCAGAAGCACTGTGCCTGCCACTCTCCATAGTGTATAACAAATCACTGGCAACAGGGGGGAACTGCCAGAAATTTGGAAAGCAGCTAATGTAGTCCCAATATACAAGAAAGGGGATAGAGAGGAGGCACTGAACTACAGGCCAGTGTCCGTAATCTGCATACCATGCAAGCTGATGGAGAAGTTTGTGCGAAGAAAGGTAGTGGAACATCTGGAGCGAAAGAATTTTGTAACACAGCATAAACAAGAGTTCAGGGATGGATAAGTCCTGTCTCACTGGGTTAATTGAATTCGACGATCAGGCAAGAAAGAGGGGGTGTGCACATTGCATATTTTTGGATTGCCAGAAAGCCTTTCACAGTACCACACAAGAGGCTAGTGAAAGAGCTGGAGATGCAGGCCGTTGCGAAAGGGAAGATACTCAACTGGATAAGGGAGTACCTTAGCAACAGGAGACAACGAGTCACGGTGAGGGGTGAAGTCGGCGAGACGTCACAAGTGGAGTCCCGCAAGGGTCAGTCTTTGGACCTTTGGATATCTGAATCTGATATTTTTAAGTGATCTCCCAGAGGGTATAGACGCGTTTCTCTCAATGTTTGCTGATGATGCAAAAATTATGAGGAGGATTGAAACAGAGGATTATAGTAGGAGGCTACAAGATGACCTAGACAGACTCAATGAATGGTCCAACAAATGGCTGCTAAAGTTCAACTCGAGTAAATGCAAAGTAATGAAACTAGGCGGTGGAAGCAGGAGACCAGACACCGGATACAGAATAGAAGGTGAAGTACTTCTTGAAACGGACAGAGAGAAACATCTGGGAGTTGATATCACACCAAACCTGTCTCCTGAAGCCCATATAAAAAGAATTACGTCTGCGGCATGTGCGAGGCTGGCTAAGATCAGAACAGCTTTCAGGAACCTGTGTGAGGAATCATTCAGAATCTTGTATACCACGTATATAAGACCAATCCTGGAGTATGCGACACCAGCATGGAGCCTGTACCTCGTCAAGTACAAGACAAAGCTGGAAAAATTTCAGAAATATGCCACAAGACTATTCCCAGAACTAAGAGGCCTGAGTTACGAGGAACGGCCGCGGGAAATGCACCTTAAGAAACTGGAAGACAGAAGAGTAAAGGGAGACATGATCACTGCCTACAAAATCCTCAGGGGAATTGACAGGGTTATCTTGAGATGATTTCGGGGCTTTTAGTGTCCCCGCGGCCGGTCCTCGACCAGGCCTCCATCCCCAGGAAGCAGCCCGTGACTGCTGACTAACACACAGGTACCTATTTTACTGCTAGGTAACAGGGGCATAGGGTGAAAGAAACTCTGCCCATTGTTTCTCGCCGGCGCCTGGGATCGAACCCAGGACCACAGGATCACAAGTCCAGCGTGCTGTCCGCTCGGCCGACCGGCTCCCCAAGGGTAAACAAGGATAAAGTATTCAACACTGGTGGGACGCGAACAAGAGGAAACAGGTGGAAACTGAGTACCCAAATGAGCCACAGGGACGTTAGAAAGAACTTTTTCAGTGTCAGAGTAGTTAACAGATGGAATGCATTAAGCAGTGATGTTGTGGACGCTGACTCCTTACACAGTTTCAAATGTAGATATAATAGAGCCCAGTAGGCTCAGGAATCTGTACACCAGTTGATGTACAGTTGAGAGGCGGGACCAAAGAGCTAAAGCTCAACCCCCGCAAGCACAAATAGGTGAGTACACTGACTGTAAGTCTCAGCACAGGCTATATACACAAGCCAACGCGATACAGTCTTTCCACAAACTGCTTAACCCACTGATAGGATCTCAACACTGCCAGACCTTGGTACAACCCACGTGGTCCCAGCGTCTCCAGAACCATCGTTCAATGTCCTTCTTGGTGATGGAAATCTAATCTTCTGGACTTCAACAATATCCCAGAGATCTGGTGCCAGGAATAATTACTGGTGCGAACGTAACAATACTTCAGGACAAGGTCAAATTGAGACCTTCCTTCGAGCTCCTGAAGATAGCATACTGTCTCCTTGAATGTCCTGACCCAAATGCTGGCACACACCACCTTAGTTAAGCACCTAGAGGCCGTGACGTCAGTCCATCTGAGCCATAGGCCTCTAGCGCCAAAACTAGGCTCTTCTCCCATTGGTTCCGGCACGAGTAGCTGGTTTTAGGGTGGTGACTGGTGCCATCCGCTTGTGAGACAATGTCTTGTTGTTTCAAAGGGGGTTGGTGAGTTTTGTGGTGAGGCCAACCAACGGTTATGTGAGGAGAGTCATTGTTTCCACCCTCCACTACCATACTACAGCTAAAATTACTCCACTGGTTGGGTCGTATCCTACTCCTGGTAACAGAGTCCTGCATTATCCATTGTAGGTGACCCAGGTGACCCAAGTCACAACTGTTGACCCCATTGTACTTCTGGCGAAAGAGCAAGTGCTTTGATCACAAACTCGGGCAACTCTGGATTCCAAATAACGGAGTTGCCTACTGCAAACACCCGTGCTTGCCATGCAATCAATAAGTTTTTGCGCTGAGAGAGCACTCTCTCACACTTGTTCATGAAGAACTCTTCCAACTCCAAAGAAAATGTTTTGAAAGAGACAAATGTCGTCTATGCCTTCACATGCTCACTTTGGGAATGACAGCCCCAACGATCTCAGTAAATAGGCTGGACAGTATAACTATGGTGGTGCAATTTAGAATTTTGTGGGCGAGATTGAGCATTGTATTCCTCATTATTATCAAGATAAATTTCAATGGACTTAAATGTAAGCTTTCCAGCAGACTTTTCCTATATTTTTTTAAATGGTATGATAAAGACTTGGCATTTTAAAATTTTAGTGTGAGATGAAGCTTGAAATTACCATAATCTTAAATGTAAACTTCCTGTAGATTTACAGGAAAGTTTCCAATGTAAACGTTCTTCCCGTAGACTTTTCCTGCAAAATTTTTAATGATACGACGTAGAGGACACGCTTTTGTTTTTGGAAAGAAAGATAATATATGAAATTCTGGTAGATTTATATATAATTCCCATAGCTTTAAATATAAACATCCCAGTCCATAGACTTAAATTGAGATCTTAGGGTTTATACTGAAATAGACTTTCTAGCCCATAAACTTTAAGGTAATTTTCCTGGGCCATAAACCTTAATGGGCCATAAACCTTAATAAACCTTCCTAGGTCATAGACTTGAGTAAAAACGTATTATGCCATTGACTTAAATGTACATCCTAGGCCATAGACTTTAGTACAAACTTCCTGCACTTAATGTACTTAGATGGATTTCCTTGAGCATTGAATGCTCCCTAGGCCATAGATTTCAATGTAAACTTCCTAGGCTATAGACTTAAATGCAAATTTCCTACCTCATAGACTTTAATACAAAGACTTCCTGTAGATTTAAATTGGAGTCCTCATAGCCTAGGCCATGCATTTAGTCCTATTTAAGCCTAGTCCATAGGCTTAAATAGAAGTCCCCACAGAGTTCCCAAGTTTCCTATCTCGTACGGACTCGTCACTGCCATCTGCGCGTGGCCTGGTAGTTCTAGCGCCATCTGTGAGTCTGTACCCAAACTCCCCGAGAATGGGACGCCACGTGGACAATGCAATCGGGTGGTGGCTGTCTAAGACCTGCAAATGGCTCAAGATTCCTGCCTTGGTCAGCCAGAGGTGTCGCTGTGGATGACCTCTGGTGAGGTGGCGACTAGAGATCAGCGCCATCTGTTGTGCTATTGAGCACAATGTTGACGTCCCCAGTGCCTAAGTGGTATTTCTTGATTTCACCAGTACCTTTAAGTGATGACGTGTTTGTCAACAGAGGTGACATGGGGCAGCAGTGGTGCTGAGGCGAGGCAGCTTACCTTGGGCAGCCTACGTTATCCCGCCTTAGTCTTGCCAGATGACTAAGTAGGCCTCTGCCCATCTGTAGCAGTGTGTGTTGTCTGCTAGTGCAGTTGTATTGGAAGAGATCGGTGTATCCCGGGACTGGCTAAGGGGAGAAATGCGCGACAGTAAGATGTTGGTGGAGAAGCGCTGCTAACTGGACGTTACAGGCTTCTGCCGGGGGTTCGCCCTCCCTGTATTAATTGTGTTGTGGCCCCAATCAGCGTGTGCTGAAGTTCTCCGCCGGCAAGTGGCTGGAGAGTGGTCGAAGGGCTTAGACACCTTATGACACTGTCGGTGGGCTGGCCCATGTATAAGATTAAACTCGCTAGTGTTTCCTCAGTACGGTGGAAGAAGGTACTTGGTAGTAGAAGAAACACTGGAATGACGAACTCTGCACGTTAGCACGTTCGATATCCTGAGTGAAAAGATATCTCTGTATGTAGGTGTAAAAATAGCATATCTGTTCTTTTATATATATTTAAGGTGATGGTGACATTTTAATATATTGGTGAAGGGAACAGTGTTTTGTTCATCTACCCTTCCCCCATTTCTTTATTTTGCACTATATAACCACTTTCTTCAAAGCGTACTTCCGACTTCGTATGTGTCGTATCCTACTTGGGTCCGATAGGACACATAGGGTCCTCCAACAAGAACCCGGATACTGGTCCTAAGTGGCCGTAACACTATCCAAGATATACGTCTCCGTGTTTACAATTAGTCTACTAATACCGGAAGTCTCAGTGACCCTACAATAAAGCAGTCGTTGAGATTTTTTTCTACGCCTACCTCCCTTAGGAGGTGGACTACAAGTTTAAAGGCTGCTCACGGCAGTTAAGCATGAGTCCAATAGAAAAAGGAAAAGCGGGAGCAAACCACCAGGCCTCCACCACCAAGGGTGAAAACCTGTCCACAATAGGCCGCTGGCTCCTCCTAGTTAAACAGGACGTTAAAACTAATAAAGGGCAACCGACGGGTTCTCACAATCAAATATTTATATTTGATGTGGCGCTATGAATTGGAATTCGAATTCCCAAGAACAGCCGCCATATCAAGATCACATCAACATTTAATCGTAATGTGCAGAAATATGGTGGAATAATATGGTTGAAGGGTTGACATCAAAGACCGTTTTCTATAACATAACAATTTATTAATAACCAGAGACTAACTACTACATTACCGAGTTTACGTTACGTTAATGTCCATCCAGTGGCACGATAACAAACGGCTAAATAGCAACCCTTGCTGTGCGGCTGCATACTGAACTAACCTGAACACAGGTGTGCCCACTGATGACGCAATATTGCACATCAAAGAAAAATGTCACAGACTAAGTTACACCACAGCGAATGGTTACGTCATTGTCCATCAAGTGGCATTTGCAACACAGCTATTCAACAGCCCCTCGAGAAGTGACAGCAGGCTCCATCTTGCTGACACTTCGGGCTGACAACATGAACTAACTGAACAAATGAAGGATATCCACTGAAGACACAAGCATGCAATCAATAGTGTCTCGGTTTCCTTGACAGCTACTATAATCACAAGCTTAGGGGTCCTCCCGCCCCCCAGGAGAGACCCACGTAACTAAGCGAGTAGTCCAACAGTGCCCCCCCCTATCACAACCCAGTGTGAACACTCTTTGCAACTCCCTACAAGAAGTTGCCCTGTAAATAGTAACAAAGACAGGCAAGGCGGGATTCTGGGACACAGCTCCACAAATCCCTAGATTACTCTACTCTCGTCACCAGACGACAACCAAAAGAATCTGCCTTAAGTGATTAATTACGTTAATTGACTGATCACAGCAGTCGGCAACAAAGTATTACGGTAATCACAAACAATTGTCTCACACTAGACAACAACATGATGATACTCTACGTTAATCTTTAACACTTGTCTCTCTCTTGTTAACAATAACTCAAACTTATATTACATCACACTTGACTCCTAGCAAGTATTCAGTGAGTAATTCTTAATTAAGGTCAAACGGACCACTAATTACATCCCCATTGAGTTACGTTAACTAAGCCTACCCTAACTTGGTAGCTTCTCGACAGTCTGAGTCAAAAAATTACTAGTGAGTGTTTATTATCCTAATTAACTCCGAGCAATTAATTAACTGTCACCAGGACCGATAGTTAATCATCCATAAATACGTCTCACTCCGCACTGCCTAAGCAGGTCTCATCAAACACTGTGAATTCATGGGAAAGGAGTTAATTACCCCGAATTAACTAATCAGTGCCATTAATCCACACTCCTCAGACAGGGTATGATTAATACAACGATTTATGCTAGCTCCATGACCTCGCTTTACCGGGTCATCAGAGCTCTCCAGATGTTAATTACTCCACTAATTAACATGAGCCACTAATTGCTATACCCCAGAAAGGTAATTAGTCTCGAGCAAATTACGTTAACACAAATACTGACAGACTCTGACAGATCCTCTCCCACTACGTGAATTCATGATGAGAAGGCTAATTACATAATTAGCTAGAGTGGTCAATTAGTTGTCACACGGACAATTAATTGCTCCCGAGATGTATCTCACTCAAGCTCAACGCTGTTCTCTCTCATAACAGCCGTCACTCACTCCACAATAAGTGTGCACCCCTTATCCAGTTAATTCCCCAATTATTAACTCACTGAATCCTTAAGTCCTCAACACAACTTAAAGAAACAAAGTAACCCCAGTGTTACATAGGTCACACTACAATGGCATGCAACAACACAAATGCCCTGCTCACATACGGTTGCGGCTACTGCAACTCGTTAATTACTGTGCCCACACAATAATGACACACGGTTGTGCAACACACAAGAGTATACCAATATTACTGCCCCCTTTTCTTGCAACCGTTGCAAAGGACTACTGTGAACACACACTTACCTCAGCAAGGCAATTAACCAATCAATTGCCTGCTCTCATTAAGTACTGTGAATTCCCCTGAATAATCCTAGAGGTCTCTTAAACCCTCAACATAGCTAGCAGGGCAACAATAATATCGTATAAATTGATAACAACACTGCGCAAACCTGCAACATAATGATGCCGTCAGCATACCCCACATGCTAATGACATCATTAGGCAATCAGTCAGCAATCACATCTACTGACTCACCACACAACACAGTACATAAACATGCCAATGAACACATAGAAATGGCATTCACATAATCAATGAAAATTATATCATCAGGTAAATGTATCTCTAACTACACAGGCCTCAGGGGTACCCACTGACATCCCTGCAACCTGGCCTGCCTACCTCTAATGATACAATTTATATACAGTACTCTATGGCATTAATCAAGTCTGAACGATTATATAGAATCGACAGGCTGGATCACTATATGGTAAATCTCTACACTGACCGGTTACATACTCGAGTCAGTCTACACACACACACACATATATATATATGTATATATATGTATATATATATATATAACTACAGTGTGGTCGTGTACAACATCTATCTCCAGGTACCGCCCTACCATTCACCTGGACGTGCTACAGACAGCTGTCTCTCAGCTGCTTCCCTAGCCTGGCGAGGCTCTGAGACAACTCTTACCAGGAATTTCCACTGGTACTCATCACACTGTACACAATGATAATTTTACTCACGTCTAATCTCTTCATTTCACTCATTTCCCAGGTCACTACCACTCTAGCTGTCAACACTTAGCTTGCTCCTCATGCGTCAACAAGATGTGGCCCTAGGCTGTCCCGGGAAAGTGGCCAAGTGGCCCTAGGAGGTTGCCAAGGCATGTGGCCACCGCGTGGCCCACAGCGCCCCTCCCGAGCTGAGAGGGGGGGGGGGGGGTAGCCGGCGCGCGGGCAGGCGGGTGGGGTAGCTGGCGGGCGGGTGGCCGGGCCATGTGGCCTGGGGTGGCCCCCGGGCATACACCGTAGTTGAGGAATCACCAACAACTCCAGCAAACCAGAGCCTTCCTTGCTCTACGCTGGGGTGACAATGGCCGGCAGCGTCCCCACACTGACGCCGCCTGGCGGAATTCAAAGTCCCACAAGGGCCTGTAATCTCACCACAATTACACTAGGAGGCCCTGTACGTACTCCGCCAACTGTCATCAACACTAGACAGGTTATTTGAACCACCTGTTGCCCCATGAGACTCTGCCAGCTGCCTCATGGGTGCCCACTGTCTCTGAGGCTATTTTACTGGTCCTTCCGTACCTCGTCGGCCATCAAATTTCACGAAAATTGGGCCTAGACACAACCCGGGATGGCAGGAGTGCCATCCCTGCTAGTTAACACGGTAACGTCCGCGATTAACGGGGGTTGAGGGGGAAAACTCCCCTCTCCACCCAGACACGTCCTCGTCCACCTGCTACCCTGCTCAGACTGACGATTTCCCAGGCTAAGGAAACTCAAAATGCCCATACCTCCTCCCTACTTTGTCTTGACCAATCGGCACGAAGCCGGCACTGTTCCCTCGTGCCGCTACCAATCACAGCCTTTCGCGCCAAAACACAGCTCGGAGCATACATGCCTACCCCAATCACAGGCCTCAGGCATCCCGTGACGTCACAAGGAGGTGGAGGCCTAAAGACAAGGCGCATTGTCTCACATGTTGGGGGGGAGGGGCAACGTTCACCCCACTCTCCCCCCACCTAACGGTTTTAGTAAAGTACCTCACATACCACTTCACTCTCACCTCCTAATCCTATTTCACAGAAACAGGAAAATCTCTGTAATTCTCTCTACCGAGCAATCACAGACTTCTAACCAGTCCCAACCGACAGTCCTTAACATAAGCTTTCATTCAACACCCCACAAGTATATGTTAGTTTAAAAGCTTCAGTTTCTAGAGTCCCTAGAGCGACTAGCCTAATCTAGAAACTAGGAAAACTAGCTGAGGGAACCTAGATTCCCTCACACAGTCTGTCACCCATCACCCGAGCTCCACCTCTGTCGCTGCCGCTATCGCAAGCTAAGCACTAGTGTTAAGCTGATGCCTCTAGTTTCTCATTTAATTGTTTGTAATTGTTCAGTTTCCACACTGCAATTCCTCTGTTAGATGTCTCGAAAAATATTCAATTTAAGGTATCCAAACCTAACCTGACCTTGATTGTAGGAAGGGGAAAGAATAATTATTAGCAATTAAAATCGCATTTGCAAACATTCCTCTGGGCGGTGTGTGTGTACAGGGAATAAATCTTGTAAGCACTTTCTCCAGCAAGGCAGCTCGAGAAAGAGAGACAAAGACAGGAAGAGGCAGATAAAGAAAGGAAAGAGATGGAGGAAGATATGATGACCAAACCACACTTCAGGATGGACCGAAACGTCGTCGTTTCTTCCTTTTCTGGTGGTTTCATCTGGGCATCATATCTTTAGCCACGTTATTGTGGCACATCGTTTGCATAGGGAAGCAGAGAGAGATTCTGCATCATTGTGTGAGATGGAGGTAAGTGTGTGAGTAATTATCCCCTGGTGCACCCCATCGTAATTCCTTTATTACCTTTGCGTTCTTTCATCTCCCATACAAAATTAAACGCTTATATTCGTTCAAAAGGAAAACAAAATCAAAGAATGATTCATATTGTAGGTAGGAACTTAAGACATGTATATAAAGATAATTAGCAAACATTATGTTAACTTTCCCTTTCACACAAAAAATGCATTCACTGTCTCACAATTTTTTATTTTTCTATAGTTTCTCAACGGACTATAGAAGAGGTTTTACATCAGGTTTTGTCATAACCAAAAACGGGTATAGATTTTTAAGTCATTTCGTTCGTTATATTACAAATGTTTTTATCATTGTTAGTTGTTACCATATACCAAATACACTTAGTAACAAATGTTAATATTTTGTTTGTGAATAATTTTATACAAATAGCACAGGACCTGTAATGATTTCTTTTTATGGAGGGTTTGAAATATTTTTCTCCTCTGGTTGGCATATGATTTCACTGAACCTTCCCTAAATTTGAGTATATTGTCCAACCAATAATCATTAGCAGTTGCAAGAAGATCGTGCAATAACTGCCCCATCTACTTGTGGAACAATCATTGACAACACTTTACTCAATCTTGTCAGGGTACGTCTTTTAAAATTCGGATTTTTTATATTTACTAAGCAATTTTAATTTTTTGTATTTTTAAAATATTAAATTATATTTTGCGTTACCTTGTAAGGATATGCTTAATAATGATATAAATTCATGCTGCTCCTATTTTTATTATTGCTTGTATGTGTGTGCTTTCATGGCACAACTTCGTTATTTGCCATCCATTGTGTGTCAAGTTTGGTCTAAAAAGTCTAAAGAGGTCATAAGGTTTGACCTGGGTCATATAATTCTGTTGCAATTGAGTAAACAGAGAAACAGGACCAGGCCTGAGGTACCTTTACACAGGAGGAGTAAAATTTGGTTGATAGTGAGGTGGGAGGAACGGAGAGGGGACCTTTCTCCTCAAACCATTGGATTCTAACCGCAATCCCTCTTTTCCACCTTCTGAAACAGTGTCACTTTTCGCTGGACGTAAACAACGACTCTGGTATTGGAATAGGTGAGCATGCCAAATTAGGTACGTTTACTGTAAAGGAGAGAATGCATAGCTTCTGCCATTGGTCAACAGGCGACGATATCACGTAATCCTGGAGAGCATGTGGACTGCCCCTTGGCGTCATTTTTACTCCAGACTTCAAGGAGACAGGATGCTGCCCAACCAGAGCTCACGGCCAGTTAATTCTCACCTAAGGCTGGGGTCAAAGTGCTCTTTTGCAACCGTTGTCAGTTAGACCGATGTCACTGATAGATTTTGTGGTATGATTGGATTATATTGAGGATCTATCTTACGAGGATTTCTTGGCTTAGTGACCCCACGGCCCGGTCCTCGACCAGGCCTCTACCCCCCAGGAAGCAGCTGTCTAATTCCCAGGTACCTATTTACAGCTAGGTAACAGGGGCATCAGGGTGAAAGAAACATTTTGTCCATTTGTGTCCGCCTCCACTGGGGATCGAACCCGGAACCTCAGGACTACGAATCCGAAGTGCTGACCACTCAGCTGTCAGGCGCCCTTGCTTTGGATAACGCCCTGTCAGAATTACAGCAAATTACGTCTCAAACAACGGTTCGTGGATAAGCCGTGACCACTCGGTGTTCGTTGAGACAATACTAGCAGCGTGAAAGACTTGGAGAAGACAAATGTGATTTCACTGAGACAAACCAGTGTGAGAGTGGAACCTCAGTCATCTGGCAAGAGCCAGCGGTGTACTCGTGTAAACCTAATATAATAAGTAACTGTGCTCAGACTCAGTGTCATGTGTCTTAGAACAACTGAGTGCCTATGTAGCAGTGAAACATCATTAGTGACAATCGCTATGAAGAGTCTCATATGCAGTGTAAAAGACTTGATGGTGTTGAAACTCGTGAAAGTTAGTATAATCGGGGTCGAGGGGAGTGTGGAGTTCCTCGCACACGCCAAGTCAAACCCATCATGGAAGTGTATGTGTGGGTGTAGGAGATTGGGTGTGTGTAGAAGTGTGTGTGTGTAGAAGTGTGTGTGTGTGTGTGTGTGTGTGTGTGTGTGTGTGTGTGTGTGTGTGTGTGTGTGTGTGTGTAGGAGAGTGGGTTCATAATGACCGAGGAGTCATTACGGACAATATTAAATGTGGTTGTGAATACGCTGGAGTTCTTGATGGACAGTGTCTGCTAATTGGCCTGCTCGTGTGGTGTAATCAAGTTACTCCTTTGACGTGGAAGGAAAAAGGAGTATCCGGAAGTGTAGAAATTCATCTGATTCAGCTTGAGGTGGTGCTCAATCGACTTTGTGTTGATTCAAGGTCGGGCTCCCACGCTGAAGAAGGAGATATCCTTATCTGCATAACTCACCACCGGAGTACCTACAGCCTGCTTGTCGCCTGAAGCCACCTATATCATCGTCGGGAAGGATAAATGATTATAAGTGTATTAAGGAGAAACTGAATTTAAAAAAGCGGGCCCATTTCTCTTTTTGTAATATTTTAGGAATCAGTAATCACAAAATCTCGAATCAACCAGAGTATATCTTGCAAAGAGCTTCGTCTGTGTTGGGATCTATTATGATTGTGAAGAGTCAAACTGGCTGTGAGTGACAGGTTTTAACATTTTAAGGTCGTGTCGTGCCACTATGGAGTGACCGATGTGTATGTGTAGGTTATGACAGCTAGGATTTGTTACCGTCTAGTGCAGTAACAGTTTCTGAGTGACACAGGAAGTGTTGGGATTGTTGAGTACTCTACGGCTCTCTGCCACGTCGGCTGGACGGCAGAGCGATGGTCTGGCTTCATGCAGGTCGGGGTTCAATCCCCGACCGTCCAAGAAGTAGTTGGACATCATTCCTTTCACCCCCCCACCCCCCGTCCCATTCAAAATCCTGATCCCTTCCCAGTGCTATATAGTAGTGATGGTTTGGCGTTTAGTAGTGATAGTTTCTTCCTTCTACGGTTGTCTCAGTGTCACGTAGTTAAGTGGTTTATTAGCAGCGTCTCGGTGATGCTGTAAATTGATTGTATAATGATTGTGTGAGTAAGCCTGTCGTGTCTAGTGATACCTTGTTATTGTTTGCCTGTGTGTGATAAAACATTAACAAGTCAGTCATTATTATAATTATTGATGAGATAACGTAAATTAATTAGTTAATTAATTAATTGTGATTGACTAAATAACATTGTGATTAACGTTTATTAAATAATATTATTTAAAATATTTATTTAATTGATTGTTGATTGTGGTGTAACAAACTAGGCTTGTTGTAAGAATTATCCAGAATGTTTTATCTACAAGGGAGAATGGGAAGCTGGACCCGCGTGGTGACCCGGGACCTGACCCCAGGGAATTCGCGGTGAAAATAATTGACGCCTTATTCATAGTTTTGTATAATGAATCATCCTATAGTATTCACTTATTCAGAGAAATTAGCCTTTATTCATTTTGTATTAAAATTGTATTGTATAATATTACTGGGTACAATGTCAAGAGTATTCTAATTATTGAGTTAAGTCACCATCAGTGACGTCACGAATCAGAACTAAGTTGTAAGGCGGAGTGGTCTCGCGGTCATAGGTCACCAGAGTTGACATGTCCACTATTTCTCAAAGGTCAAATAGCCATTTGGTAATTAGGAATAGCCCTTCCTTAAGATGCTTGTGTAATTTAACTTCAGTTAAAATAATTCAACCAATCTGGATCAATTCAGAGCAACAGAGGTTAGTTGTTAAACTTAAACCTTGCTAGTAACTTGGTAAAACTTAGACTATGCGGAAGGATACAATGTTCTGGTCTGGGTAGGACCAGACGAGACGAGGAGAGATTAGTGTGGGATCCGGATCAACTGTGGGAGGTCAACCATCTCACCTCTCCCCCCAAGACCAGTACTGCACTCAAGCTGGTCAACGTAGAGGTATAGTTGCTATGGTTATTTATAGGGATAGCCAATTCATTGCCAAGTAGGGAGTGTTAAATTGGTAGGGAGTGCTCCTTTTTAGATTTTGAATAAATTAATTAGCTAGTAATTTGTCTTTTTATTAATTTCCATGTGTTTGTTATATTTATGTGAATTGGTCCTTGTCACGTGGTCCCCACGAAGCAGAGTTGAATTGGACGCCGATTCTAACACCAAATCGGAATTCATCATTACCGTTGATTTTTAATTAATTCCACACTAAGAGCCAAAGTCATATGTTACTAGTGGGGATCAAGCCCCAAGGTTGATTAATTAGCATGATCGATCCAGACCTCGATCATTGCTCAGTGTTACTGGTCTGGTGGTGGTGGCGGAGGCGAATCTAGGGTTTTGCTCAAAGCCTATGTCACGTCATACGGGTTGTAGAATCGTAAGTCGGTCAATCGATTTAAGACCACGTAGCGTGGAGTCAGATTTGGTAAGAGTTTGGGAGTCCCTTAGTATAGAGAACAAAGTAAGAATACGGGTAGAGGGAGAGAAAAGGTAGGAAAGATCATTAGAGAAACCCCCCCCCCCCCTGTTAAGGCTGTTAATATTTATTGAATAGGAGACCGCTCTGGGTTTATTGGACTGGGTACCATACTCGACCCATTGCAATTAATTCAGAGGTGTTGGGAGCCACCATACTCTCAACAGCAGTTCCTTGTGGGCTGTCTGGGCGGATTTATCTGTGGGACGCCAGGAGATAGTCCGAGGGCGTTGTTAGACGACCCAAAATGCTAGGGAAAACGTAAATCCGTGAAGGGCGTTGCGGCCTCCGAGGGACGGACTAGTAACCTACGTAGCAGCGATTCAACAACTAAGTGATCGCGCACTTAGTGGAGGTTGAGTCGTCCCTAGTCTTAATTGTTGCTGAAAGCTGCGTGTCGCTCTGTTAGAAGCTAGATGGTCGAGACCCCTAGGCTAGGCACAGTACGGCGGGCCGGTAGGAGCAATTATAGGATTAAGTCGAGTGTATCTTTGAATTAAGTATAATTAAATTTATAAAGTAATTCCTTTTATTTGCGTTGTTCTAGAAATTAAAAAATTTTCCCCTAAATTCAATCCCCGGTTAAGATATTTTCCCAAGTGTTTAGTATTTTCTTATATATTAGGCTAGGTCCGTACATTAAGTTTTGCTATTCCCTGTTATATTAGTCTAAGTCAGAGGCGTTGTTTCTAGAGCGTAGTTAATCCTCTGGACTTAGGGCTATATGTCGGTCACTATAGTTTGTGAAGGAATTATGTTAGGGGATAGTAATTTTCGTTGTAAATGCTTGAGAGAGCACGTGGAAATATTTCTAAGTATTTTGGGATACGTTTTCGGCTAAGTCAACGTCGGAAAGTAGTTAACTGTAATTAATTTGTATTCGTGGGTCACGAATATGATCTGGGCGTCATTAGGATTCCCCAGTCGATGCGGATGATATTTTTTCTAGTTTTACCAGTAAGACGGTAGAATTGCGTTTTTTAGACTTAGAATTTTTTTTTGTGGAAACATAGGTGGAAAATTTTCTAAGTTCAGCTTGGGCTAGAATTGTACATTTAGGCGAAAATTCGAACTTTCATGTTTCGTGTATATTCTAGGGTCAGTATTACCCTCTAGTGCGCGCAAAGGACGTAATTCTGCTCTTAGGCATTAAACAGTGGTAATTACATTTTTGCCGAATTTAGTTATTTTTCGAGAAAACCGTGTTGTAATTTTGTCTGAGTCCAAGTGAGGTGAAAACCTCAGATTTTGACGAAAATTCGAATTAATGAGTCTTGAAACTGCCCGATGTGTCAGTATTGTTCTGTATACAGCGTCAGTATTAAATAATAACATATTTATATCTGGTAACGAGAAACCCATTTTTGCGAATTAAGGGAGTTTTGCGATATTTGGGGTGATTGATTTTTTTTTCTCGGAGTCAGAAAAATTTGGCAGAGTCCAGCATTGAGTGAAAACGTAGTTTTTGGTGAAAATTCAAATTTTGACAAGCAAATATATGTCCTGGGGGTCTATATTAATCGCTAGAGCGGTTTTTAACGTAAAACTAGTTATTTTCCTTCAGAATAAAAATTTAGATTTTTCAGTGTTTAAGCGAAAAAGCGCGGGACTTAGTTTTTTTCCAGCGCAGCTGGTCCCGCTCCATCAGTCATCAGTGGCCACGCTGCTGAATTCAAGTGCGTTTAGTATTGAAGTACAGTAAATATTCTTTATTTAATCCATCACGAATGCGGCACGTTAGTTACTTTATCATTTTAATTGTTTTATATAAATTAGATTCTTTAATTTTTAACGTAAAGGACTTAGCTTTCAGTAATAGAACTGCGGGATATTTCACGGTCAGACACGAGTGCGGGGCAGACACTCATTCATTGAATTCACTTCAGCGATTCTCTCGATTAATCGTGGTATTTCCTAATTTGGGAATTTCGTTGGTTTTCTCTTGGAAAAAATAGTTGTGATTTTTTTTTTATTTTGTGTAAGATTACGGTTATAGTGAGTCCGGGTCGAGGGTGCACTAAAGGGTAGTCACAAGAGACATGGCACACCAGAAATCTCAGGAAATGTTTAACCCAGACAGTGACCAGTCAGTAGGGACCAGTGGGAGTGGAAGTGTAGAGGACAGCACCTCTTTCGACACCACTGGGGACCGCTCAGGTAGCTCAGCTGACGTCACAGGTGGGGTCAGTGGGATTGAAGCGACAAGTTCACGGGTTCCGCATGGGACAGGGCAGGCGAGGGTATCTTTCCATCCCAGTACAGATACGATTATTGACATGAGTGGGGAGTCGTGCGAGGATTCGTCCCAAGAGTGGGGGGAGTCGTCTTGGGTTCCCCCCACAAATAACATCGACGCCATGCCAACAGGGCACACAGGGAGCTGGACAGGGGGCGTCAGTTAGTATGGTAGGACGTCCCACTTCGGTCGGTAGAGAACATCACCAGCAATCTGTTCAACGGGAACAGGAACAGCCCCACCAATATCAGGAACTACCCCACATAACACCAATACCACAACACTTAGGTACACCTCATCCGTCACTACAACAACCCCAACCCCACCTCCCATACCAACCCCATCCTCACTTTCCATACCAACCCCATCCTCACTTCCTATACCAGCCCCAACCTCCATTCCTATACCAACCCTTCCCCCAACCCCAGGCCACTCCATATCCATTCCAACCCCAGGCCACCCCATATCCATTCCAACAGGCCACCCCATACTCATTCCAACCCCAGGCCACCCCATACCCATTCCAACCTCAGGCCACCCACACCATACCTCAACCCCAACCCGAGGCTACCCACACCATACCTCAACCCCAACCCGAGGCCACCTACACCATACCTCGACCCCAACCTCAATCCTTACCCCAACCCGAGGCCACCCACACCATACCTCAACCCAAGGCCACCCACACCATATCTCAACCCAAGGCCACCCACACCATACCTCAACCCAAGGCCACCCACACCATACCTCAACCCAAGGCCACCCACACCATACCTCAACCCAAGGCCACCCACACCATATCTCAACCCAAGGCCACCCACACCATACCTCAACCCAAGGCCACCCACACCATAGCCCAACCCCAGGCCACCCACACCATACCTCAACCCCAACCTCAACCCAGTTCCCAACCCCAGGGCACACCCACTGCCAGTAGCCCCGCGTCATACAAACCGGGAATTGTGAGTCTGATTCCCAAGTTGACTCTGCTGACACTCAGAGGCACGGAGTTGCCACTTAATAAGGTGGAACGCAACCGCCGAGTGGAAGACTGGCTTTGTCAGATTAGTTCGATGCTGGAGGCTGTCCCAGATGATAGTTTGAAAATTACTCTCGCTCTGGGGAGAGTCTGGCCCCACGTAGGGGGGCCTACTCTGGCCCCACGTAGGGGGGCCTACGTGGACGTAGCCGCTCCACTGACGAGACTGACAGAGTTTCAGCACCTGACGACTTGGCCTCAGTTTGTCCAGGCGATTAGGGACAGATTCAAGGAAAAGGTGTCAGAAGATGAGGCTCATTTTTATCTGCAGTCACTTAGGAAGGATGACCGCAGCACTGTCAAGGATTTCGGGACACTATTAAAGAGCAGGGTTGACGACCTCACTACGGAACTGGAGTTAGATTCGAGTCAGGCAGAGCGATTAGCTAAACAATTGTTCTGCAAAACGCTACCTTCTGCTATGGGGCCATTTTTACTTGCGGAAGGAGCGGTTGCGAGTTATGAAGACCTAGTCCAACAGGCCGCCACAGCCTTAGACAGGCAGATGCGCGCGGAGACGCCGGGCACTCAGTTGTTGCCATACGTAGAGGCGTTAAGTAAAGGCGAGGGGGCCAAGCCGAGTAACTGTAGCGCGGGTTCATCAGGCGGGAAGCAGCCCTCAGCTGCAAGTTCGAGCCACCCTGCGCGGGGTAACAACAGGGATCCGCGGAGGTGTTACTCCTGCGGGAAGCGCGGGCATATACAGAGGGACTGTAAAGTCACTAGTACGAAAGCATGAAAGCAGGCCCCTAGTGATGGTAGGCCTACTTTTGAGGTGAAAGTGGAAGGTGTAAGATTGACAGTTTTTGTTGATACAGGAAGCCAGGCAACTGTAATTAAAAAGTCAGCCTTCAGCAATTTTAAGTATGCACGTCTTAAACGTTGCGCAAAGACATTAACAGCGGTCAATGGGGAAAAGATTGAGATTGTAGGTCAAGGTACAGTTAATTTTGAAATTAATGGGGAATTGCAGCCTCACACATGCACGATCGTAGAGAACCTTGAATTTCTTGGTCACATCTTAATGGGAACTGATTTTCTGTCGCGATTTGATTATTCCTTGTCTGCTCAAATAGGGGCTAGGAACTGCAGGTTGCAGTTGGGACAGACTTCCTACCCAGTGGAGATGATCGACCATCCCCCAGTTGTAGCTTCAATTAAGAGGAAGCAGAAATATAATGCGCACTATCCAAAATTGATTTTTAAGTCTCTTCCAGGCACAGTTAAGAGGTCATGCGCATTGCATGCATTGACCAAACAGAGTTGCCCACCACATTCTGTTAAATTTATTAAAGTAGACGTGGGACGTCACATACAACCAGGTACCACCCTTCAGGTGGCTGGGAGATGTGATAGGTTATTAATTCCTCATCACTTAATTGAAGCGCTCGATAAAGGGGCACTCATTCCAGTTGTCAACCTTTCACACAAGACGCTTCGCTTCAGGGCAGGTGATAGGGTATCTCAGGGAACCATGGTGGAGGACACAGAAATCTTTCACCATGAGTCAGCTGAGACGCCAACCGTCACTGCACAATGTAGTGCATTGCACATGTTAGATACTAAAACACCATCCAAAGTACAATACGAGACGAGAAATGTTGCACAGAATGTAGAAGAAGTAGAAAAATTAATTTCAGCACTTGATTTGCAACATGTTACACAGGCAGATAGGAAGGAACTGAGAGGAGTTTTGCGAAAATTCCCGAAATTATTTGCGACAGAGGATGACCAGATTGGTCTCCTTGATAAGATCGAGCACACCATTCCAACTGGTGATCATTTGCCTGTGTACACGAGACAGTGGAGGTTGCCGGAACAGGCAAAGAACGTTATCAGGGAGGAGTACCAGAAAATGTTGAGACAGGGCGTGATAGAGCCTAGTACGTCACCGTGGCTCTCTCCTGTTGTGTTAGTTCGGAAACCGGGCGGTAGTTATCGTTTCTGTGTTGACTACCGGAAGGTGAACGAATTAACTAAGGGTGATGTGTATCCGTTGCCCCGAATACAGGAGATAATAGATCAATTTGGTGCGGCTACGTATTTCTCAACTCTTGATGCGAATTCGGCGTATTGGGCGATTCCGGTGGCAGAACAGGATAGGGAAAAAACAGCATTCTCGGATGGTAGGCACATTTATCAATTCCGTAGGATGCCGTTTGGTTTGAAGACAGCGCCCTCGTCGTTTCAGAGGGCCATCAACTTCATCCTTAGTCCGGTACTGGGTAGGCATTCTTTAGCGTACCTGGATGACGTGGTGATATATTCCAGGACGTTTGAGGAACACCTACAGGACTTGACTGAGACTTTGAAGTTGTTAGATCAGGCAGGTTTCAGGCTGAATGTTCAGAAGTGCACCCTGGCGGCTCAGAAATTAAAATTTCTGGGGTTCCAGGTGTGCCCAGACGGTATCCGACCTGACCCAGATTCTTGCTGCGCCATTACTGACATGCCTACTCCAAGGACAGCAAAGGACGTGCGTAGGTTTTTGGGGGCGGCCGGATATTTTCGTCGTCATATTGAAGGTTTCGCTGGCATTTCAGCACCCCTGACTGATCTGACAAAGAAAAATGCGAAGTTTGTGTGGAGATCTGAGCATGATGAGGCCTATCGCAAACTGAAAGACCAACTAATCACGACACCGGTATTGGCTATTCCTGATTTTGAGAAAGAGTGGGAGGTGCACACTGACGCCAGCGGTATTGCTATTGGCGGATGCTTAATTCAGCGAGATGCGGATAATTTACCCCATCCAGTAGCCTATTTCAGTAGAAAGGCCTTGAAGTTTGTTATTCAGCTATGGATCGAGAGGCACTGGCAGTAGTAGAATCAGTTAGGTATTTCGAACCTTACCTATTTCAGCGGCACTTTGTAATTTACACAGAACCTCGAGCATTAACACACAAATTTAAAAAGCGAACAAAATGCCCGCGAATGTCACGCTGGTCTCACGAACTTTCGGCTCACTCATTCCAGATTTTGTACAAGCCTGGTCCAGCACATGTTGTGCCAGATACGCTAAGTAGGAACATAGCGGCAGTTCAAGTTAATGTAAATATTGAAACAATTCCATCAGATAAAATGAGAGAATACCAGATGAGCGAGCCTAGATGGAAAGAAATTATTGAGTATTTAGAGGGTGGAAAATACCCGAAAAAGAAAAAGAATTATTCTATTCATGATTTTGAGATGAAACTGGGCGTCCTGTATTATGTTAATAGCCAGAATGATAGGGCAGTATTTCAACTAGTTATTCTGGACGCGTTGCGGTCATCAGCGTTAAAGCTTGCGCATGCATCTAAAATTGCAGGGTATCCGGGGGTCTTTAAAACGCACTTAAAAGCAAAGTCTCTATTTTATTTCCCAGGATTACTTTCTGAAGTAATCAATTTCGTGAAGTCGTGCCCTCGTTGCCAGAGGAGGAATGGTACCCTTAAGGTACAAGCCCCACTTCAGGAATTTCCTGAAATTCGTGAGCCTTTAGATCGTGTGGGGGCCGATTTGAATGATTTACATCAGTCATTCAGGAAATAGATGTGTTGGTGCTAGTTGACCATTTGTCTAGGTACACTACACTAGTTGCATTACCTCAGAAGGATTCTCGTACGGTTGCAGATGCGTTCTTGCGTAGGTTCGTTACTGTATTCGGACCTCCTAAAGTTTTAGTCTCTGACCGGGGTCAAGAATTCAATGGGAATATATTTAGAGAAGTTTGTAAGATTTTAGAGACAACTTCGGCTTTTATAACAGCCTACCACCCACAAGCAAACGGAATGACGGAACGGACTAATCGTTCAGTCAAGGATATGCTTGCAATCCTTGCTGAACATGACGCAAACACCTTGGATGAACACCTACCCTATGTTCAGTTCGCCTTGAATACTGCCATCCACCAATCAATTAACACCCAACCACTTCATTTGTTTACTGGTAATTCATGCAATTTCCCCTCAGGTCTGCTTAACAGACATAATGTTGCATACGGGGAGGACTATCCTTCAGAGGTCCTTGGAAAAATGAGAAATGCATGGAATATTGCAGCTGAAGCGTCCAAGAAGGCACGGAATCGGTATGCTCATTTTTATGACAAGAGAGTGCGCCCTCTTGAGTTGAAGGAAGGAAGCCTCGTATTGAGAGTGAATGAGGCTGCGCCCGCCAATCAGAGCAGGAAACTAGCTCCGAGGTGGCGAGGGCCGTATGGAGTAATTAAAAGGGTGGGGCCGGTTAATCTTTTTATAAAAGGAGTGTTCGAGGACCAGGTGGAAAGGACAATTCATGTAAATAAATTGAAACAATATCATGCTCGAGAGGAATTAGAACTGCCTTCAGCGGGTCTAGTTCCTGACTCAGCAGTGCTGACTCATGGCTTCACCGACGAGTCAGGGGATGAGGATGACCCTCTGTCATTGCTCATCAGTAGTCAGGTGCAGTCTCGCCACCCTATGGTGACGAGATCTCGCGCTATACAGTAAAGTAACTTCCTTGGTTAGTATAATTTAGTATTCATTAGATTTTCCTGTAAAGGCAATGAGGTGAACTATCTCTATACTTAACTCGGGTAGCAGCTTTTACCGTGCTCTGGGGTGCCACCTCCACCCAACCCAGAGTATATCTATGCTTCCGCTGTGTTGTGTCTGTCTGTTCCAGGTCTGATTGGTACACCGACCCAGTTGTTCCAGCCACACGTGAGCCCTTGTCTGTAAAGACCGAGGGGGGAGGCACGTTACACAAAGCCCTCCCCCACCAGACCCAGTAACCCATACATCAGTTACTTTGGGGATGAGTGACTATCCAAGAGTCACCCAGCCGACGCCTCACGTCACTAACGAGGTTGTCAGGGCCAGCGAGCTGTCCACATTTAGCAGTCACCGGAGGTGCCATACAACGCCGGGGTAGCTTTCTCGAGATCACCACTACCCACCTGCTGCGTCATCAAGACTGCAGCCATTCCAGCAGTGTTGGAGGAGAGGTCAAGAAATGGAAAGCACGTAGCAGTACTCAAGAATTTCGCCGGAAGATTAATGATTACGTCATCTGAAGCAACAAGAAAGTGGAACTAAGGCGGTCACAGGTGGAAGGTACGGTTTCCCTACAGAGTACCGGGACTCGCCGATAGAAGGTCACAAAATTGTCTCCTTTGGCCTAAAGTCGGCGGTACGAGGGTATACACAGTTGGTGTTTACGGCCTAGTAACCTGGTGACATTAAGAAACGCCTGAGATGACGTGAGCAATGATAGAAGATGAGATTCACCTGTTCTGCAAACAAGCAACCCGCCTCTACGATCCTCTGACACCACTCCTGTTACGAGACACCGTTGGTGCATCCAGTCCTGATCTGCTGTGGTCATCTGCGACGTCAAGTTTAATATCAAGATTGCCGTGTGAACTGTGATTGATTTGAAGACGTGTGGACTGTCGGGAGCAAGATTAATGGCCGAAGTAACAGTATTCTACAGCTGTCACTTGGCACTCCGCTTTACTACACTCTGTCGTCATTCAAGACTACCGGATGGGAGTACAAGAGGACCAGGTATTGATGTCTACACATGGGAAGAAGCAAGATCGACATCGATCGACATTGTCAGCGACTACATTCAGCGTCCAGCAGCATCGATTTTTTTTTCTCGATTACTCAATATGAACAATTGACACAAGAAACAAAGTTGGCTCTGAACATATGTGTAAAGAATATCCGGACACTTTTGTTTAAATGTTGAAAAACAGATTTAGAATAACATAACTTTATAAATGTTGAAAAACAGATTTAAAATAATTATTCTGGTATAATGATATATGAAAATTTTTCTCTATATATTGGTCATTGATTAAAATCGAAGCCCCTATGTAATTGTCTAAGCCCAGAACAAACGGTTTTGGAAAATTATGTTGTGTGCTGCTTTTTCAGAATGTTTGAACACAGGAGAGGTGGACCAATATAAACATTGACACTCTTACAGTGAGTGGGAACACTTGGCTGTACAGTCAGCTGAAACCTGTGATATAATATAGGATTTTTTTTTTTTATATTTTTAGATACATGTAATAAACGTTAGGTGTGTTCCTTAGCATGTCAAGGTTGACACTGATTGGGCAGTGGTTAGTACACAGAGGTGAACTTTATAGTTCAGTAGTACGCTCCCGGATGACTGAAAGTTCAGTCTGAAGATATAACTTTTATGCTTTATGTTTGAGCACGGTGTGGCCGGCTCTAGAGGACACATGAACTTGGCTAGTGAAGAGTCAAGAGATTTTAATAGCTAGTCTTTGATGTTAGGGTAGGGACATGTTATTTAGCTATGTCAGTAAGGATAGGATGTATGTTTCCTGATGTCGGAGGATTGCTGTCAGTTGACAGCTGAGAAATTTATGAATTTAAACATGTTTATGATGATGATGTTGGACACTCAAATAATTGTCAATTTTCTTAGTTAGGTTAGCTTTTGTTTGTGGCATGAGTTGAATTGTGGATTTGGATACTAAACCTCGTTATTTTTAACAAATTAACAAGGTTTACTAAGTTCTTGTGCGGGGGGGTTGTAACAAACTAAGCTTGTTGTAAGAATTATCCAGAATGTTTTATCTACAAGGGAGAATGGGAAGCTGGACCCGCATGGTGACCCGGGACCTGACCCCAGGGAATTCGGGGTGAAAATAATTGACGCCTTATTCATAGTTCCCCCTCCCCGCTCAGCTCGTTGTCGCCGTGTGGGAGCTTCGTGGGCGGCTGCCGGGGTATGATGCTCCTTGGGACAGTCCTCTGTCCTTTTCTAGCCTTGTGCTCCTGCTGCCGTCCTCTCCAATTCTGCTGGGCATCCTTTCCTTTTCCTTCTGTTTCGTTTTTCTCCCCCCTCTTCTCCTATCTGCTTGCCGTTTCCTGCCGACCTTTTGCTCGTTCTGGTTCTTCCCTTGGACTTCTTCTATTTTGACGCCCGGGTGCTTGAGGAGGCATACTCTTGCACCCGTAGAACTGTAGTACCCGACGTCGAGAGCGAGGGGAACCTTTTATTGTCAATCCCCCTTTCGTCACTGAACCCGATCTCGACGGACTGTCGGTTTCTTAAGGTGGCGTTTGTGGGGCGTATACTCACGACGCACCCCTAGGAGGCCCCGACAAGATCGGCGATAGCTTCTTGTTGGGTGTCCTGCCTCTAATTGTGGCTCCATGGTGGGTGTGGGGGCACATTCGTGAATGAATTCTTCTTTTCATCAAGATGATAACCCCTGTTTCGGCTGCTTCTGGCTTACCTTCTCAGGCTCGTGGGGTGGGCGACCAAGCCCCCGAGTCGGTCCGTATTGGAAGACCGGGCTCTGTAGCCTCCGCTGCATTGGGCCCCGACCTTGCTCCTCCTTTGGCCTCTCTGACTCCTTCCCCTGGCTCCCCTCCCTCCTCTGTGGTTGGGTCGAGCCCCAAGCCCCCAGTGGTGACTACCTCGTCCCCTGGCGCGGCTCCTTCTCTAGTTGTAACTACTGCGCCTTTTAACCCCTCTCTCTCTGGGGGTTCTCACCGCCGTCCTCGTCACGGCCGCCCTCGCTCGATTCCTTCCAGTTCTGCTACCTATCAAGCCTTGTTTGGTCCCACTTCGTGGGCCAAATATTTTGATCTCCTCCCTCTTGATTCTGCGCCTCCTGACGATTTCTCCCTTCATCGACATCTCATTGATTCCGTGGATGCCTCCATTACTTTCAACCCCACTCGTCTCGGTACACGTGTCGTTGCTGCTCCTTCTCAGGATGCTGCTTCCCGCTTGGCTGCCTTATCCTGCCTTGGCGAGACCCCCGTTCGGGTCTCGAAGAACGCTCAGTTGAATGCCAGTGTTGGCACTATTTTGCTCCCGCCCCATGTTGCGACCGGTGTTCGGGACCTGCGCGACTGCCACGACGATATTCGACATATCCTCGCTGCCCAGGGCCATTCTATTCTCCAGGTGGATACGTTTACTCCTCCCCCTCGTGGTAGTCGCCGTCAACCCCTCCGGGTTGTGAAGTCCGGTCCTTTGATGGTAGGACCCTTCCAACCTCTCTCATTCTTGCTGGTGCCAGGTGCTCTGTCCAGGAGTACATTCCTTCTCCTCGGCTCTGCAACAAGTGCTGGAGGTTTGGGCATGGTGCCCTCCACTGCTCCGGGACTGTCTGTCTCTGTCCTTTGTGCGGTGGCAAAGATCACTCTAAGTCGGAGTGCACTTCTCCCCAGGCTCGTTGCCTCAACTAAGGTGAGGCCCATCCTACCTTCTCCCGTGCGTGTGTCCATTACAAGCTTGAGGCAGCCGTCCTCAACCTGAAGCACCGGGAGCGTTTATCTTTTCCTGAGGCGAGGCGCCAGGTTCGCCGGCTCCCGCCTTATGCTAATATCTCTTATGCTCGCGTGTTGCGCTCTTCCTCTCCTCGTCCTTCCCGCCTTCCTCAGACTCACAACCGTTTCCGGGCCTTGGACCCTGATGCGCCCACTGCCCCCTCCTCTGTTCCTTTGGGTTCTCTCCCGAAGGATCCTCCTCCTGGTCCTCTGTCTGGGGTTCCCCTTCCTTCTACCCGGTCTGTCGTGTCTTCTGTGTCTTCTTCCTCGTCCCCCTCCGATCCTCCTTCCCATCCTCTTCCTCCATCTATCAGCTCTCCCCACCGCCTGTCGGTGCGGGCGGATGTCCATCGCTCTCCTAACGGCCGTCGTGTGTGCTCTCGTTCGGCTTCTCCTGTTGAGACACTGGAATCCGTTGCCCGGTACGTAGTTGCTGGGACACCGGTCTCTTTAAGTCAGAAGCGTAAGCCTGGCTCCTCTCCTTCCTCTTCCCCGGCGGGTAAGAAGGCTTCGCTTTCTTCCTCAGCTCCTACTTCTGGCTCTGTTGCTCCTTCCCCTCCCGTTTCAGTGTTTGCGCCCCCTGTTCCTGCTATGGAGGTTTCTTTGGCCCCTGCTTCCCTTTCGGTTGCTGCTCTTGCTGGGGTGCGCTCCCCTCTTTCTACTCCCCCTCTTCCTGCTGCTGTCCTTGACTGCTCCTCTCCGTTGTCTCCTCCTCTTCCTCCTCCTCCTCCGGACCCTGCCCGCCCACCTCTGATCTGTTCTCCCGTTTCCTTCCCTCCGTCTTTGCTCAGTTTACCCATGCCCCCTAACCCTGACTTTGCTGACCCTGATCCCAACCCTGATATTCTTTAACGTACTCTGTTGCTCTTTCGCCTTTGTTTCTTCCTTGTTCTCTGTTTTTGTCCTTTCTCTTCTCGTCGTTGTTCATTCTTCAATGGAACGTTCGAGGTTATTACGCCAATTTCCTCGAACTCCAACTTCTGATTTCGCGGTTTTCGCCCCTTTGTGTCTGTCTCCAGGAGCCAATGCTTGGTGCTCGTCCTGGTCGTTTTCGTGGCTATTCCTTTCTCTCCCCCCCCCCCAGCCATTGCTGGGGCTTCTAATTCTTCTGCTCTCTTGATTCGGGCTGATGTTCCCTTTGTTCCTTTACTTTTTCCTTCGCCTCTCCATTGTTCTGCTGCTCGTATCTTTGTGGGGAAATGGTACACAGTTTGTTCCATTTATCTCCCCCCGAGTGTCCCGCTCTCTCTTCCTGATTTGAAACACCTCCTAGACTCCTTGCCGGAGCCTGTGCTCCTGCTGGGTGACTTCAATTGTCGTCATTCTCTTTGGGGTGACGTTCTGACGAATACCTGGGGTCGCCTCCTTGAGCCGTTTCTCCTCTCTTCTTCCCTGTCTCTTCTGAATTCTGGTGAGCCCACTCATTTGGACTCTCGGACTCGCACCCTTTCTTTTCTTGATCTTTCTCTCTGCTCTTCTCTTTACTTAGATTTCACGTGGCAGGTTCTTGATGACCTCCATGGAAGTGATCATTTCCCCATCCTTGTTTCCTTTTTCTCTTTTCGCCCTTCCCTCTCTTTCCCTAGGTGGCAGTTTGCTAAGGCAGACTGGACCCTATTTACCCTCAGAGCTGCTCTCTCTGACCTCTCCCTTCTGCCTCTCTCTCGCGCTCTCCTCCTTTTTCATGACACTGTTTTCAACGCTGCCCTCCGCTCTATTCCTCGCTCTTCCTCTCGGGGTCCACGGAAGTGCGTTCCCTGGTGGAATGCGGACTGTGCTCGGGCTGTCCGCTGTAAACGTGCAGCCTGGAAGAGGCACCGCCGTAGGCAGACGACCGATTCTTTTCTTTTCTTTCGGAAAGCGAGTGCGGTGGCCCGTAGGGCCATCCGTATGGCTAAACGTGAATGTTGGGCATCTTATGTCTCACCAATTACGTCCGAGGCCCCTCTGGCCCAGATCTGGAAGCGTATCCGCAAGATAGCGGGTAAGTTCGTTCCCGATGTTTCACCGGTCCTTCACTTCCGTGATACTCTTGTGGCGGACCCGTTGCAGGTCGCTTCCGAACTGGGTTCCCACTTTTCTTCTGTTAGCTCTGGTCTTCATCTTCCCCAATCTTTCCTTCTTCGTAAACCTGTCCTTGAGTCTCGTCCTTTAGATTTCTGCACTCATCTTCAGCTTCCCTATAATGATCCCTTCTCTCTCTCTGAACTTCGTTCTGCCCTGGCCCTCTGCGGTTCTACGGCGGCGGGCTCCGATGGTATTCATTATGAGATGCTTCGCCATCTCCCTCCGAGCACGTCTCAGTATTTACTGAGTCTGTATAATCGGATCTGGGAGTCGTCGTCAGTCCCTGAGGACTGGCTCGATGCCGTTGTCCTCCCTGTTCGCAAACCGGGGTCTCTTGGCACTTCCCCTAAGGACTTTCGCCCTATTGCTCTCACAAGTTGTGTCTGCAAACTCTTTGAACGTATGGTTAACGTTCGTCTGATGTGGTTCCTGGAACACCATCACCTCCTCTCCCCTTCTCAATTTGGTTTCCGCAAGTGCCGCAGCACGACAGATGTCCTGGTGAACTTGGAGGTCTATATTCGTACTGCTTTTGCTGCGAAGACCTCCGTTGTTGCCGTCCTTTTTGACCTAGAAAAGGCTTACGACACCACTTGGCGTTATCATATCCTATCTCAACTTCATTCTTTTGGCCTTCGTGGTCATCTCCCTCTCTTTCTCCGCAGCTTCCTCTCACGTCGTTCCTTTCGGGTGCGCCTTGGTACCGCTCTCTCTCCCTCTTTTCAGCAATACGAAGGTGTGCCCCAGGGTAGTGTTCTGAGCACTACTCTTTTTCTGGTTGCCCTCAATGGTCTTCTTTCCTCTCTTCCTTCTGGTGTCTTCTCCGCTCTCTATGTTGATGATCTTACCCTTTGTTGTCAGGGTGATGATTCGCCTCTCCTTCAACGCCGGCTTCAACTTGCAATTGATGCCGTGTCGTCTTGGGCCACAGGTCATGGCTTCAAGTTCTCTACTTCTAAGACTTGTGCCATGACTTTTACGCGGAAACGGGTTGTTCTTCGTCCCTCTTTGTCACTTTATGGTCATCCCCTTGAATACAAAGATTCCGCGAAGCTTTTGGGGTTATTCCTTGACACTCGTTTGTCTTGGTCTCCCCATATCTCTTACCTCCGTGTTGAGTGCTCTAAGGCCCTTACCCTCCTTCGGGTCTTGTCCCATACTTCTTGGGGGGCAGATAGGCGCACTCTCCTTGCTTTACATTCCTCTCTCGTCCTGTCTAAGCTCGATTATGGTTGCCCTGCTTACTCGTCTGCTTCTCCTTCTACTCTTCGCCGTCTTGATGCTTTGCACCATACTGGGTTGCGCCTCAGTTCTGGTGCCTTTCGTTCGACTCCCATCCTTAGCTTGTATGTTGACACTGGCTTCCTGTCTCTCCAAGACCGCCGTGATCGCTACTGTCTTCGCTATCTTGCGCGGTCCTTGCAACATCCTTCCTCTCGCCTCTGTCGTGCTTTAACTTTTACCCCTCCTGCGGTTCCTGTTCCTCTTCACCACCTCCCTCTTTCTGTCCGGTTATCTCGCCTGCAGGATTCTCTTTCCGTTCGTATTTCTGATGTTTCTCCTCGTGTTGTTCCTTCTTTGCCCCCGTGGAGGGTCCCTCTTCCGCGGTTTTGTACTTCCTTGACCCGTATCACTAAAGCTTATACCCCTCCTACGGTTCTAAAACGCCTTTCCCTCGAGCACTTTTCTTCTCACTCCCGCTCCGTTTCTGTCTTCACCGATGGGTCTAAGTCAGCGGACTGTGTTGGCTACTCTGTTGTTTTTCCTGATCGCACTTATATGTGTCGCTTGCCTCCGGAGACTAGCATCTTTACAGCGGAACTTTATGCTATTCTCTATGCTCTTCGTCTCCTGCTTTCTCGTTGTCAGTCTTCCTTTGTGGTTGTTGTTGACTCTCGTAGTGCCCTCATGGCTCTCGGGTCCTTTAATCCGGTTCATCCAGTAGTTGTCGAGATCCAGCATTGGCTGTTTCTCGTTCACAGTAAATTTAAGTCGGTTGAGTTTTGTTGGGTTCCCAGCCATATTGGTGTGTCTTTAAATGAGGGTGCGGATGCTGCCGCTAAGGAAGCTGTCCGCTCTTGTCCCATCTCTCGTAAAGGCATTCCGTATTCCGACTTTTACCCGGTTATCCATTCCTCAGTCCTTACCCGTTGGCAGGCTTCTTGGTTGTCTGTTACTGGTAACAAGCTACGTACTCTTAAATGTTGTGTTTCCTCGTGGCCGTCCTCCTTCCACCGATAACCGGCGGTGGGAAACAGCTCTGGCGAGGTTGCGTATTGGCCATACTCGCTTAACCCATGGTCACTTGATGGAGCGCCGCCCTGCTCCTTATTGTCCTAGTTGCATTGTCCCTCTTACGGTCGTGCATGTCCTTCTTGAATGTCCTGACTTCCAGGACGAGCGTGTGTCTTGCTTTCACACCGCCCCTCGCGGTCACCTGTCCCTCGATAGAATTCTTGGTGACTCGGATACTTTTGATATCGTTCGCCTTATGCGTTTTTGTTCTCGTATTGGCATCCTTGGTGATATTTAGCGCCCTCTGATTATTTTGCGTATTTGATGGTGCTACATAGCCTTCCCGGTTTGGTGCCTTCTTTTGATAATTACTTACCTACTTACTTACTTATTCATAGTTTCGTATAATGAATCATCCTATAGTATTCACTTATTCAGAGAAATTAGCCTTTATTCATTTTGTATTAAAATTGTATTGTATAATATTACTGGGTACAATATCAAGAGTATTCTAATTATTGAGTTAAGTCACCATCAGTGACGTCACGAACCAGAACTAAGTTGTAAGGTGGAGTGGTCTCGCGGTCATAGGTCACCAGAGTTGACATGTCCACTATTTCTCAAAGGTCAAATAGCCATTTGGTAAATGGGAATAGCCCTTCCTTAAGATGCTTGTGTAATTTAACTTCAGTTAAAAAAATTCAACCAATCTGGATCAATTCAGAGCAACAGAGGTTAGTTGTTAAACTTAAACCTTGCTAGTAACTTGGTAAAACTTAGACTATGCGGAAGGATACAATGTTCTGGTCTGGGTAGGACCAGACGAGACGAGGAGAGATTAGTGTGGGATCCGGATCAACTGTGGGAGGTCAACCATCTCACCTCTCCCCCCAAGACCAGTACTGCACTCAAGCTGGTCAACGTAGAGGTATAGTTGCTATGGTTATTTATAGGGATAGCCAATTCATTGCCAAGTAGGGAGTGTTAAATTGATAGGGAGTGCTCCTTTTTAGATTTTGTTTTAGATTTTGAATAAATTAATTAGCTTGTAATTTGTTTTTTTATTAATTTCCATGTGTTTGTTATATTTATATGAATTGGTCCTTGTCACGTGGTCCCCTCGAGGCAGAGTTGAATTGGGCGCCGATTCTAACACTAAATCGGACGCACTCGCTGGCCAGGCCTTGAGCTGAGAGGATGTGCGCGCCTCCTCTCCCTCTTTGGGTCAAGTCCCTCGTCCCCAACCTTGTGCTGTGATCGCCGGGGTTGTATCGTCACAATACTACTGTGCTGCTGAGTGTTCCAACACTGTTGCATAAGTCACTAGTATCAAGGAACCCTAGAGTGAACTAGGGAATGGCGCCTGAGGCTTGGAGGCAGGCTAGCCTGCCCCCTCCGCTCCCTTAGGGGAAGCCTTCCAAACATTTGTATTTAATGCATTGCTGGTGCTAATAACACAGCATCACCTGTACAGTGTACCTGGGACTCACTGTAAGACTCAAGCAAGAACCACAGGGCATCTACAGCTTCAGGTAACAAACAGCAAGGAGAGTTGTGGGATCGTAATCTGTCCCCCACGGTCCTCTGACCCTTGCGGTTAGAGCGCTGACCCAACGGTCCCCCCTATCCCTTCCCTGGCGGGACCCCCTCCCCGCTCAGCTCGTTGTCGCCGTCTGGGGGCTTAGTGGGCGGCTGCCGGAGTGTGATGCTCCTTGGGACAGTCCTCTGTCCTTTTCTAGCCTTGTGCTCCTGCTGCCGTCCTCTCCAATTCTGCTGGGCATCTTTTCCTTTTCCTTCTGTTTCGTTTTTCTCCCCCCTCTTCTCCTATCTGCTTGCCGTTTCCTGCCGACCTTTTGCTCGTTCTGGTTCTTCCCTTGGACTTCTTCTACTTTGACGCCCGGGTGCTTGAGGAGGCATACTCTTGCACCCGTAGAACTGCGGTACCCGACGTCGAGAGCGAGGGGAACCTTTTATTGTCAATCCCCACTTCGTCACTGAACCCGATCTCGACGGACTGGCGGTTTCTTAAGGTGGCGTTTGTGGGGCGTATACTCACGACGCACCCCTAGGAGGCCCCGACAAGATCGGCGATAGCTTCTTGTTGGGTGTCCTGCCTCTAATTGTGGCTCCATGGTGGGTGTGGGGGCACATTCGTGAGTGAATTCGTAATTTCGTCAAGATGATAACCCCTGTTTCGGCTGTTTCTGGCTTACCTTTTCAGGCTCGTGGGGTGGGCGACCAAGCCCCCGAGTCGGTCCGTATTGGAAGACCGGGCTCTGTAGCCTCCGCTGCATTGGGCCCCGACCTTGCTCCTCCTTTGGCCTCTCTGACTCCTTCCCCTGGCTCCCCTCCCTCCTCTGTGGTTGGGTCGAGCCCCAAGCCCCCAGTGGTGACTACCTCGTCCCCTGGCGCGGCTCCTTCTCTAGTTGTTACTACTGCGCCTTTTAACCCCTCTCTCTCTGGGGGTTCTCACCGCCGTTCTCGTCACGGCCGCCCTCGCTCGATTCCTTCCAGTTCTGCTACCTATCAAGCCTTGTTTGGTCACGCTTCGTGGGCCAAATATTTTGATCTCCTCCCTCTTGATTCTGCGCCTCCTGACGATTTCTCCCTTCATCGACATCTCATTGATTCCGTGGATGCCTCCATTACTTTTAACCCCACTCGTCTCGGTACGCGTGTCGTTGCTGCTCCTTCTCAGGATGCTGCTTCCCGCTTGGCTGCCTTATCCTGCCTTGGCGAGACCCCCGTTCGGGTCTCGAAGAACGTCCAGTTGAATGCCAGTGTTGGCACTATTTTGCTCCCGCCCCATGTTGCGACCGGTGTTCGGGACCTACGCGACTGCCACGACGATATTCGACATATCCTCGCTGCCCAGGGCCATTCTATTCTCCAGGTGGACACGTTTACTCGTCCCCCTCGTGGTAGTCGCCGTCAACCCCTCCGGGTTGTGAAGATTACCTTTGATGGTAGGACCCTTCCACCCTCTGTCATTCTTGCTGGTGCCAGGTGCTCTGTCCAGGAGTACATTCCTTCTCCTCGGCTCTGCAACAAGTGCTGGAGGTTTGGGCATGGTGCCCTCCGCTGCTCCGGGACTGTCTCTCTCTGTCCTTTGTGTGGTGGCGAAGGTCACTCTAAGTCGGAGTGCGCTTCTCCCCAGGCTCGTTGCCTCAACTGCGGTGAGGCCCATCCTACCTTCTCCCGTGCGTGTGTCCATTACAAGCTTGAGGCAGCCGTCCTCAACTTGAAGCACCGGGAGCGTTTATCTTTTCCTGAGGCGAGGCGCCAGGTTCGCCGGCTCCCGCCTTATGCTAATATCTCTTATGCTCGCGTGTTGCGCTCTTCCTCTCCTCGTCCTTCCCGCCTTCCTCAGACTCACAACCGTTTCCAGGCCTTGGACCCTGATGCGCCCACTGCCCCCTCCTCTGTCCCTTTGGGTTCTCTCCCGAAGGATCCTCCTCCTGGTCCTCTGTCTGGGGTTCCCCTTCCTTCTACCCGGTCTTTCGTGTCTTCTGTGTCTCCTTCCTCGTCCCCCTCCGATCCTCCTTCCCATCCTCTTCCTCCATCTATCGGCTCTCCCCGCCGCCTGTCGGTGCGGGCGGATGTCCATCGCTCTCCTAACGGCCGTCGTGTGTGCTCTCGTTCGGCTTCTCCTGTTGAGACACTGGAATCCGTTGCCCGGTACGTAGTTGCTGGGACACCGGTCTCTTTAAGTCAGAAGCGTAAGCCTGGCTCCTCTCCTTCCTCTTCCCCGGCGGGTAAGAAGGCTTCGCTTTCTTCCTCAGCTCCTCCTTCTGGCTCTGTTGCTCCTTCCACTCCCGTTTCAGTGCTTGCGCCCCCTGTTCCTGCTATGGAGGTTTCTTTGGCCCCTGCTTCCCTTTCGGTTGCTGCTCTTGCTGGGGTGCGCTCCTCTCTTTCTACTCCCCCTCTTCCTGCTGCTGTCCTTGACTGCTCCTCTCCGTTGTCTCCTCCTCCTCCTCCTCCTCCTCCTCCGGACCCTGCCCGCCCACCTCTGATCTGTTCTCCCGTTTCCTTCCCTCCGTCTTTGCTCAGTTTACCCATGCCCCCTAACCCTGACTTTGCTGACCCTGATCCCGACCCTGATATTCTTTAACGTGCTCTGTTGGTCTTTCGCCTTTGTTTCTTCCTTGTTCTCTGTTTTTGTCCTTTCTCTTCTCGTCGTTGTCCATTCTTCAATGGAACGTTCGAGGTTATTACGCCAATTTCCTCGAACTCCAACTTCTGGTTTCGCGGTTTTCGCCCCTTTGTGTCTGTCTCCAGGAGCCGATGCTTGGTGCTCGTCCTGGTCGTTTTCGTGGCTATTCCTTTCTCTCCCCCCCCCCCCAGCCATTGCTGGGGCTTCTAATTCTTCTGCTCTCTTGATTCGGGCTGATGTTCCCTTTGTTCCTTTACTTTTTCCTTCGCCTCTCCATTGTTCTGCTGCTCGTATCTTTGTGGGGAAATGGTACACAGTTTGTTCCATTTATCTCCCCCCGGGTGTCCCGCTCTCTCTTCCTGATTTGAAACACCTCCTAGACTCCTTGCCGGAGCCTGTGCTCCTGCTGGGTGACGTCAATTGTCGTCATTCTCTTTGGGGTGACGTTCTGACGAATACCCGGGGTCGCCTCCTTGAGCCGTTTCTCCTCTCTTCTTCCCTGTCTCTTCTGAATTCTGGTGAGCCCACTCATTTGGACTCTCGAACTCGCACCCTTTCTTGTCTTGATCTTTCTCTCTGCTCTTCTTCTCTTTACTTAGATTTCGCATGGCAGGTTCTTGATGACCTCCATGGAAGTGATCATTTCCCCATCCTTGTTTCCTTTTTCTCTTTTCGCCCTTCCCTCTCTTTCCCTAGGTGGCAGTTTGCTAAGACGGACTGGACCCTGTTTTCCCTCAGTGCTTCTCTCTCTGACCTCTCCCTTCTGCCCCTCTCTCGCGCTCTCCTCCTTTTTCATGACACTGTCTTCGACGCTGCCCTCCGCTCTATTCCTCGCTCTTCCTCTCGGGGTCCACGGAAGTGCGTTCCCTGGTGGAATGCGGACTGTGCTCGGGCTGTCCGCTGTAAGCGTGCAGCCTGGAAGAAGCACCGCCGTAGGCAGACGACCGATTCTTTTATTTTCTTTCGGAAAGCGAGTGCGGTGGCCCGTAGGGCCATCCGTACGGCTAAACGTGAATGTTTGGCATCTTATGTCTCGACAATTACGTCCGAAACCCCTCTGGCCCAGATCTGGAAGCGTATCCGCAAGATAGCGGGTAAGTTCGTTACCGATGTTTCACCGGTCCTTCACCTCCATGATACTCTTGTGGCGGACCCGTTGCAGGTCGCTTCCGAACTGGGTTCCCACTTTTCTTCTGTTAGCTCTGGTCTTCATCTTCCCCAATCTTTCCTTCTTCGTAAACCTGTCCTTGAGTCTCGTCCTTTAGATTTCTGCACTCATCTTCAGCTTCCCTATAATGATCCCTTCTCTCTCTCTGAACTTCGTTCTGCCCTGGCCCTCTGCGGTTCTACGGCGGCGGGCTCCGATGGTATTCATTATGAGATGCTTCGCCATCTCCCTCCGAGCACGTCTCAGTATTTACTGAGTCTGTATAATCGGATCTGGGAGTCGTCGTCAGTCCCTGTGGACTGGCTCGATGCCGTTGTCCTCCCTGTTCGCAAACCAGGGTCTCTGGGTACTTCCCCTAAGGACTTTCGCCCTATTGCTCTCACAAGTTGTGTCTGCAAACTCTTTGAACGTATGGTTAACGTTCGTCTGATGTGGTTCCTGGAACACCATCACCTCCTCTCCCCTTCTCAATTTGGTTTCCGCAAGTGCCGCGGCACGACAGATGTCCTGGTGAACTTGGAGGTCTATATACGTACTGCTTTTGCTGCGAAGACCTCCGTTGTTGCCGTCCTTTTTGACCTAGAAAAGGCTTACGACACCACTTGGCGTTATCATATCCTATCTCAACTTCATTCTTTTGGCCTTCGTGGTCATCTCCCTCTCTTTCTCCGCAGCTTCCTCTCTCGTCGTTCCTTTCGGGTGCGCCTTGGTACCGCTCTCTCTCCCCCTTTTCAGCAATACGAAGGTGTGCCCCAGGGTAGTGTTCTGAGCACTACTCTTTTTCTGGTTGCCCTCAATGGTCTTCTTTCCTCTCTTCCTTCTGGTGTCTTCTCCGCTCTCTATGTCGATGATCTTACCCTTTGTTGTCAGGGTGATGATTCGCCTCTCCTTCAACGCCGGCTTCAACTTGCGATTGATGCCGTGTCGTCTTGGGCCACAGGTCATGGCTTCAAGTTCTCTACTTCTAAGACTTGTGCCATGACTTTTACGCGGAAACGGGTTGTTCTTCGTCTCTCTTTGTCACTTTATGGTCATCCCCTTGAATACAAAGATTCCGCGAAGCTTTTGGGGTTATTCCTTGACACTCGTTTGTCTTGGTCTCCCCATATCTCTTACCTCCGTGTTGAGTGCTCTAAGTCCCTTACCCTCCTTCGGGTCTTGTCCCATACTTCTTGGGGGGCAGATAGGCGCACTCTCCTTGCTTTACATTCCTCTCTCGTCCTGTCTAAGCTCGATTATGGTTGCCCTGCTTACTCGTCTGCTTCTCCTTCTACTCTTCGCCGTCTTGATGCTTTGCACCATACTGGGTTGCGCCTCAGTTCTGGTGCCTTTCGTTCGACTCCCGTCCTTAGCTTGGTTGTTGACACTGGCTTCCTGTCTCTCCAGGACCGCCGTGATCGCTACTGTCTTCGCTATCTTGCGCGGTCCTTGCAACATCCTTCCTCTCGTCTCTGTCGTGCTTTAACTTTTACCCCTCCTGCGGTTCCTGTTCCTCTTCACCACCTCCCTCTTTCTGTCCGGTTATCTCGCCTGCAGGATTCTCTTTCCGTTCGTATTTCTGATGTTTCTCCTCGTGTTGTTCCTTCTTTGCCCCCGTGGAGGGTCCCTCTTCCGCGGTTTTGTACATCCTTGACTCGTATCACTAAAGCTTTTACCCCTCCTACAGTTCTAAAACGCCTTTTCCTCGAGCACTTTTCTTCTCACTCCCGCTCCGTTTCTGTCTTCACCGATGGGTCTAAGTCAGCGGACGGTGTTGGCTACTCTGTTGTTTTTCCTGATCGCACTTATATGTGTCGCTTGCCTCCGGAGACTAGCATCTTTACAGCGGAACTTTATGCTATTCTCTATGCTCTTCGTCTCCTGCTTTCTCGTTGTCAGTCTTCCTTTGTGGTTGTTGTTGACTCTCGTAGTGCCCTCATGGCTCTCGGGTGCTTTAATCCAGTTCATCCGGTAGTTGTCGAGATCCAGCATTGGCTGTTTCTCGTTCACAGTAAATTTAAGTCGGTTGAGTTTTGTTGGGTTCCCAGCCATATTGGCGTGTCTTTAAATGAGCGTGCGGATGCTGCCGCTAAGGAAGCTGTCCGCTCTTGTCCCATCTCTCGTAAAGGCATTCCGTATTCCGACTTTTACCCGGTTATCCATTCCTCAGTCCTTACCCGTTGGCAGGCTTCTTGGTTGTCTGTTACTGGTAACAAGCTACGTACTCTTAAATGTTGTGTTTCCTCGTGGCCGTCCTCCTTCCACCGTAACCGGCGGTGGGAAACAGCTCTAGCGAGGTTGCGTATTGGCCATACTCGCTTAACCCATGGTCACTTGATGGAGCGCCGCCCTGCTCCTTATTGTCCTAGTTGCATTGTCCCTCTTACGGTCGTGCATGTCCTTCTTGAATGTCCTGACTTCCAGGACGAGCGTGTGTCTTGCTTTCCGACCGCCCCTCGCGGTCACCTGTCCCTCGATAGAATTCTTGGTGACTCGGATACTTTTGATATCGTTCGCCTTATGCGTTTTTGTTCTCGTATTGGCATCCTTGGTGATATTTAGCGCCCTCTGATTATTTTGCGTATTTGATGGTGCTACATAGCCTTCCCGGTTTGGTGCCTTCTTTTGATAATTACTTACTTACTTCCCTGGCGGGAGGTTGACAGCCGCCAACACTACAATGATGCCAGCTTTGTACAGAGCAACTGTACATTCCTAGTTATAAGACTTATCTTCCCCACTTTCTCTTATTCTTCTCATTTCGCCATTTCAACAGGTCAAGTGGAACGGTCCAGTGGCCCATGCGGTTACCTGTAAAATCTGGGGGGCCACTTGACTTGGGCATCTGTTCACCCTTGTAGCAGGGTTAGGCTGTCTTAGGGGACATTCTGTCCACATATAGGAGAATAAGTCACTGAGGGCTACCCTCTGCGAGTCCCAACCAACCAAGAGGAATATCCAAGTGTTTATCCAAGTCGTCTGAGCACTCTCCAACCCACTGAGAGTGCTCTTCCCCTCAGAGCAGGTTTATGACTGTTGGCGCTGATGACTGGTAGAGCATGCTGCTTGCCCTGCCATTTGTCATGTTATTCATCATCACATGGTTATAAATGGTATTAACCAGGTATCGGACGATATTAGTTCAAATTAATGTCACCTGAAGAAGCAGTAATGGAGGAGGTAGCTGCCGGGCCATCAGGGCTCCCCCCCACCATGACCAGTGACGCTGTCACCCCACCACCCAGTGATGGGTTTATGACCGTGTTAAGTAAAAATCAGAGAAGGAAACTAAAGCGTGGTGAACAACAGGGTGGACGACGTCCACTAGCACCAAAGACAGAGTACACACGCCTGGCCTTCCCTAAAGGCACGAGTGTAGCTAACAAGATTGTTTGGAGCAGGGAACTGAGCAAGGCGTACGAACCTGGCTCTGTAGACCTCCTACGTCCACATGTCAACTCCCCATATGTGTACGTTTCAAGACAGAATAAGGAAGTTGTGGGTGCTCTTCAGCAAGGAACAATAGGTGGTATAAAGTTCTCTCTTCAAGATAATCCATCGCGAAACAAGAAGATGGATGAATACCTGGTCTACAGATACCATCACGAGTATCCACTAGAGTGGGTCTATGAATTAGACGGGGTTCACAAAGCAAGAAGGTTGACCAAAAATGGTAAACCCACCAATCAAATAGTCATAGTCTGGAAGAAGCATATCCGCCACCTAAAAAGTATTGGTTTGGTGGGGAGTTTGCGCCCCCCAGCACGTTCAGGGTGTGGGAGCCGAGCCCTGTGGAGTGTTACGAGTGCTGTGGCAGTGGCCACGTAGCTATGTATTGTTGGTGCTCCACACCCAAGTGTGCTCTCTGTTCCGGTGATCACCCACTGAAGAACTGTCCGTATAAGAAGACCAGAGAACAAAGAAAACTGGAACAGGAGCAACAGAACACTGTAACAGAAGCAGAGCAACAACCTGAAACTGTGACTCCAACTAAACCGCCGCTGAGATGTTTCAAATGTGGTATGGAGGGAGTCACCATCTGGCACTCAGACTGTACCAAACGGCCAGCCTCCCTTGGCACAAGGAGGCAAGTGCCCGATACTCAACAAGTGTCTACTGATGCCGGCTCTAGTACTGTTGACCCATCCCATAACGGTGACAGTACCAGCAACGCCCCTGACAACACACAACAGTCTGAGATAACAGTTAAAGGACAGTTGGCAGCCTTGCAAGCGCAGGTAGCAGAACTGACTGGAATTATACAGACGCTACGTCAGGCTCCTCCACAAGAGATACAGCAGCCTCCATGCCGCTGTGTCACAGCCGTGACCCGCGCTGGTAAAGGTTCCTGTGGTGGTGGAGACGGCGGCAGCGGCGGCGGCGGCAGCAGCAGCAGCAGCAGCAGCAGCAGCGGCAGCAGCAGCAGCAGCGGCGGCGGCGGCGGCGGCGGCAGCAGCGGCGGCAGAGAGGAGAGCGACAACAGAAGAGGCGGTGGCAGCGACGTCGTCAGTCAACTCAGGGATGACAACAGTGATAATGACACAGAAACATTAACTGGAAAAGGAAGTCGACCTGCATCAGAATATTTTAAAATGATTCATGTCCTTAAGGAACGCGTTCAAGCCAAGTACGAGAATGAAAAAGATAATATTCTGCGTGATAGTAATTATGCCCTACGACTTACAGAGAGCATTCACTCGCGGACCATCCCGAGTTACTCAGTGATCAAGAATCTGATGATGTCACCAGATGTTCCTGACGACACAAAACGCCAGGTTGGTGTGGCTCTTTACGTCGTAGAGTCACTTATTGACGCATTGTGTAAGTGGGACAAGGACAACAATGGGACCACCAGTCCCAGGGAGGAACAACACCAAGACGATGGCTGCTGTTGACACAAGGATCATTAGGTTTCTCAGTTGGAACATTCGTAGCATCTACAAAAGACTGAATGACCTAATTGCACATGTTACCAGTAACAACATAGATATAATTGCCATACAGGAGCCCTACACGTCCAACATGATAAACAAAACCCCACCAAAGATCAGAGGGTATGCATCCTATAATAACAGTAACGCCACAGGCCTATTAACATACGTCAGAAGTGATTTACCGCACATTCTTGTGAGCACGTCACACAATGTACACACACAGTACCATCACTTTCATGTACAAACTACAGCAGGCCACTTTTCATTCCTCAACGTATATGCCAGAAGCCAGAAACTCAATGTAACATTGTTCCCAGATCTAGACAATCATGGGACAATATACATGGGAGATTTTAATGCTAGACATATTACGCTGGGAGACAGTACTAACAATGATAATGGATGCAAATTTATCAAATATGTTTATGACAACAGATTAACCGTGTATACTACGGATACCCAAACTCATTTATTGGGAGGCAGACTTGATTATGTAATGGGTAGAAACCTTGTGCAGGATAGGATGGAATGTTCGTTGGTAAATCACTTAGTTAGTGATCACTATGCAGTTTCTGCTTCCTATGAGGTACAGTGTGATGTACCTAATAGGCATCAGAGACTGAAAATGAATATTCCATATAGCTTGCATGACCACTTTATTAATTGTATTTCAAAATGGTATCAAGATTACACAATAACGAATGTAGAAGCCTTCTCCAGAGATCTCGTTGCTACGATTACTACCTACTATGACACGTGGGTGTGTTGGGGAACAGGTCGTAAGCCTAGCAGAAGTGGGCAACACCTACCACCACCCAAGTGGGTCCTTGACCCCGTATTTGTTAAAGAACATGAACGAGTAAAGCAACTTGGAGATACGTACAAACGAACCAAAGCACAAGGTGACTTGCATGCATTTCTAGTTGCAAATAGAGAGGTGAGAGACATGAGCAACGTCATACGTAATAAACATTGGGAAGAGTTTCTACAAAGTATAAATGAGCAAACAACACTTGTTGAAGTTTGGGAAAAGATACGTAAAATCTCTAGAAGCAGCCCAACCAAACCACTGCACCACAGCCCACTAGAACAAGCAAACATCCTCCTTGATCAATGGGCACTAACATCGAGCTACGACTCACTCCCAATTAACATACAGCACAAACTTGATGACACACGCCCCAACAGACAACGAACCATCAATCTTGCCTGTACAGCTATCGACGTGTCGGACCTTAATGATGTAACTGAATGGGAATTAAATCATGCACTAAAGATGGGAAAATCAACTGCTCCTGGAGAGGATGGTATTACTTACAGTCTACTGAGATTTTTTTTTTTTTTTTTTTTTTTTTTTTTTTTTTTTTTTTTTTTTTTTAAACAGAGCAAGTACAGCGTATAGTAACCATATAAACAGGAAAGCACAGAATAACGAAGAACATAGAATAACAACAACACAGATAACAAGTAACACAGACCAACACAAAAGTGTAAACAAAGAATAACATAAAACACATAAGAACACACACACAAAAACAAAAGCAGCACCACCCAGACGGGGCGTGCCAAAAGCGTCAGTAATTACAAAAGCGCTCAAGGAGCACAATAAAACCAAGGGTAAAGTATAAACAGGAATACACATACAAAGAAACACATACAAAAATAACACAAACGCAAAACACACGCACCATGCGCCACACCACACAACAGCAGACAACACACCATAACAAACATGTCAATAAACACAATAACAAACATGTCAATATAACACTGTAAATACAACACAGTAAGTAAATGCAGGAAAATAACAATGGAATGCAACAAAGCAATACACAGCACAGTACACAAAATAAAGGAAACAGAACACATTAGCATTACATAGTAAAATAACATAGTAAAAAAGAAAGGAATCGGTATAGTACAAACCGACATTTGAACATATAACACAGTAAAATGACACAGATAACAGAAAAAAGTGTAAAAAAAAAACATAAACACACAAACAAACAACACATGCCACCCATACGGGGTGTGCCAACAGGAACCAAAATGAAAAGCACATAACACATGGCAACAAGACAAAATGACAAACACAAGCATACAAAAACACATAACAATGGAACACATACGAAACAAACACAGCCACCCAGCACACAACCCCGACCCCCACAGACAGAGGACGGCCAGCCACCAAGCAGAAAGAAAAAACACCCACACACCGGACACATCAGGAGAGAGACAGACATGCCACACAACACCACAACACACCCATACCCACCCACACACAAACAAAATCCTGCCACACAAGGTAACCAAGCAAACCCCAGTACACACAAAACCCCAAAGACAAACAAACACAGACCCCCCAAACCCCCACCCACCAGAGGGAACCGAACCAAAGGAACACGCACAGACACACACACAACCACACCCACAGGAACCCACCACCTACACCAACGCAGCACCCCGGACATACTCGACCGTGAACCAAGCATCAAAAACCCTAGGAAAGGAGCGACGCAACCACCACATAGTATAAGACAGACGGCCTTTCAAAAAGCCCAAAATCCTCCCCACCCCATACCCCTCCATCCTACCAACCCATAAACAAAAAATATAGTCCGCTAACAACACCCCGAGCGTGTTACGCACCCGCCTGGAGCCCCGAGGGAACGAAAAAAACAAAAACCGCAATAGGTCGACCTGCACCCCAGGACCACAAAAGGCTGCAATGACATCCCGCAACCACCCAACCAAACCCTGAACCCGCGCACAAAAATAAAAGACGTGCAACTGAGTCTCACGTCTCCCACAATGAACACAACCATCAGAGGCGACCAAACCCAACATAAAGAGCCTTGTATTCGTAGCCAAAGACTCATGCAAATATCGAAAAACCAACTCACGCGTCCGTGGCGCAATACACGGCCCACTCAACGCCTCCCACACATTCCCCCAGTCGAAACAAGGGTACAAACTTTCAACCCTGGGAGGCACCCGAGAGGCAAGCGCCCCATACACCTCCCGACAACCAAAAGAGACAAACCCATGAAAGCGACAAAGCGCCCGAAGGATCAAAACCGCCCACGAATACACTGGAGGCGTATACATGGCCACCTCCTGGCAACGATCCAGATCAAGCAAAAAACTAAACCTCATAGAGCAGTAAAACAACCCCAAGGAGTTTAACCCACCCCCTAACACCAAACTCCTCCGAACCGACCCCCAAAACAAAGCCAACGCCTTCACATAGACATCAGGAATACCAATACCACCTTCTGACACCTTAAGACATAACGTAGATCGACGAACCGGATGATACCGGCCACACCACACATAACGATACACCAAACCCTCCAGAGCGCGAGCCTTCCGCCGATCCAACGGAAAACACTGCGCAACAAACCAGACCCGCGACAAAACCTTACAAGACACGACAATCGCCCGCTGGTAAATAGTCAGGGCCCGTTGCGACAACATCCCCACAGCTACGCCCACCCCCCGCGAAACTGCCTCCCAATTAAACTCCAAAGACTGCACATACGACCTAAACCACGTAATCCCCAGAACCCGAATGGACTGAACCACCGGAAACCACGAACCAGACCACACCAAACGAGAGGCCCAACCCCCCAACCCCAGAAGACAAGACTTTCCACGATTGACCAAAGCCCCTGTAGCCGATTCAAATTGAAAAACCAAATCCTGAACAGCAGGCACAGAACCCTCAGAGGCAACAAACAAGACTGTGTCGTCCGCATAACCACAAATCTTGAGGGACAAGCCATTCGGCAAACACGGCGAGACAACTGAACGACAAGCACGCACTGCGCGAACAAAGGGCTCCTGAAACAGAATATATAGAAGCATCGACAGAGGACACCCCTGTCGAACCGAACGCCGAATAGCGAAGGGAGCACTAAGGAACCCATTGACACACACCCTACTACTACAACCAGCATACAACATCCGTATCCAGCCCACAAACTGGGGCGGGAAACCAAACCTCTCCAGGACCCGCAAAACAAACCCAATCGGCACGCGATCAAAAGCCTTGGACCAATCCAGGCTTATCATGGCCGCGGGAACACTAGACTCCTCCACATAGAGGAGCAAATCCCGAAAAAGGGAATTACATTGCACCAACGACCTACCCGGAACGCCACAAAACTGACCCCAAGAGATCACCGACCCCACAACCGAGCGCAAACGTCCAGCCAACAACTTAGAAATAATCTTGTAATCCACATTTAGCAATGTAATAGGCCGCCAATTTGCAAAAAAACGTAAATCTCCCGGCTTCGGAAGAAGCCGCACAAGACCATCATTTTGCGAAACAGACAGAGACAAACTCCGAAGACAAAACCGAACCACCTCCAAAAAATCGGCACCAAGTACATCCCAAAACTCGACATAGAACTCCATCGGAAACCCATCCGACCCTGGAACCTTACCACGACGAAAGGACCGCACAACCCCCCAGAGCTCCGAAGGGCTTACCTCCCGCACAAGACCCACACAATCCATACCCGACAACCCCGGTGCACAGTGTTGGAGGAAGGACTCCATCAACCCCTCATCCCCCGCAACCACCTCATACAAAGACTCTAATTCACCACGCACATAATGCAAAATCGCCCCCGTGTCCGACACAACCGAACCGTCCGGCCGATGAAGACCTGCCAACAAAACAGAGGCACGCCCCACCCGTTCCCTCCGCAGTAAAAACTGCGAGAGCTTCTCACCACACAACCGTTCCTCCACCCCAGCCCGCACACGTACCCCCTCAGCCATCTCCTCCCTCAGCCCACAAATGAGATCCTTACACACCGAGATCTCCCGAAACCTATCTAAACCCTGATTCAGCAACCCATACAGGCGAAATAACCGTGCCTGCAAGACCCTCAACAGACCAAACCTTCCCGACGCCTCCCGCTTCGCCACCACCCGAAAAAACGACCGACATTCCACCTTAGCCCACTCCCACCACTCCAGGACCGAGGGAAAAGTCCCCTTCCGAGCGGCCAAAACAGCCCACCGGGCCCGGAACTGGGCACACACAACAGGGCATTTCAGCAACCCACAATTCAGTTTCCACCAGCCACGGCCAACCCGCACCTGGCTGCGAATCCCCACCTGCAACACCACCATGCAATGGTCCGAGAACCCCACGGGAACCGTCTGCAACGAAAAAACCGAACCACCCCCAGTAGGCACGTAAAAACGATCAAGGCGAGAGCAAGCCCCACGCGAGAGAAAAGTGTACTCCAAAGGACCCCCTTGCAACACTGCCGCATCCCGAAACCCGCAACTCTTCAAGGTAGCAGTCAAAGCCGGCGAGATATTCGCTGGACGAAGACTATTGCTATCCCGCGGCGATGTAATACAATTAAAATCCCCCCCCAAAATCATCCCCCTCGTATCGTGCCGCAAAAAATGCAGCACATCACGGGAAAAGAAAACCTCCCGGTTCTGCCTCTGCGCCGCCCCAGATGGCGCGTACACATTCAAGAGAGAGACCTCAGACCCCAAAAAGGAGACCCGAACTAACAGCACCCGACCACCTTCGTCCATCTCCGTGTGAAGCACGGAAATCGGGGCCCGCTTAGAAAGCAGGATCAACGTACCTCCACGCAAGCCACGCGAAGGGTTTAACACCACCGTAAACCCCTCAGCCAACACATGTAACAACCCCACGTCCTGCACATTGTGCTCCTGCACAAAAGCCACATCCACCCTCCACTCACGCAGCATCGACACCAGGCCCAATTGCACAGCCATAGAACGCAACCCATTCACATTCAGCGAAGCACACGTTAATGTAGGATCCATCGGGAAAAGAGATAAACCCTATCGAACCACAAAACCGTCATACCGGTCCGGCCGACACCCCGCGTACGGAAGCAGTAGCAGCCGCCACCGGGTTCCCAGGCGACGGAGACGCACTCCCCACAGGGGGGGGGAGGCCAGAGTCCTTCCGGAGCTTCACCACAAGGCCGCGATCAGCACTGCCACAGTCCCCCGGATCCACTACCGCCCACTCCGGGCCCCGTACCCCAGGGGACCCACATACGAGATCACCAGGAGGGTCCACAACACACCCTCCACCACCCGGCACCGACGGGTCTACTACAGACACCGTCACACCCTCACCATCACCGACACTCGCATCAGGCTCTAACCTCCGCACCGAAGGCCCTCGGTCCCCGGAGCGACCATTCCTGTTCGTCTTCCGGCGCTTCGTCAGAGAGCCAGGTTGACCCTGGACAGCAGTGGTGGAAGGACGACGAGAGGGGCGACCCCCTTCCAAGAACTCATCTGCTTCCAAGGGTTCCACACCAAGTGCACCAGAATCTGGCGCGACATCCTCCACCGGTGACAAAACAGGGCCACGCCCCACCGAAGCGTCAACATCGACGGCTATGGCAACTGGAGGCGGATGCACCTCCACATGCGTGACCACCGCACTACCACCCACACCAGGGGGGTCCACAGACATCGGACCCGACACGTCAGCACCAGTGGGGCACACCGCACCCACAACGCCATCACCGGTAGGTGCAGGAGGAGGGTTCAACCCGGCAGGAGCATCCCCCAGGTCCACAAGGCCATGTAGAGGTGGAAAATCCTCTTCTCGGAAGACACTGACCAACCGGACGGTGCCATTACGGCAACCAGCAGCCAGGTGTCCAGCCATACCGCACCGAAAACATGTGCGCTCTTGTCCCGCATAAAAGCACTGCACCTTGAACCCCAGCAGCACCATCGACGACGGGATCGCCTTCCTCAGCTTCATGGAAACCGTGCGGATACCCATCAGGACGCCACGAAGACGGCCAGACTTCAGCACATTTGCCCGACAGGCGAGAACACTCCCATATCCTCCCAAGAACCGGCGGAGCAGGCTCTCTGGGAACTCAAACGGCAGCCCCCGCACCACCACAAAAGTCACTGGAACACACAAGTCCGTTACAGTAACCGTACCCGCCGCGCCAGGCAAAGGTACAGTACGCCCAGCATACTTGTCGACCACATCCCGGTACACCACAGCGTCAGTCAGCTTAACCAAGGCCCGATGTTCCCCAGCCAGCTGCACACCACACACATCTGCAGGGTTGACACCCAGCACATCCAGGAGAGCAACCTCCAACAACGAGTAGTTCACCTGACCAGAGAAGGCCAGCTCAACCGTATCCACACGCCTTATAGGCGGCATGGGCAACGCCATCCCGCCGGCCCGCCAGGCCAGAGGCCACAAAAAACGCCACCAGCTGTGTGCACGCCAAACGTCCAGGCAAGACTGAGGAGCGAATGTAAACAGAACCGCTCCGCACGGCTGCCAAACAGCCAGTCCCTTCTACTGAGATTAGTCTCACACGCACCAGGTAATCCATTATTAGTGTTGTACAGAATGAGTTTACGTGAAGGAGTATTACCTGATGCTTGGACAAAGAGTGTCATTGTTCCCATCCCCAAACCACACTCAGATAATTATAGACCCATATCTCTAACATCGTGTGTTTGCAAAGTGATTGAACGTATTGTTCTTAACCGGCTCATGTATCGTATACAGGGGCACCTGTCACCCCAACTGTTTGGATTTATGCCTGGGCTCAGTACACAACACTGTTTTGCTGAGTACTTCGTACATATTGAAGCTTCCCCTCAAACAGTCTTCATCGACCTAGCAGCAGCTTTTGATACAGCAAACAGAGAAATCATACTGGAACAGCTTGCCGAGCTGGGAATACAAGGAAAATTACTGAAATGGATAAAGGGCTATTTGTCTAATCGAACAGCATATGTTTTGTTTAATGGTGTTAAAAGCACAGAGAGCAAACACTTTGAACTGGGAACTCCACAAGGAGGGGTCCTCAGCCCCTTGTTGTTCAACGTTCTGATGCATAAACTTATTAAAGATCTTCCAACTAATAATGAAGACACTGTCATTTGTTATGCTGATGATATATGTTTACAGGCTGCCTCCGAGCCTAGAATGCAAGTTCTGCTCGACGCTTTTGCTACTAGAGCTGAGGAATGTGGCCTCCTTATCTCTGTACAGAAAACTCGTGCCCTCATTCCATGTGGTATTCCACCACCCAATTATCATATAGATGGGCGAGCACTTGAGAACTGCGAGTCTTACAGATACCTTGGTGTCCCCATTAACGACCCTGGGTACCTTTCTTCTCTCAAGAGGAGACTCTGGGAGAGATTAAAGCCCTTGCGGGTCCTTGTTGGTGTCAATCATGGACTCAACGTGAGACTTGCTAAAATGTTTTATGTATCATTTATACGCTCTGTGATTGACTACAATGCTCTACATCTCACACTGTATACTGACAAAGAGCTGAAATCTCTTGAAACCTTGCAAAATGAAGCTATGCGTCTCATCCTTGGGGCTCCAAAGTCCACGAGAATAGTTAATATGAGAGCAGAGTTAAAATTACCTACCATAAGTGAGAGAATTTTGTCTATTAGCACAGTTTTCGGCGTGAAGGCATTGAGTAGATCTAGACAACACATGAAGTTTCAAGCTAAACTTTCTAATATGCTGCACTCACCTGAGGTCTATAGAAGAAGAACGAAATCTGATTATGTATATTGGTTCTATAAGGTAGCCAACTCCATCAAAATATTAAATATGTACCCAACTCAACTAATGATTAATCAGCCAACTACTCCATGGGATAACTGGGATCTATCAGTTGATTTTGTAAATGCGCCCAAGGAAGATAGTGTGCACACCACATTATTAAAACAGTTAACACTAAAAAGCATCACTGAAAGTACCCAGAGTATGGGTAACGATGTTTATCAGTGCTATACCGACGGCTCTGTAGAAGAAGGTGGACGATGTACCGGATGTGCATGTAACATATTTGAACAATCTTCTCTCGTACATACAGCAATGAAGCGCGTCAATGACTGGGCAAGTACAACTCAAACCGAACTTGCAGGCATATACCTTGCCACTGAATTTTTAAAAGACAAAGGCAGTGGACTTGTATACTGTGACTCGCAGAGTGCACTCCTGGCACTGAATGCACATAGTAGTGACACCCAGAAAATAGTCAGTGATATTCGAATGAATGTTTTAGCTGCTAAAGAAAACAGATTTGCGATTAAATTCCTATGGATACCATCACATGTTGGCATCTCAAGGCATGACACTGTTGATATGCTTGCTAAGACAGCCTGCAGAAAACCAGTAGTAGAAATTGATATGGGTGTTTCATTAGCAGTGACAAAGAGAATACTTAAACAAATATCTAATGAAAATCTCACCGACCTAACAAATTCACAAAGACCTGAAAGTTGTAGCATTAAATATTATGATAGATATCGTGAGGAGACATTCACATATGGGACTAATAGAACAAGAACTCGGCAATGTGATGTTATAGTGGCCAGAATACGCCTGGGATATAGACGTATCTGGCAGCTTTCTCAAAACCCAAATGTCGAGTACACAATGTGTCAACTTTGTGAAAGAGAAAACATGCACTCTCTTGAACATTATATTGTAGAATGTCCCATACTGACTGACTTTCGCCCTCCTAGGCTAAGGTATGCTGAACTCTGTAGTTACTATATGAGTACCGGAACACTTGATGATATATTGGACTTGTATCCAAGATTGACCATGTAATATATCACTTATTCAATGTTATATTCAATATATCATTTATTCAATGTTATATGATGTAACTATATAACCTGAGCTTGTAAAAGCACCTTCATCACCTTCAGTGATTAAGTGCTTAATTGCACACTAGTTTCTTTATCAGCTATCTCACCCTGTCAGAGTAAATGAGACAGATGTATGTGAATGCATGTGTGTGTATATGTATGTATATGTATGGGTATAAAGTATATATGGAAGCTGATCAGAATTACATTTCACCTTTGTGAATGTACATTAATGACACTATATAAAAGACACATCAAACACTTTATGTAGGGCATACGTAAATCTGTGTATCTATGTATTTACGTATGTAGGTTAGCTTAGCATTTTAAAAGCACCGAATCACCTTCTGTGGTTGAGTGTTCAATAAACCCCTGAACTCTATGTTTAACATTTCTCTAACCCTGTCCATGGAGGACAGAAGAAAATGTATATATGCTAGTTAGCATTGTAAATGTGTGGCCACGTCTGTGGTAGAAAATAATAAAAAAAAAAAAAAAAAAAAAAAAACTAAATCGGAATTCATCATTACCGTTGATTTTGAATCAATTCCACACTAAAAGCCAAAGTCATATGTTACTAGTGGGGATCAAGCCCCAAGGTTGATTAATTAGCATGATCGATGCAGACCTCGATCATTGCTCAGTGTTACTGGTCTGGTGGTGGCGGAGGAGGCGACTCTAGAGTTTTTTTCAAAGCCTATGTCACGTCATACGGGTTGTAGAATCTTAAGTCGGTCAATCGATTTAAGACCACGTGGCGTGGAGTCGGCTTTGGTAAGAGTTTGGGAATTCCTTAGTATAGAGAACAAAGTAAGAATACGGATAGAGGGAGAGAAAAGGTACGAAAGATCATTAGAGAAACCCCTCCCCCCCCCCCCCCGTGTTACAGTTGTAGTGACAGCTGTAAATGTAAAGTAATTGAGACTTAAAGTATTTATTTGGTGTCTGTCATGGTGACTGTCTCATTGCATTGATTAACGTGTGCCGAAGTGATTTGATACTGCCAGCGTGGAGTGCAGTAATTGCAAGAGTGTTCACTACGTGTTCAAGTAGTTAATTTTTGTTAATGACCTGTCCAGTGGGTCGAGACTTTGGTCTCATTAGTGCCTGTCAGAGATGTGGCAACAGATTCCTGCTGCAAGAAGGTGTGTTGTTAGCTGTTGATGTGACACTCCTGAGTAACGTAATGAACGTAGGTCATTGTGTATTCATAAGTTGTTAAATAAATTTATTTTTGCTAGGACACATGCCTTTGTACTACATTGCCTACAAGTACTCTACCTGTACACCAAGTAGATGGTACAAAAGAGGTTGAAACTCGGGACTATATCCGCGACAGAATCCAACCTCCCGACATATAATGTGTACACTCACATAATATAAAATATAAAATGTAAAAATGTAAAAAAATTAAAAGGTTTAAAAAAAATAAAAATTAAAATATAAAATGTAAAAAATATAAAATAAACTCACATAATATAAATATAAAATGTGTAAACTCCCTACACTTTGGACATCACAATTCTCGTCCAAGGTCTTTCATTTTGGTACCATTGTGTTCGTAATAAAATTCCCTACAGGCGTATATACAAATATAAAGTCCAAAAGCCCGGCGTACCACCCATAGCAAACAGAGAAAGTGACGGAACTTTACCCCCGTGAGCGCTAATAAAGAGCAATAAAGTGATTATTCTGTTTTCAACTTTGTTACCTCAATTTTGTTCCTAGGTCTTTCATTTTGGTATCAATGTATTCGCAATGAAATTCCCTACAAGAGTATATGCATTTAATGTCCAAAACCACGCCAAGACCCTCCCGAAAACGCCGCTACTATTGCCGTACCGACGACTCAATGCTGAGTCCTCTCCGGATTTCCCTCTAGTAAACGGACGTCTCAATGCCGAGTCCTCGCCGAGCGAAAGTGCGTGCATTTATTTACCATGCCGATAGTCAGGATTGTACTTATTATATTTAGTATTAAAGCATACTGTCTATTCAGAGGAGGGGCTGTATGATGTGTGGGAGTACCGCGCAAGATTTAAAAGTCCCATGGCTATACAGTGTTCACATCCGCTTCCTCGGAGTTCTTGTAAACAGACGCAATTAAAAAAAATCGTGTGCAACATTCCTGGGTGTGAGAACATCAGTACTCGGTGAACCACCATGGTTGGCACACGCAGCATGAGCTCCCAGCACTGCTGTTCAGCTTGTGACCACAGCATCGCCTGAAAAATGTAAAACTATGTATGTAACTGGTATTATTTAGCGATGATAGTATTACAGAAGACCCCTGACTGTGATAATAATGACCAGGTTTCTGATAATAGCAGGATTGTTGTGATAATTGGCGTTGTGCATAGTATGGTGGGAACTAATGCTGAGGGAGGCAGGGCAGTAGTGTCATCTGGCTAGTTATCTATGTGACCACCTGTTACTGTGTGCACTCACCATACCAGTTAATGGTTCGCTATGGTGAACACAAATGAAGATACTTATATATATCGTGTATACATAGTGTAATAACAATTAAAGGAGTATGTTGGGAGAAGCCATTTTGATGAGAGAGGTAGCATCATCTGCATGACTTGTAATGCTGTGTAGAGGGTGGCCACTATGTTCTTTGGTCACCATACCAGCTTAGTTGTACAGTTATGTTGAGCAAAACATGTAGATACTTATATGTAATGTGTGTATATCTATATAATTAAAAATGGAAATGTTCGTTTGTGCATAATCGCTAATCTACGAAAGTTTATCGCTGATTGCTTTGAAATTTTTACACAACATTCCATTTGCATCCGAGCACGTTTTTATATACACACTATATAGATGTCACGTCTGTGAAGGTAAAAAAAAATGCCTTTTCTGAAAAACTCTGTTTTTCATGTTTTTCATGTGAGGGAAATCTTTGAAACCTCTTTACCGATTGCTTTAAAATTTTGACACAACGTTGCATTGGAATAGGTGCGTCTTTTTATATATCTACTATATACATGCCTCACCTATGACAGAAAAAACGTGCTTTTTTAAAAAACGGCGCCATATGTTGGATGGAAGAGCAACAAACGCTGTAATATCAGAAAGTTCTTCACTGATTGCTTTGAAATTTTGACACGACGTTGCATTCGAATAAGCGCATCTTTTTATATACACCTACTATATAGATGCCATCCCTCTGACAGGAAAAACATCTTTAAAAAAAAAAAAAGCGCCCTGTGTTGCACATAATAGCAACATGCACGGTATATTAAATATATCACGAATTCCATTTCAATGTTTCCGATTGCACTGAGTAAATTTATATTCATATATTTCGATTTATTTTATGTGTTATTGATTTATTTTGTGTACATCACGAATTATATCACGAATTCTATTTCAATGTTTCCGATTGCACTGATAAAATTTATTTTCATTGATTTCGATTTATTTTATATTTTATTGATTTATTTCGTGTGACATTGTGTTGGAATTGAGCTGTGTTGTTTACCATACCGTTCATTTTGAAAGTATAAGTATAGATGCCACACCTGTGACAGTTAAAACTATGCTTTTCTTGAAAAACAGCACCAGCTGTTGCTTGTAAGAGCAACATACATGCTATACTAAATATGTTACAATTCCATTTCAATGTTTCTGATTGCATTGATTAATTGAATTTTCATAGATTTGGATTTATTTTCATTTTGATTTAATTATTTTCTGTGAATTGCGTTGGAATTGAGCTGTGTTGTTTACCGTACCGATCATTTCGTGGGAATAGTTTATTATTTAATTTTTTCATATTTTCATTTAATTTTTTAACTGTTTTTCTTATTTCAGTGATGGGAATGTTACGAAACCTTACCTCCTGTGGAGGTTAGTTTCAATTATAAAATGTTGGTGGACACAGTGGAGAATGTTTATTAGAATAAATCTACAGCTGATTTCAGGGAGGCCGGGCGTTACCAGTAATACTCCGCCCAGTAAAGTAGTACCTTTTCAACTGGAGATTGTCAGGAATAATGTGAACTGGAATAGCCTATGTGAGGGAAAATTGGACTCAATCTAAAAGCATGCATGGGGAATATGGTAAATAAATTCAATAAAGAGGTTTGATTGCAAATGTAAAGAATAGAGTATTAAGGGGCTATGATGCATGAGAGGTGGACGCCATCTTGACTGGAGGGGAGGTGTATCGCTGACGACCAGATCCTGTTCTCTGAGGGTTATTTCTCCAGCTGTACAGTCAGATAGGCCTTCCTTGGTATCTAAGCAGGGATGCAAGATAGGGTAGAGTAGTTATGCAGACTTTGGAGATGTTCTATAAGAAAGAGTCCAGGTTTCCTAGAGGTGTAAATATAAGTGTCATCGGTTGATAGCTGTGGTGGCTGTGTGCACAGTTACAGGTTTAGGACGGTGAGCCTTAGGGTATCTAGAGCCCGCTAGGGACTTATATTAGTTCATAATGACCTTGTGTAGTAAAGAACAACATTTAATATATGTAATATCGTTTGTCTAGTGCGTATAAATTTGTGTCTTTGCATTAGGCTGTTTTCCTTACTCCTTGATTTTCTCCTAGGCTCAAGTAAAATCATTTATTTCCCCTAGACAACATTTAAAGGTCCACCACCACCAAATTTTTGACAGGTCTCTATGACACACAAACTATTACAAAAAAATCATGACACAACTGATGACAAAAATAAGACACAATCCGGAGAACATCAGATCAATTGATGTACCCAACTTTTTGATGGGGAACATTAAACCATTTGGGAAGGCACCGGACGAGGGAGTGGGGAATGGTAGGGATGACGAGGGGACGGAAGTGAGAGATGGTGGGGAGGACGAGGGGACAAGGGAGGGGGTAATGGTGGGAAGGACGAGGAGGCGGGGAAGTTTGGGATAGTGGGGATCGAAGGAATGGGGGAATGGAGAATGGTGTGGAGGACAAAGGGACAGGGGAGTGGGGCATGGTGGGAAGGAAGAGGGGGATGGTGGAGTGGGGAGGACGAGGGGATGGTAGAGTAGAGAATGGTTGGGAAGCCGAGGAGACGGGTGAGGGGGAAATGGTGGGGAGGACTGGGGGACAGGGAAGGTTGCTGTGGCTCGGCAACGCACATGCTTTGCTGAGCCACAGCAACACGTGGCCCGGTACTGCTAGTTTAGATACAATAATATTTGTGATACTTGGCTAATCAGCCAGGATATCACTATACAGTTTGAACACATCATACACCAGCCACAGTACGATCATACTGGTGTATGTGTTGTTATAATAGGGGGTCCTCTACTGTGTGAGAGCTGCGGGTAAAAACCAAAGAGAATAAAAACTTCAAACATTTAATATAACAAAAAATTACGTTAATTTAACATAAACTGATAAATAATAATTAATGAAAACATAACCCCTTATCTACTTGCTTTAAACACAATCAAAAGAGAAATATTTACATGTGAAGTTTACGTTAATAAAAAAGGATGCAAGTAATTCTTTATACAAAAGCTGTACGCATCTACCGTCACCCGGGAGAGCGAGAGTAGATGTTAAAGCTAAGAGCACTCCAAGGGTAGTCTGATGACTGGACGCCTGCAAGCTCTATATATATACGGGGCATGATTTAACTGGCGCGAAATCTGTAGGTATAACTATCGGCCGGCAGAAGAACAGTCGTTAGCGAATGGCGCCTGGTCTCCTGCCGAGAGAGCAGGTATTTTGGTGTCACGGGTACTGGAGGGTGGAAGGGGGAGGAGGTGTGTCTAGACAACCAATATGTTTTAGGCATGTATTGTTCTTGTCGTTGATGTTCAATCTTGATATTAGAGCATACAGATACGTTGGCGGTAAGGATCAGGCAGAATCTATGGCTATGCAGGAGATAACCGTAACGGCTCCTCCCCGAAGCCTATCCTATCGCCTGAGATGCTGCTGCTGAGTGGAGAGTTGAAGTGGGAGGTTCCACCTCGTGGACTCGGGATAGTGCTTCCGCGACGACGTTCTCCGAGCCTTTGATAAAGAAGATGTTGTGATTGTAGTTCTGCTGGTACAAGGCCCAGTGAAGCAAACACTGGTTGGAGAACTGCATCTGCTGCAGAAACTGAAGAGGATGGTGATTGGAAAAGATGTTGATGTATTGCTGCAGGGCTCAGTGAAGTATGAGTTGGTTGGAGAACTGAGCCGGCTGAATGGATCACGGGAATGGTGATCTGAGGAGATGTTAATGTAGCCTAGTAGATTGGATGGTTCATTGTGTTGCACACTGTGTAGGATGCTGAGTGGCTCCTTTATGATGGTAGTAGCTGGATAGCCTGATCCTATCTCACTGCGCTATCACGACATCCCTGAAACTTGTGCTGCTGGCGTCGATATTAGGGATGAAGAGTGTCTTGCCATCTGGCGAGGCGAGAACAGGATTAGTAGAAGATAATGGTTTTAGCCGTTCATATGAAATGGAGTGTGAAGTGGTTTTAAGGTATTTGGGCTGAAACCTGGTCAAGTTGTCTAGAGGAGCACGCTTATTTGGATTTGGTTCGTAGGTAGGAAGATCTTTTCTGATTTCGGAAGTACAAATCAAAGGGTTGAAACCATTGTAGTCAGGAGAAACAAAATAATAAAAGCTAGACTGTGCCTGGGAGATGCTAGTTTTCTTACACAGGTCGTTGGAGAGGATGGTGCCACAACTACTTTGACTCTCCTGGGGATGTCCGCACTGCGGGCACTGCTTCACTAGGTGCTTCACAACGTTAGCAGCCGTACTGTTCTTGACGGGAACTGCTATAGGGAGCCTGGTGGGAGGACTTAAGATATTACTGATATGTATCTTATCTGAGCTTGTCCTGGACAAGCAACAGAGGACCGACACAGTCGATTAAGAGTTTACTGAACGGTTCCAAAGGCACTGGGATCGGAATCAGCGGTGCCTTGGGTATGGGAGCGTTCGGCTTACCTGCCATCTGACAGGTGTGACAGGTATTCACTAAGGTCTTGACGTCACGAACAATACCTGGCCAGTAGTAGTCCTGTTTCAAGGCGTTGTAGGTCTTGTTGAAACCGTAGTGTGAGAGAGGGCCATGGGCCAGAGGCATGATCTCTGGCTATAGGCTGATAGGGATTAGCTGATCAACGTTTGCCCAATTGTCGTTCTCCTTTAACTTTTTGGGTCTATATCTGCGGTAGAGTATATGGTTATCCAAGAAAAACTCAGGGATAGAATCTGATTGAGTCTGGGCCTGAAAGAATGAAGATGTTAGGGATTGATTATCTCTGTGCAACTTACGGAAATCCAACAGGTTGAGATTCGGTGGGAGACCCTTGTGAAAAAGTTGATGTTTTGGAATTTTAATTTTGAGACATTTAATTTATTTGTCCTTATTCCTGTTGTAATATTCTAATATTACATCCGTCAACTTTAACTAAAAGTCTAGATTGGTCTCCTGATGAAGGATTTGCTTAGCTAACACGCTGAGTGTAGTAAACAGCTCATTCCTCACTCCAGAGACCATAGAAGAAAAATTGACAAAGCGCAAGCAAACGCCGAGACCTCAAAAGTTTAAACTCCCGCTTCACTTAGGCCGGTGACCTTCGCAAATCGCCGGTTCGAATCTAATGAGTAGGTCACGGGATCTCAAAACATTAAATTTGTTGTGTGGTGCTATGAATTCAGCTCTAATCTCAGAGGCAGTCTCAATATGAATAGCATTAGTAATTTCATGCACCGTGACAGCACATATGTAAATCAATAAAATGTGTGGGGTGTATGAAAAGACAGTGTTCAACATAATAACCAGCCACGTGTGCTGCAAAATGAACTAACTTGAAGATACTGAGTGAACACAGAGGAATCAATCAAGCAAAACATTAATCTGTAATCCCTATGCAACAACAACAAGGTAGGTTAGGAGACACGTCTTCAGTAAGTTCCTCTCAGTTACTCTACGCTTCTTGCAGCTCTTCCCTGCAATGGCGGTTGCAATGCAATCAAACTAGCAGCCTATCAATGACATGACAATGACTAATGGGGTTACTGGCAACTCCAGCAACTCTCCTCAATTAATTTCTATTCTTACATTAATATTCCGTCCCTCAGACGATCAACAATCAATAACTAATTGATTTACGTTAATATTAAAGTAACACTTACGTTAACTTAATCTTGTCTCCCACAGACAAATCAAACTGTACAACTGTCGCTAGTAACTCGGAATTACACAAACACTCTACCCGTCGAGCATTCAGTAAGTAATCCCCATTAATCCCTGTACTCCAGACAGCTGATTAATCCCAATACGAGTTACGTTATTAGTTACTGTTACTCGTTATTAGTTACTCGATTTTTCGGGTGGTTGCCAAGCGGGATGCTGTTGGGAGGTTGGGGTTGCTGCGCTTGCTGCGGGCACGGCTTTCGCGGTTGTATGTGCGGTTGAATGCTGGGATTGACTGTTTTGGGGAGATTGCGGAGTGTAAGGAGCGTATTTGTGGTTTGCGAAATGAGTGGGCTGGACGGGGGTGTGTTCGTGTGCGTGCTCGTGTGGATGAGCGTGTCAACAGGGATGGCTTTCTCCCTTTCTTTTATGGAAGGTGAAGGCTGCGCATGATTCTGTTCTTTTTATGGCTCTACAGCGGCCGGATGGGTCCGTCGTTTTGGACACCGATGGAGCGGTGCATTATATTCGGCAAGAGTTGTTAGCGCTCTATGGGGAGGTGGAGGGGGATGACGCACTTGCAGATGGTTTCTTGAGTGAGTGCGTTCCGTGGTTGTCTGCTGCAGATTGTACTCGTTTAGTGGACGATGATTCGTTGGTGGAACTTTTCGGTGTGGTCAGGTCGTTTCGTTCCGGGAAGGTGCCGGGCTTGGATGGCCTTCCTGTGGAGTTTTATGTTGCTTTTTGGGATGAACTGGGGAGTGTTATTTGGAGGTGGTGCGGGCTTGCCTTTGGGGTGCGTTCTGCCTGTGTCCCAGTGCGATGGAATCGTACGGTTGTTCCCGAAGCCAGGCGATTTACGGTTCTTCACGAACAGGAGGCCCATTACATTGTTGAATGTGGACTATAAGGTCCTGTCCAAGGTTTTAGCTGGGTGGTGTCGAAGTGTTGTTGCATCTGTTGTTTCTGCGGAACAGTTTTGTGGTGTTCCTGGCCGCTCTTTGTTGCAGTGTAACTCGTTGTTTCGGGATGTGCTTCTCTATGTGTCGGAATCTCGCTTGTCGGCGGCGATGCTCTGCCTGGATTGGTCGAAGGCTTTCGACTGTGTATCACTTGCCTTTGTTTTTCGTGTGTTGGAGCGGCTTGGGTTTCCACCTTTGTTTGTTCGTTGGGTGCGGATGTTGTACGCTCGTTGTTGTAGTCGGGTTTGCATCAATGGGTTCTTGAGTTCTTCTTTCCCTGTGCGCCGTTCTGTGTGGCAGGGTTGTCCACTTTCCATGCTTCTTTATGTGCTCTTTCAGGAGCCATTTTTTCGGGCGGTCAAGGATTGTGTCTTGATCATCCCCTTCCCCCCCCCCCCCGGTGTCCTTCTGGTCTTCGGTTGCCCATCTGCGTTTATGCGGATGATACCGTTCTGTTCGTGGCCTCTGAGGGTTCTATTGGGGCTGTGCAGAACGTGGTTGAGAGGTTTGAGTTGGCCACTGGGGCCCGGGTTAATCATGCTAAGTCCGGTATCATGGGTGTAGGTGGGTGATCCTCTCGCCTTGTATGGGGGGGGGGTTGGTCTTGGTTTCCGGTGGTCTCCTCCCTGTGGGTTCTTGGGATCACCTGGTTAGCTTCCTACAAACGCTCTTTGGCATTTAATTGGATGTGGTTTCTCGTAGTATCGGTGTTGCGGTTGGAATGTTGTCAGTGCGCCCGTTAACGATCTATCAGCGGGCGTTACTTGTTATTTGCAAGGTGTTGTCGCATGTCTGGTTCGTGGCTCGGTGCTTCCCCTTAGATCGCCGGTTGGCTGTGGGGTTGGAACGTCAGGTCTATAGGTATGTGTGGTGCGGTCGTTACCACCCGGTTCGTCGTTCGACGTTGGTGTTGACTGTGTGGGAGGGTGGAGTCGGTATTCCTGACGTATTTACCAGGGCTCGGGCGTTGTTCTGGGTCTCGTTGCGTCAGGGGTTGGAGATGGATGGGGGGCTTAATGCTTTGTGCATTTTTTATTGCTCGATTGGGTTTAGTTTCTTGGTGGATTTGGTTGTCTGTCAGGAGGTGGCCCTGTGTACCCCTCCTGTTTACTCTTGGGCGGTGGACATTCTTCAGGCTGTCTGCCGTTGTCCTGATCATCTGTCTTTTTCAGTTAAGGCGGTTTATGGGGTGTTGTTTTGTCATGTCTGGCCACAAGTGAAGGCCATGTTCCTGTGTTGGGACTGGGGGGAGGTGTGGGAGGCATTGGGGGCGCGGTTTTTGGTGCTGCAGCAGCGGGAGTTGTTGTTTCACATGTTACATTTGTCGTTGGCAACAAATGAACGGCTGTGCATGCTGGGTTTGCGCGCCTCTGTGGAATGTGTGCACTGTGGGTTACCAGAGTCTGAGTTGCATGTCTTTTAATTTTGTGAGTGGTTGCGTGGTTTGGTTGATTTGTTTCGTGATGTGTTGGGCGTGGTTTGTGGGCCGGGGTATTGGGGTGGTTTTCTGCGATTTTTGTTTCTGTCCTTTCCGCGGGGTTCTAGTCGGGTGCGGAATACCTTATGTATTCTCGTCGCTGACTATGTGTATTGTGTGTGGGTTGGTCGGAGGGAGGGTTATGGGGTTGCTAGGGTTTTTGGGTTTTTGAGGGGGCGCATGCGATACACCTGGTGGTGGCTGCAGCACGCCTTTCCGGAGGCCTTTTGCCGTTGGTTTACTGATGCCTATATTCATGGGGTTGCCTTTGTGTAAGTGGATAATTATTTTTTATTTTTTTTTTTTGGGGGGGGGGCTTATGGGACTTTGTGCTGCGCTATGCGGGTAGGTTCGGGTTGGGTTCTTGGATCGTAGCTGTGGGTGGGTAGGGTGGGTCTGTTCCGGTTCGACTTGGGTCCCTGGCCCTCCTAGGGTCCTCCTCGGTGCGGGCTGGGCACGGTGTGTGTGTTTTGTTTCTGTTGAGGCTGCTCCTGTGCATGTGTGTTTCTTCTCCCCTTTTCCTTTGGGGTGGTTTGGTGTGGATGTGTGTGGTTGTGTTTCTTTCCTAGCTCCTGAGTGGGGCCTCTTGTTTTGCTCTGTACACGCTTTATTATTTATGCCTTTTTATGTTACTATGGTGTGAGTACTTATTGCTCCTATGGCTCTGGCTCATGCCTTTTTTGTATTATTGTGCTCCTCTGTGTGAGGTTTGGGGTGGCCGGGTTTGTATTTTGCTATCCGCCCCTTTCAGTTATAACGGTATTTGTCTCTATGTTCATGTTTTTTTGTTGTTCCTTTTGTGGAGAGATGGTTCACCAGCTCACTTACAATAGTGCTCTTATGCCTGTGAGAGCCAGTACACTTGTTAAGTGCACTTGTTAAGTGGGCGGACTTAAGTTTGGTAACCAGCAACCGAAACATCTAGTGTTTGGGCTCATGTGAGAGCCCCAGTCATCAGCAGTCCATAAATGTTACCCTGGCCGGGGTGGCATGTCTGTGGACAGTGCTAGAGCTGATAGCATCATCTCATTGTATGGCTTTGAGGCCAGACTCAGCTTTGCGTGGGAAACAGCTAGGCCGCCGGAGTGGGTGACATGTGGGCTCCCGCGCTGGCTGGCCACTTGAGTGGTTGTCATGGAGACAGCTGCCATCTTAGAAACATCTTGAGCCGCCATGTTGGTCGGCCATCTTGGAGCTGCCCTAGGGGCTATGCTACATCGTCGCTGATTGGATGAGAGGGGTAGGCCGCTGTATGCCTTCCTCTCATTGGTTATTTCGAGAAGGACGCGGGGATAGCCGGTGTAGCCTCATTCTGAACTCAGCCGCCACCTTGTCAAGACGCTCTGTGTACTCAATTCGGCCAAATTGAAGGATAGGGCGTCGTGGTGGCTGGACTACTCAACTGCTGATGCTTCCTGCTTCACCTACGACATCGGTCGTCACAGAATCCGGCTGGAGTCGTCGCTTGGAGGGGGTTTAAGACATTTTTGTGCAGGGGGTAGAGGTACAGTGATCTGACATCGTGGGGAATGTGCATACGAGCAGCAACAGACTCGTGGATCCCATACCAGTGATGATTAGACTTGCTAGTGCTCTGTAGCAGTCGATGGGAATGGGGAAATTCGTGTCAGTGTTAAGGCAAATTTCCCAGGTTGGTGTGAGACGCTATCGTTGTGCGCGTCACCTGGGTATGAACGCTTCACTTCACCGGGGAGTCGAGGGTGCGAACTCAGCCGTGTTAAGTGGGAGGGGTTCGAGTGTACGCCAATCTTTTCGAATAAAGACTACCGCCGCTTACGCCACCCGGAGCGAGCCAGCCACCAGAAGCAGGGTGCCTGATGTATGGGAAGGTGTAAAGCCGGCAGTGTGAATGAGTAAGTACCTATGTGTGTATTTCTGGTGATTAGTAGTCTCTAAAGCTTGAATTCGAGGTCAAGTGTTCCGTCACATTGTCACGCAGCACCTGTTCAGGTGGAGTGAATTGTGGGCGAGGAGATTAATCACCTGTGTTGTCATCTTGTCAGTCCAGAGGGACTTAAGTCTGGTGTACACAGACGTACAGTGTGTGTTTACTAGTTGTGTTTTTGCTGGGGTTGAGCTTTGCTCTTTCGGCCTGCCTCTCAACTGTCAATCAACTGTTTACTAACTACTTTTTTTTTTTTTTTTTTTCCACACCACACACACACACCCCAGGAAGCAGCCCTTGACAGCTGACTAACTCCCAGGTACCTATTTACTGCTAGGTAACAGGGGCACTTAGGGTGAAAGAAACTTTGCCCATTTGTTTCTGCCTCGTGCGGGAATCGAACCCGCGCCACAGAATTACGAGTCCTGCGCGCTATCCACCAGGCTACGAGGCCCCCTTCATGTGTGTGTGTGTGTGTGTGTGGGTACACACGGGAACACAGAATATACATAGATTAGCCAAGGACTGAGAGGATGTCCATGTAATAATTCTTTTATTTCATTGTGGTAATCATTTTTGATCGTCCGTGGGACGGAGTGATATCATTTCCATGTGTGGTCTTGCAGGTGTGGAATTCCAACACTGAGCGCTCAGGTATGTGTAACGCCAGTGATTCCTGGCAATGATTATTGTGGAGTGTGCCACAGTGTGGCTTAAATTTCTTGTATTGTTCCCAGGGCCATGACAAGTGTGATTTATATAAATATATATTGTGGTTGCAGTATTAATTAACGTAATTTTGGTGAGTTTTGGTGAGTGACAAGGCTGTCTAGAGAGACCGCCCCCGCTCTGTCGAGTAACGTAACTCTCGAGTGTTTATCGGCATGCGTGACCGATAAATCACTCACCCATGTGATTTAAGGAGTGTGAGATTCTCCTTAGTGTTCCCAATAACGTTTGATAGCTGTAGGCTACATGTGTCAGCAGTAATTATATATATATATATATATATATATATATATATATATATAATCGTAGTGTCACGGTGCCCAGTGTTATTATGTTATTTACTGTGTGGTGATTGCAATATATTGACCTGTGTTCTAGAGGGTTATTGAGAGCACTGGGTCATTTGCAACAGTTAGTAAGTAAGTGTGTGCAGTATCCTAATATTTGGAAATTAGAGTACTTGCCGTGTGTGTTATTGCAAAGGGGGTTGTTATTTGATGGTGATTGTTGCTAGTGTTGAGCATCACCGTAGGTGATTGCAGTTCAGTAAAGCCATTGTGGGGCAGTGTTCTAGAGGGTTCATGTCCTGTAGGTTATTTTACTAGATTCTGCAGTATTGTCATTGCAACCGGATTGTAACGTAAATCACTGTGATTTGTTAGTGTGATTTGTCATTGTCGTGGGGGAACTCGGCTGTAGACGAGTACTTGGATACACATATATTCTCCTGGTTATCTGATAGGACATCGAAGTCCAGTATTCAGTGAGGTGATTGCGAGGCAATTAATATAACGTAACCAAGGGAACGCTAATTGTTTTAAGAGAATTTGTTCTTTGACAATTTGAGTAACGTAGAATACGTTTGGGTTAATTTACTTTCCTGTAAGCAGCTACGGTAGTCTCGAGGAGCCTAGCCATCAGCCAGATAAAAATTAGAGTATTGTCTGTCGTAATTAACGGTCAGTGGGCTGGGTAATTGACGTGTTTCAGGAAGTCAAAGTAATTAACCTCGATCCTTGTTTGATCGACTCACACGAAGGCTACAATGTTCCATTAACGTAACGTCGTTATCTGCCCGGAAGTACCGGCATTTGATTGACTCGTGAGAGGAGTAACGTCATTTTAGAATGACGTAAACGTGGGGCTAATTACTGTTATTAGTCGCCTGAATTGGTCTGAGTATGGAAGGCTCAGACGGAATTCATACCTTAATGTAAATTGCTGAGCTAGTGTGACAGGTTGCGTATTTTAATTGTTTAATTATTGATCTTGAGGATAGTAATTAATTACTCTAAAGGTAATCACGAGTGATTACCGTTCTCTTAGCACCTTGGACATTGTAAATCAGAGTTTACCATCGCAGAGTGATTAGTAACCGATTAACGTAAATTAACGTAACTAGTAAAGGGATTTATCAGCTGTCTGGAAGTACAGGGATTAATGGGATTTTCTCACTGAATGCTCGACGGGTAGAGTGTTGTTTGATTTCCGCGTTACTAGTGACAGTTGTAGGAGTTGTTAATTTAACGTAAATGTTACCTTGTTATTAACGTAAATGTTATTGTGTTATTAACGTAAATCAATTGTTATTGATTGTTGATCGTCCGTGGGACGGAGTGTTAACGTAAGGATTAATTTGTGGAAGGGTGCTGGAGTTGCCAGTGAACCCATTAGTTATTGTTGTCATTGGAAGACTACTGATTTGATTGCATTGCAACCGCTGTTGCAGGTGTAGACTGCACGGAGGCGTAGAACAGTTAGGAGGTTACTGGAGACGTATTTCAGAACCTACTGTGTCATTTGTTGTAATTGTGATTATAGATCTGTTAGTTCTTGCTTGCTTGTTGATTCCTCTGTGGTCACGCTTATGTTCGAGTTAGTTCATTATGCAGTCCGAGGGGCTGGTGTCTAGCTGTCATTGATAGTGTCACAGGAAGGATTTCGAGTAATGTCATTGACATTTCTTTTTGTTTTGTTGTAGTAGTTAGTACTTTATTGAATAAACTAAGTTGTTATGGTTAACACTGTCTTTTCGTTACACCCCACACATTATTATTGTTATGCAAATGTTCTTCACACTCGACTAATAAAATTGAGACTGATTTTCTGAGCTTTGGATCAAATATACGGCACCACACAACAATAAATTATTGTTTTGAGAGCCGTGACCTACTCGTTAGGTTCGCTTCGGCGATTGGCGAAGGTCAGCGGCCTAGTGGGGGGGATTTCAATTTTCATTGGGGTCTCGGCGTTTGCTCGCGCCTAGTCAATTGTTCATACATGGTCCCAAAGTGAGGAATGAGCTGTTTACTACACTGGTGTGTTAGCTAAGCAAGTCCTTCCTCAGGCGACCTAGTTGAATATCACGACAGGAATAAAGGTTAAAGAATAAAGAAAATTCTTAGAAATTTTCAGAGCTAAAATTCCTTATACCAATTTCAATTTATTCCAAAACTTCTCACAAGTTTACAAACTCAAAACTCTCACACCTTTTGCCTTTTACATGATGTATTTTGTCTATTTCCTGTGTCATGTGTTATGTCTTATTCCGACTTTGTATTATATTTTCTGTTATCTCCTTGTTATGTGATTTGGACTTTGGCTTTTTATATCAATAAAAAAAATAACAATCATGACCCAACAGTTTACAACCCCTTTGCAATAACAAGCACATACGGTGCTCTAACTTCACTATATTAGAACACGGCCCAACACTTTACTACCCGGTTGCAATGACCACAGTGCTCTAGTTACCACTTAGAACACGGCCCAACTCTTTGCAACCCGGTAGCAATAACCACTTACTGCAACCACAGTAATGACACACTAGGCTTCGTGACTCTTCAATTATATATGTTGTACCTGCTGACCACCCGTAGCCTTCAGCTATCAAACGCAAATGTGGAACACAGAGGAGATCACACACTCCTGATCAACTTTGGTAAGTGATTAACGATCCCACGGATCGATAATTACTCTTGTGAATTACGATACTTGACCGAGCTGCCAGCTGTCATTTCTCACAGCCACGTTACTCACACTTCACCACAAGTCTACCAAAATTTCGTTAACGTGTCAGTCACATAAATATATATATATATAATAACATTTATTATAGCCCTGGGAACACAACACTTGTATAAACACACACTGGTATTACTCCACAATAATCAAATGCCAGGAAATTCCAGTTGTTACCACACTGACACACTACCGTGAAAATGATGACTGGAACTGGACTCCTCTCCTGCAAAAGACTACAAGGACATGGGACACAACAATAACAATTCCTCCTAAAAAATTGTAAAAACATATAAATCCCACCAGTATGGAGTATAACACACTAGGATGGCCCTCACGGTCCTCAGTCTAATAACACTGTATGTGTTTCCGTGTATACACACACACACACACACGCACACACACACACACACACACACACACACACACACACACACACACACACAAACACACACACACACACACACACACACACACACACACACACACACTCACATACTCACATACACAGAGGACAGACAATGCTGGGCAGACTGCATATTTCTTGAATGCCAAAAGGCCTTTGATACAGTACCGCACATGAGACTGCTTTACAAACTTGAGAGGCAGGCAGGAGTAAGCGGAAAGGCCCTAGTATGGGTGAAGAACTACCTAACAGGAAGGAGCCAGAGGGGTAATGGTAAGGGGCGAGAAGTCGGACTGGCGAACAGTAACAAGTGGAGTACCTCAAGGATCGGTGCTGGGACCAATCCTCTTTCTAATTTACGTAAATGATATGTTTACATGAGTGAAATCATACATGTCAATCTTTGCGGATGACGCAAAATTAATGAGAAGAGTTGTGACAGACGAGGATTGTAGGATCCTCCAAGAGGACTTAAACAGGTTGCAAAGATGGTCAGGGAAATGGCTACTGGAGTTTAACACCAGCAAATGTAAAGTTATGGAAATGGGATCAGGTGATAGGAGACCAAAGAGACAGTACACAATGAAGGGGAACAGCCTACCTGTAACGATTCGAGAAAGAGACTTGGGAGTGGATGTGACACCTAATTTAACTCCTGAGGCACATATAAATAGGATAACGACAGCAGCGTACTCTACACTGGCGAAAATTAGAACTTCATTCAGAAACCTAAATGAGGAGGCTTTTAGGGCGCTTTACACTGCCTATGTGAGACCCGTCCTAGAGTATGCCGCGCCATCATGGAGCCCCCACCTGAAGAAACACATATAGGAACTGAAGAAGGTTCAGAGGTTTGCGACGAGGCTTGTCCCAGAGTTACGAGGGATGGGATATGAAGAGCGTCTGAAGGAACTGAACCTAACGACACTAGAGAAAAGACGGGAGAGAGGAGATATGATAGGGACATATAAAATACTCAGGGGAATTGACAAAGTGGAAATAGATGAAATGTTCACACGTAATAATAACAGAACGAGGGGACATGGGTGGAAACTGGAAACTCAGATGAGTCACAGAGATTTTAGGAAGTTTTCTTTTAGCGTGAGAGTAGTGGGAAAATGGAATGCACTTGGGGAACAGGTTGTGGAAGCAAATACTATTCATACTTTTAAAACTAGGTATGATAGGGAAATGGGACAGGAGTCACTGCTGTAAACAACCGATAGCTGGAAAGGCGGGATCCAAGAGTCAATGCTCGATCCTGCAAACACAAATAGGTGAGTACAAATAGGTGAGTACACACACACACACACACACACAAACATGTACATCTGCCCTCAACACACCAAGTCCTCCCTTAACTGACAAAGACGTAGATAAGGGTGAAAATCTCATGTACCCCATGCCTCCCTTCACCTCTAAGATGCAAGTAGAGACAATACGGGCAGAACACCTGACCTCGAATTGAGGCTTAGAGATAATAATCACCAAATACACAAAGGGTGCTTACTCATTTATACAGCTGGCTCTCGCATACACTCCTCCCATACATACACACTGTCTGTAGGTGGCCACATCCTCAAGGTGGTGAAGTAGGCTAGGGGTAGCCCAGCGCGGTGTCTCACGGGGCTTAGTACGTTTGGTATACACCCGCACTTGGACGGCTTCGTACCTGGCTATCAGGACGAAGCATTGCGTTCGTCAAAATGGCGCCAAAACACTATTGAGCGTCTCTGTGTACCGAGATTCCCATGATTTTTTTTTAGAAAAACTGCACTGAACACTGGCAAGATATCCCCAGATCACTGCACTACAACAAGCCACTAGCAGATCAGATAGTCTGATTGATAACTGAGATGGGGACTTACGACGCAGTCTGTTGCACTCTGCTCATATGGTTTTTTATTACCCTGGTTGATGGGGTTCTGGGAGTTCTTCTACTCCCCAAGCCCGGCCCGAGGCCAGGCTTGACTTGTGAGAGTTTGGTCCACCAGGCTGTTGCTTGGAGCGGCTCGCAGGCCCACATACCCACCACAGCCCGGTTGGTCCGGCACTCCTTGGAGGAATAAATCTAGTTTCCTCTTGAAAATGTCCACGGTTGTTCCGGCAATATTTCTTATGCTTGCTGGGAGGACGTTGAACAACCGCGGACCTCTGATGTTTATACAGTGTTCTCTGATTGTGCCTATGGCACCTCTGCTCTTCACTGGTTCTATTCTACATTTTCTTCCATATCGTTCACTCCAGTACGTTGTTATTTTACTGTGTAGATTTGGTACTTGGCCCTCCAGTATCTTCCATGTGTATATTATTTGATATCTCTCTCGTCTTCTTTCTAGTGAGTACATTTGGAGGGCTTTGAGACGATCCCAATAATTTAGATGCTTTATTGCGTCAATGCGTGCCGTATATGTTCTCTGTATTCCCTCTATTTCAGCAATCTCCCCTGCTCTGAAGGGGGAAGTGAGTACTGAGCAGTACTCAAGACGGGACAACACAAGTGACTTGAAGAGTACAACCATTGTGATGGGATTCCTGGATTTGAAAGTTCTCGTAATCCATCCTATCTTTTTTCTGGCTGTCGCAATATTTGCTTGGTTATGCTCCTTAAACGTTAGGTCGTCAGACATTATTATTCCCAAATCCTTTACATGCTGTTTTCCTACTATGGGTACATTTGATTGTGTTTTGTACTCTGTATTATGTTTAAGGTCCTCATTTTTACCGTACCTGAGCACCTGGAATTTATCACTGTTAAACATCATGTTATTTTCTGATGCCCAGTCGAAAACTTTATTAATATCAGCTTGAAGTTTTTCAATGTCCTCAGTTTTTCAATTTTCATACTTATTTTTGTGTCATCTGCAAAGGATGATACGAAGCTGTGACTTGTATTTTTGTCTATTTCTGATATGAGAATAAGGAAAAGCAGCGATGCAAGGTCTGTACCCTGAGGTACAGAGCTTTTCACTGCACTTGGACTAGATTTTATATGGTTGACCGTTACTCGCTGAGTCCTGTTTGACAGAAAACTGAGTATCCAGCGTCCTACTTTACCGGTTATTCCCATTGACTTCATTTTGTGTGCTATCACGCCATGGTCACATTTATCGAAAGCCTTTGCGAAGTCCGTGTATATCACATCAGCATTTTGTTTTTCTTCTAATGCCTCAGTGACTTTGTCGTAGTGCTCAAGTAGCTGTGAGAGGCACGATCTTCCCGCTCGAAATCCATGTTGGCCTGGGTTGTGAAGGTCATTGGTCTCCATGAAATTGGTGACCTGACTCCTAATCACTCTCTCAAATACTTTTATGATGTGCGATGTTAGTGCAACTGGTCTATAATTTTTTGCCAATGCTTTGCTCCCTCCCATGTGTAGAGGGGCTATGTCTGCTACTTTAAGTGCATCTGGTATCTCCCCCGTGTCCAAGCTCTTCCTCCACACTATACTGAGTGCCTGTGCTACCGGCACTTTGCATTTCTTTATAAATATTGAATTCCATGAGTCTGGACCTGGGGCCGAGTGCATGGGCATGTTTTCAATTTCTTTTTCAAAATTTAGTGCGCTCGTGTTTATATCAGTTATATTTATAGGGGTTTTAATATCCCGCATAAAGAAATTGTCTGGATCTTCCACCTTCATGTTGTTTATTGGAGTGCAAAACATGTCCTCATACTGCTTTTTTAGGATTTCACTAATTTCTTTGTCATCCTCCGTGTATGAACCTTCACTTGTACCAATAGGTCCAATACTGGCAGTGGTTTTTGCTTTTGATTTCGCATATGAGAAGAAATATTTTGGATTTTTCTTTATTTCCTGAATTGCTTTCTGTTCTAACTGCCTTTCTTCAGTTTCATATGAGTGTTTAAATTTTCGCTCGATTTCTTCAATCTCCCTATTTAAATTATTCCTTCTTTGACGGGAAATTCGTGTCTGCATAAGCAGTTCCGTTATTTTTTTCCTGCGTTTATAGTGTCGTCTGCGTTCTCTTTCTACGTTAGATCTCTTTCTGGCTTTCCTCAAAGGAACATGTTTCAGACAGACTTGATACGCTTCTGAAGTCAGTTTTTCTATTCCTTCTGTAGGACTTGTATTACTTAGAACAGTTCCCCATGGAATGTTTGTAAGTTCCCTGTTTATTATCTCCCAGTCTATCCTTTTATTATTAAAATTGAATTTACTGAATAGCCCCTCTCGCTTTATCAACGTTTTAGGTCTATTCTGAGTATTGATGGTCGTTTGCACTTCAATGAGCTTGTGATCTGAGTATGTGGTATCTGATATCGTAATGTCTCTGATAATGTCTTCATTGTTCGTAAAGACCAGATCTAGAATATTTTCATTTCTCGTTGGCTCCGATATCTGCTGATTGAGTGAAAATTTGTCACAGAATCTAAGTAGTTCTCTAATCTGTGGTTGCTTAGGTCCTGATAGATTTCCTGGTATAATATTATTGTTTGCTATTTTCCACCTGAGACTAGGCAAGTTGAAGTCACCTAGGAAGATAATATCAGGTATCGGGTTCTCCAAATTATCAAGGCTATTCTCTATTTTGCTTATCTGTTCTGTGAATTCCTCAGCCGTTGCATCTGGCGGTTTGTATATTAGAATAATCACTAAATTTATTTTCTCTATTTTTAATCCCAGTACCTCTACCACCTCATTTGTAACGTTTAGGAGCTCCGAGAATACAAGGTCTTCCCTAATATACAGACCCAGTCCTCCATGTGACCCAATTTTCCTATCACACCTGTATAGGTTATATCCTGGAATCCAGATCTCACTGTCCAACAATTCCCCTGCATGGGTTTCTGTGAAAGCTCCAAATACTGCATTTGACTCCGTGAGGAGGTCATTTATGAACTGTACTTTGTTGTTTGTTCTTGTTTTCAGTCCTTGTATGTTGGCAAAGTTAAATGAGGTTACTCTGTTAGTGATAGTTTGAATGGGAGACTTTTTCGGCAAGCCCATTATGCGTGGACATAATGAGTTTGTTCTGACCAGTACTGATTGTTGTAGGGCAGTTGCCTGTCGTAGTTGTAGTTCCCTTTCGGTGGGTAATTGTATCTGTATTTCTGGAATGCAAGTGGATCTGGCATCCAGTTCCATACACTCTCCATGCTGCTCTTTTTGAATTCTCTTCCGGTCTGGTATAAAAAATTTATAGAGTTTCCTCCAAATTCATTATCCTGCTTGCCACTCTTTATGTAGCGTTCCGTGCCTTTCACGTGAAAGTGTGGGCAGCTAAGGTCATAGCATTTTCTGTCCTCCAGTGAGGTTTGGCACATGTCAGGATGGAAAAACCTACATATTGATCCAAATCGACACTCACCTTTCCTAAGCATATTTAAACATTTCTTGGGATGTTGGTAACTGCATTCTAATCCTTTCTTATTACCAGCATATCTATGTCTGCATATGCCCTTTGCATAAAATTTGCATAAGTCTGTCCTTCTGTTCTGAATTGCTCTATCGAGAACCGTCGTGGTGTCTGTACCTATCGAGCTGTCAGTGCTGTCTGGTACACTTTCTAGTTTACTGTCATCTACATCCTGACCTACTGAGTCAGAGTTTACAACTTCCTGAGTTTCAGCCTCAGTTTCATCCCTGACTATAGCCTCCGCCCCTTGTATATTAGAATTGTTGTTCCTTTCCCACTCCTTCTGGATGGCAGGTAGGCTTCCAATGAATGATGTTTTCCGATCATGCGTCATGTTATCTACAAGGTTTTTTAGGATATTCCAAGCTGGCAGGTCATTTTTACACACCCAGAGCAAGTGACCAGCTCTCAGTGCCGTAGTGTTACTCACTCCTGTACAAGCCGAATGGAATCTAGTCTTACAGATATAACATTCAATTCCCGTTACCTTCGTCTTTAAGGAGTTGTTACAGTGGCCACAAATTTATTTATTTACTCCTATTTTGCCTTGTTTTGTTGTATATATCTATATATTTATAATATTATATGTATATTGTATATTTGTAACAATATATCTGTATATATATTTATATGTTTAATATTTATAATATTATATGTATACCGTATATTTGTAATATTATGTATGTTATTTTGTTCAAACTTTATGGCAGGTACTTAGCGTAGGTAGCAAGGCTGGTCCCCCGGCCAGTACAGGTGACCTCTTGTGGCCCAGGTTGATGTCACCAGTTTCCAGTTACCCGATTTATAACCACTGATGCCGCCTCTTGCCACTATTCTATATTTCTAGTATTCTATATTTAAAATATTCACTTCCAACTTATATGTTGTTGTGATACCCGTTCCACATCACTGTTCCACGAATCACCGTTCACTATTTTTTTGTTTTGTTTTTCCTAATACACGCATGTACACAAAGCCTCGTTCATTGGCTCACACGCGGTCTCCCGTTTATTCTCTATTTAACACAAAGTTCTATTGTTAATGACTATTTTCAATTTTCCAGCGGGTCACTATGCACTTTGTTATGTCTGTAATCAGTAATCCACGGCAGTAGTCCTAAGAATCCCTGTTAAGGTCACGATTTTAACGGAGCGCACACGGTACGTCTACCCCCTCCCTCGACCCACTTGTTACAATCTGATTATTACCATTCCTCACTATCACACGCAGATACGACGAGTTCCCGGATTCTGCTCATTCCCATGGACTCCCATCATCGTTGGTGGATACTGGAGATGTACTTGGAGCCTCTAGAAGCAATAGTTTCACTTGGCTGGCCGACCTGTGAAACCACGTCAAACTAGGCTAGAGGCTGGTGCAGAATGGCGTTTCAATGCTAGGCAGCAAGAAGTGCCGGCTTCTCGGTCCTCCTCAAACGAACCAATAAAAGAAATACATACAGCGGCCTACCTCCTTGGCCAATCATAGGTTAGCTTGCTTTGGCTCGCAGGGAGGCCTCCAAGATGGCCGCTTGTGTTGCTATAGTGACGGAGTGGGTGGCGGTGGGCTGCCTCATGGCTTCCCGCCCGCTCCCTCCTCTCGCCTCAGTCTCCTCAACTCTTTACAAATAATGTTGCTACTTGCTCTAACTGTTTCTACAATTGCGCTACAATGGCCAATGTAACATATTAGGAATGCTGATGACCTAGGCTCTCCAGTGAACCTATACACGGGATGTTTCGGATACGGGTAGCCAAATCTAGTCCGGGTGCACGGCCATTCACGTGCTCCGGTGCACCGTGAGCGTCACGTGCACATACACCAGTAGAAGGTTTAGATGGTGCCAACCATTCTCTCACAGCCCTGAGAATCTTGAGGGGCAACTGGAGCAGCTGGTTGCGGTCGAGCAGTTTGGGTACGCATCGTCACCATGACTGGCTGGGAGGTGTCCTCAGAATCGTTGGTCGGTTGGACCTCCTCTGCAATGTGTTTCATAACAGGGTTTTCCATGGAAGAGTCACATACCTGTGGTTTGTCACTGATGATGAGGTTCGTGGGTTCTTGATCTTCTGCCAAGTCGTTGACCAGGAGAAGTTGAATTCCTGGCATGCAGAAAGATGGCCACTTGGACTCCCTGATGGCGACTTGGACTTCACCACAAACGAACAAACAATCCAGGTGGACTCTAGCGAGTCTGTATGGAGTGGTTGCAGTGAGGTCAGTGCTGAGGACAGCTTCTCCGGTGTAGGTGATGTTGGGTGCAACTGCTTTGAGGAAAATTGATTGTAGAGCAGCTGTATCCTTCAAGATGTTCACTTGGATCCTTCCCTCCGAATCTCTACTGCTGAAAGAGACAGTTCAAGGGGTATCGGTGTCTGTGGAAGAGAGAAAGATCAGAGGATGGAATATGGATATTCATTACAGGCTTATGAGGTTTAGGAGGAGGTAGTTTTGGTTTGTGGATCTCACTGCTGGACTTACAGTAAGGATTGGTACACTTTTCTATGGTATGCCCATACACTTAACAATACCTGCAGTAAAGCGAGTATTTCACATCACCAGTACCCACTTTAGCAGGACTGGACCAAGATGACTTACTGGGAGGTGTGTCTGATGACGATCGGTGAATTAGGCTGTAGGTGTCAGCCAGTTGCACACACGTACTAAGATTGGTCTCTCCTTTGTCTGAAATGTTGAGACGTATAGGAGTAGAAATACGGCAAAGGAATTCTTCCATCAAGATGATGTTGAGGAGATCTGCAAAGGTGGTGATTTGGGCTGATTCCTGCCACTTCATTAGATATCTTGTCTTATTTTGAGCAAATTCTAAATAAGTAGTAGCACTGGATTTGATGTAGTCTCTAAATCTACGTCTGTAACTTTCTACTGATCGAAGGTAGGCATCAAACACTTCCTGTTTCACCACATGATAGTCTCGGTAGCCAGAGAACTGAGGGTCAAGGCAGCTCTACCTGTCAAATGAGATTTGAGAAGTATCGACCACTGATCCTGAGGCCAAATGAGTTGGTTAGCTAGAGCCTCAAATGAAGTAAACAATGCGTCCACCTCAGTTTTTACAAAAGGTTTCATAAACTTAATGGCGTGAGAAACATTGAAACATACTGAGAGTTTAGCTCCTGCTTCCTGGCGCTGAGTGACGTGGGCAGTTTCAAGGTCAAACTCTTTACGTCAGAGCTCTAGTCTCTCTTGGTTACGGTCACGTTGTAGGACAGCTTGTTCCCACGTTCACGTTCCTATACAGCTCGTTGTTTAGCGATTTGGAGTTGAAGTTCAAGTTGTTCTTTCTGAAGGGCAGCTTCCCGTTTTCTTACCTGAAGAGCTTCCTTCTGACGTTCGCATTCTATGTTGGCTAACTCGATCTTCAACTTCATGGCTGCCAGGGCAGTCTTATCTGCAATTAGATGTTGTTTGTGCTCCGCCGATGTGATTCGATCGTTGTTGACGAGGAAATCTAAAATTAGATTATGGTGATCAGTTTTAGTGGCTACATGAGAAGTGATATGATACTCTGCAACGAGCGTCAGCAGTTCCGACTTGGTAGCGCCGATGAGGTTGCCCACTTCATCCTCTGGGTTGTGACGGAATGCGGCGAGATGATGTTTGATGTTATTATCAACAAGTGAACCAATGTACGAGTTGTTAGACTGACAAGATAACGTGTCACGTCTGGCAACTTTAAACTATCCTTTGTGGAATTATAATGATTATAAGGTAAGGTTATATGAATTATATGGATTAATTATTAAATCATAAATGGTGAAACAAAATGTTTCAAGTAGTACAAAGGAATGTAGAGACTTCTATATCCGGTACTCTATTAATGACAAGGATAAGGGCAAGAGGTGTCCTACTAAGACTAGATAATACTTAAAGAGTTATCATTCTTTGTGCTCTGGAAAAGAATGGGAAACTCCCTACCTGGGTAAGGGGCCATGAGTTAGTTTTCTAAACTTTGTTCAATGTCATCAAATCTTCTTTGACTAGTTGTATATGAAAAGGGCTGCAATTGTTCCAGGTTTCAGTACTTCAGCCTAAATAGAAAAGGAGATTTAATTTTTTTATCGAATATTACACAATTTCAGTAAGTTCCTACAACCACAAGTTTCAAATATAATCATTCTATGACACTTTTCTGACACATTAGCATATAATAAAGGGTCTTATGCCACAGATTTTCCATAATAAGTTTAGTTTTACTAATACAAATAGTCAAAGTTTCCCCAAAACATTATGCAAATATATCATGTTTATTGCTATTATAAAATCAATAAATGAACTTTGGAAAAAACTCTGGAATAAAATTTTAGAGACTAACTTTACATAGAAGGTGTAAGTTTCATGTAAATTAAAACAAAAATGAAAGAGTAAGGGGGACTACGTTTATGTTACTTGAAAAATAAATCATAAAAAATTAAAGTCTAAAGTGCTGCTATCTGTAGTTGAGATTGGCATCAACCAATTTCCTCCAAAATTGGCACCCTTACAGATAAGTCTACGTGCAGTCAGGTGTACAAGTTTCATGCAAATTATCCGATAAACAAATAAGAAACATAAAATTAAAAAAAAAATTTTGAAACATTATTTTTTTTTATATGCTATTGTGATAGCTGAGAGTCAAAGACATGATTTTAGTTGACACTTGTGTTGTTAAATTTAATTTTTTTTTTTTGAAATTTTTTTAAACATAATTCAATATTTTTTCTCCATTCCTATTCATGCTATGATGCTGAACTTGAACCAGATAAAACCTTTTTCATATACAACTCGTTAAAAAAGTTTGATTGAAATCTAACTGTTTTTCATTTATTGCATATTTGGAATTCATGGCCCCTTGAAGATCTCTGACCAAAAGTGTAGGGGTGCAGAGAGTGTCAATACTGACGAGAACTCCTGTACGGGTCCCAAACGTATAGTGAAGGCCTAGATGCAAAAGGAACTAAAGTCTAGTACGTCAACCTATATTCAGAATGCAAAGATTTGAGTGTAATAGCCCGGAAACAGACCGAAGTACCAGAGTACTAGATGGAATGATCTGCCTGAGTGAGACCCTCTTCTCTAATTGAGGGTCTCACTTGACCCGAGAATAAGGACGAGAATAAATGAAAGGACGAGAATAAGATAGAGAAAACATGAGAATAAGATTAAAAAAACACAGGATATAGCAAAAATTTTAAGACAACTAACCATTACGAGTATGAATTTGCGCATAAAACACCTATGTAATCTATAGTTAATCTAATAGTAAAAAAATGCCACACCTGAAATGTATAACGTATTAGTCACCAAAACACTGAAAAATGAGTTCTGAAAAACCCAAATATGTGATAAAGCCAAGTACAATTAACACAACTTTAAGTAAAGGATCTAGGATCATTTCCTGAGCAAGACTCCTAGGACAGGCTCTGCACATTAATATGACAAGAATCTGGAATAGAGTAGTGGCTATTCTGGCAGGTGTTGGACCAATTGTACATTAATAAAAAAAAAAACTAAAAAAAACTGCTTAGGTCCTCTAAAGTGTGAGAGCTGCGGGTAAAAACCAAAGAGAATAAAAACTTCACACATTTAATATAACAAAAAATTACTATAATGTTACATAAACTGACAAATAGCAATTAAAGAAAACAAAACCCCTAGTCCACTTGGCTTAAACACAATCAAAAGATAAATATATACATGTGAAATTTACGTTAATATAAAGGGTGCAAGTAATTCTTTATACAAAAGCTGTACAAGTCTACCGACATCCGGGGGAGCGAGAGTAGAGGTTACAGCTGAGAACACTCGAAGGCTAGTCTGATGTCTGAACGACGGTGAACGGGCATAGGCATTCCTTCACATGCCCACTTGGGGACTGTCAGCCCCAAAGATCTCAGTATATAGGCAAGACAACAACGTCTCTTTCTAGGCAATTAACAATGCATAAACAACAGGGCTCCATCAAGTACCATATAATCTTCTCACACAACCAGATCAACACCAGAGAAATCTTAACAAGCAACACGGAAATTATCGATAGATACAGCGACAGCAGGAGGCTCGACATCAGCGAGGCCCTACACATCAAAAAGTCAACACCAGCAATCAACAACCAATTATCACATAATTACATTCTACCCACTTCATGACCCTGAACCAACACAGAAGCAAGACGATAAAATATGCAGTAAACCCATTGATTCATGCTCTGACTATGTAAAATTATCTATATTCATTGATTTGCCTATTAGTTTGTGTCCAATCTCCCCACCCAAAAACATTTATAACATATCATCTCTCCTAAAAACAAATATAAGCATGAAACAGAGTACAAAAAAATGTCTTTGAAAATTTGAGAAGTCTCTTGCAAAACACTTATAAGCATCAGACCATAAATAAAAATTTAAAAGGAGCTTTGGAGAGTTAATTTTTCAATTACCCTCGACAGTGAAGAAAAACATAAGAAATATTGAGAAGATTCATGTTAGAATCATTAATCTTACCATTTCGGTCATATTCAACAACATATGCTTACAAGAATGACTGCTACTAAAATATACTAACATATAAAAATCTATATATCTATATAAATAAAAATGGAAATGTTTGTTTGTTCAAAATCGCTAATCTCCGAAAGTTTTTCATCGATTGCTTTGAAATTTTCAAACAACATTCCATTTGCATCCGAGCAAGTGCGCTCGGATGCTTAAACATTATATATAATGTATAATATAAATAATATATAGATGTAATTCTGTGACAGGGAAAATATGTTTTTTTTTTTGAAAAACTGGGTTTTCATGTGAGTGAAATCTTCGAAACCTCTTAACCGATTGCTTTGAAATTTTGACACAACGTTTCATTCGAATAGGAGCGTGTTTTTATATACCTTCTAAATACATGCCTCATCTGTGAGAGGAAAAAAACATGCTTTATTTGAAAAACTGCACTATATGTTGGGGGTAAGAGCAACACATGTTGTATTCTCCAAAAGTTCTTCACCAATTGCTTTGAAATTTTGACACAATGTTCCAGTTGAATACACGTGTATATTTATATGCCTAATATATAGATGCCACTCCTGTGATAGGTAAAGCCATGTTTTTTTTTTTTTTTAAACAGAGCCATGTGTTGCACGTAAGAGCAACACACGTTATACTAAATATGTTACTATTCCATTTCATTGTTTCAGGTTGCGTTGATAAGTTAAATTTTCATTGATTTCGATTATTTTCATTTTGATTGAAATCAAAATTAAAATAAATAAATAATTATTTTGTGTGACATTGCGTTTGAATTGAGCTGTGTTGTTTACCACCATTCATTTCATGAGTCAACCCGTTCTCCCACTTGCTTAAAGTCAATATTGGCTTATTTAATAAGTGCCTACGTGACATACTAATTGATTGTGAATATTTTAGTTTACCTTGAAAAGCTTCATAGAAAACACCAACCTCACCTAATCTTTTTAGTAGGTTAAGATAAGCATCTTATTGCTTCTTAATTACAATTATTACTTAACCAATACCGTTGATAGGTTAAGTAATAATTGTAAATAAGAAGCAATAAGATGATTATCTTAACATACTAAGAAGGGTCAGTAAGGTCGGTGTTTTTTATGAAGCTTTTCAAGGTAAACTAAAATATTCACAATAAATTAGTATGTCACATATACACTTATTAAATTAGCCAATATTGACTATAAGCAAGTGCAAGAACGGGTTGCATGAGTATATGTATAGATGCCACCTTCTGTGTTGGTTTGCGGTCTTGAAGTGGGTAGATTGTAATTATGTTAATTGGCTGTTGATGACTTTTTGATGTGTAGGGCCTGGATGATGTCAAGTCTCCTGCTGTCGTTGTATCTATCGATAATTTCTGTGTTGCTTGTTAAGATTTCGCTAGTGATAGTCTGGTTGTGTGAGGAGATTATATGCTCCTTGATGGAGTCCTGTTGTTTGTGCATTGTTAATCGCCTAGAAAAAGACGTTGTTGTCTTGCCTTTATACTGAGATCTTTGGGGCTGACAGTCCCCAAGTGGGCATGTGAATGCCTTCACATTTAGTGCTAGAGAAGATTTTGAACCTGGAAAGGGCATTTGGAGGTAAGAAAACTACTACTCAAGAAATTATGGGCTTACAAGGCCAGACAAGATTTAAACACTGTGGGTACAATCACAGTAGTAGTAGCAACTGCAAGTTTAAGGACTATATATGCAACTTTTGTGATAAGTGAGGGAAGTGTGCAGAGAATACCTGAACAGAAATAGCAAGGACCTAGAGAGCAGACGACCAGGGAATGCAGGAAGAACAGGTAATGGTACTGTGGTTAAGGCAGTAGAGAAAGATAACCGTCTGAAAAAGCTGCAGGTGAGGAAAGCAGTCTATATTCGGTGACAGAAAAGATATATTCGGTGAAGTCATAGGTGGTGTATTTTGTAATTAACGAGAAGTTAGTTCCCTTAGACCTGGACACTTGTGCTGCAGTGTCAACATTGTTTAGTGACGGGGCAGATACCTTGCAACTGAATGTAAAATTCAGTAGAAAATCATTAAGTGTAAACGATAGTGTACCGATTAGGGTCTATCGCAAGGTGTCAGCAAAAGTAGGCTATAATAGCAAGGGGCCGGATTCAGGAAGGTACTTACGAAGGTTTTTCCTCTTAGCTAGGAGCGTTTTCCGTCTTAGCGCCTTTGTGGCGGCTACGTCCGTATTCAATTAACTACCCTAAGTGGAAAAACCTTCGTAAGTTCATTCCGGGATTTAAGTGTGGTTTCGACCACTCGTAGCTTTACGTAAACTGGATATAAGTCATTTTTTCTCTACTACATAACACTGGGATCGATTTATGATATTGGAACATGACCAAAATATTATAGCTGGTGAATCTAGTGTAGAGGAATCCTTCGTGTTAGTTATATATGCATTCTCTGCTTGAAACTTGAAGTAAATATGTGTTTGATGATAGTAGAATTAGTTTTATAATAGCAAGATATTATACCAGTAGTTATTAAGTAAATAAACACTGGTGAACATGAAATATGAGAGAAGGTGATGAGCCCTGCCTGATGGGATCATTTACTATCACCAAATGCCCCTGTTCACCTAGTAGTAAGGGTATACCTTAGCTATACATACCCATTTCTAATTTATTTAGTTTGGTTTTATTTTGAAATTAAATATGGGTGAGACATAAAATAAAAATATGCTGCACAAATGATGTTAGGTAAGGAAAAGGGTAAAAATGTCAAAAACTTTATTCATTGAATACTTAAAGCTATAATTATTACTATATAGATTATTAAAAAAGAGAGAGGGAAGTAGGGGTCCAAGACCTCTTTCTGTTATACAATTTGGGTGTGGAACAAGTAATTATCAAAAGAAGGCACCATGCCGGGAAGGCTATGTAGCAGTAAGGCAGTGAGGTGAGGCAGCTACTTATTTGAGAAATGCTTATTTTATTTACCTTATAAGCTGAGGCAACTTATTTTATTTGAGGAATACTCAGCTGATTCCTCTACATTTAGCATGGAACAAATTTGTGTCCAAGACCTCTTCCTGTTACTCAATTTGGCTGTGTGTAACCAAACTAGAAGTGCTCTACAAATCAAGGGACCCAGAATGTGGAATGACCTCCCGAATCATGTCAAAGGCTGTACCTCTCTCAACCAGTTTAAGAGTTAAACCAAGTACTGCCTAATTAACTCCATGTAACCTAACTTACCTCCTAAATGTCAACCCATGTCTTGCTATTTTTTAAACAACACTGTTCACCAACATGTGCAATTGCTGATTTATGCTATGTTAACCCCCTTTTTGTATTTTTTATTCCTTCTTTCAACACAATTTATACCTAATCCCGATTACTATTAAGTTTTAGTCTCTTTTTTTTCCCCCCACACCTTGCCCGAAATGCTATGAGTATTAGTGGCTTTAGGTATTGTATGTACTAGCTCTGCCTATAAATCCAACATTATGTTTGTAAATCAACTGTATGTACTTTTCCTGAATAAAATTTATTTATTATTTATTTTTTAATCAGTAAGTATTAAAAGAAGGCACCAAGCTGGGAAGGCTATAGAGCACCATTGTGTGTAACAATAAACCAATTTTTTTTAACAAATAATGCACCTTTATGGGAAAACAAATCCTGTCAGCTGTAAAAATATTGATGCAGTTATTTAAATGAAAAATATAATGAAAGAAATATTACTGGTTTATTTTTATCCTATCTTTTTGTACTGTACATGCAGTATATCCAAGGAAGTGAAAAATTGAGACATAATGCACAATTTAATGAATGATTAGCATGGATTAGCAGTTCAAAAGAAATATGACTTGTATTACATATCAACATGAGATCTTAATGATCCATGGTCAACATGATTTAATAAGGATAATACAGTACTGTATTTGTAATAATACAAACTATAATTTAAAATCTTTATTACTGATTTTTTTATTAAGAAGATTAGGTATACACAGCAATGTGCTGCTACCCTATTCTATATGGAATATTACAGTGTAGATAAAAAACTAGCTATAAGTTTATCTAATACTCCCATCTCACAGGATGGTTAGACATACTGTACATGGAATCAATTTAGAAAATACCAGCCTCAATACAAAAAACAAATCAACTCTGACTAAACAACTCTAAGCAATTTTCACAAGAGGTAAGCACTGAATCATGGAAACATTATATTATAATTACTCTTACCAGTTTCTACAAAACTCCTCTCAAACAATGTATTTTTAAACATGTTTAGGTATACACAGCAATGTGCTGCTTCCCTATTCTGTATAAAGGACCACACAGTGTAGATCAAAAACCAGCTATAAGCTCACCCAACATCCTCACCTCACAGGATGGCCAGTCATACATGGAATTAGGAGAGAACAAAATACTTAATGCTGATCTATTAGCCTCCACTGGCAAAATCTGGGTGCAGCACAAGAATATCTTCCAATATTCCTGAGTGTATGAAGTAATTACAGAGCTCAAAATACCTCATACCGTTTGTTATGAAGTCACTGATAACAGGACAATCACAGATATAGTGTTGGAGAGTATGTTCTCTCAAGTAGGACTGAAAACAGATGTTTTTTTTCCACCAAGAGGGCTATAAACCCATGGAACCGCCTACCCGCTGATGCCGTAAATGCCAAATTCCAGCTAAAAATATCATTAAGACAATTGGCGGGCCCTTTAACAAGCCGCCGGCTTCATGTCCTCTTTGAGGTCACTAGATAGTTAGTGGCCCTTGGGTAAATTCAGTAAATATATACAATAATTGTCAGCGCATCTTCCGAGCAACAAGGACAGCTACACAGTATCTCTTAGAATTACGTAGGTAAACAACAAATGTAACATATTTGTTTACTACAATGTCGGTGCTGGCTGTAGAAGTTGAAAAAACATTGTTTTACTTCGAAATATACTAATTTTATAAGAAAATTCGACGTAAATAGGAGGCAGTAGAGCTTCGATAAGCCAGCGCTAAATCTTCAATATGAAGAATGTTGCTGCTCTCTGATTGGCCAAACGAAACACAGTAGTGACCTCTATCGGCACGCAGGTGAACCAACAATTTTCTTCCTAAGTATACCTTATTGAATCGCACCTAAGCATCTTCTTAGGGCGCACTTAGGAACCTTCGTAGCAAACCCACTTACGAAGAAATACACAGAGCTTCCTGAATCTAGGTCAAGGAAATTGTCCAGAATTTTTATGTAAGGGATTCACATAATCCTAGCCTATATTGTAAGGATCTCATGGAAAAGGTGGGAATTTTCTTGGCGTGCCTAGGTGAATTGGCGATAGTTAAAACAATTAAAAGTTCCAAAGATATGTTGGAAAAATATTCAGTGGGGCAGGTAAGCCAATTAATAGCATGGTGGCAAAATTCACCTAAAAAGTAGGGCTTCACCTTAATTTTTCAATGCAAGACCAGTTACGTTCCAGTACAAGCAACTGGTAGATTCAGCCCCGGAAAGGCATGTTGTAGAAGGCATTTTAGAGCCAATTACACACAGTAAATGGGCACCTCCAATTGTACCAGTGTTGAAGGTAGACCGGAAATTCTGGAGAATCTGTGTAAATTTTAAAGAACTAAATAACCGCATTCATAGTGAGAAGTGCCATTTTCCAAAGAAAGATGAGTTGTTGTCAGTGGTTTGCACGGGGGCAATATTTTCTAAGATTGACTTGAAAGATGCCTACTTGCAAATGCATGTAGCAGAAGAGAACAAGAAATTGTTAGTGATTAATACCCATAAGGGGTTATTTTAGGTATAAAGTACTTCCTTTTGGACTCGCTTCGTCTCCATCAATTTTTCAGAGACTTATGTCCCAAATGTTTTTAAACATTGAGGGGATGGCTAGCTTTTTAGATGACATGTGAGAAGAATGAGGAAGTACATAATACAAGATTAGAAAAGGTTTTGAATCTTCTGCAAGAGCACAATGTGAAGATTAATAAGGGTAAAATAACAATGAAGACCAAGGCCATTGAATACTTAGAGTACCATATTCAGGAAGTGCTTTACTACTCACAAAATTTGTAGCTGCTATAGTACATGCTCCAGCCCCCAACATCATTGGGGAAAGTACAGTTTTTTGTAGGGAGGGTAACATATTTTTGTAAGTTCGTGAAGAACTTTTCGACAAAATTAGCACCCTTGTATGAATTGTTGAAAAAAGGGGGCTAGATTTAGGTGGGCAGCAAGAGAGGAGACTGCCTTCAGGAAGATTAAGCAGGAATTGATAAATTCTCCAGTGTTCACTAATTTTACTGGTAAACAGCCTTTAAACCTGGAGATAGATGCTCATTCAGTAAGAGTTGGTTGTGTATTATTATTACAGGAAGTAGATGGTCAGAATAAAGTAATATATTTTGCTTGTAAGAAATTATCGCCTGCAGAACAGAATTATTCTCAATTAGACAAAGATGCCTTAGTTTTGGTATATGCTGTAAAAACTGAAGTATTTCCTACTGGGTAGGAAATTTCTTGCTAGAACAGACCATAAACCCCTGCTAGGATTGTTTGGCAGAGGTAAACAAATTCCAGTTAATGTTAATTTAATGCTTGAATTCAACGATGGACATTGCTACTTTCGCAGTTTGAGTATGATTTAGAATTTAAGCCAGGCAAGGATAATGTAGTAACTGATGTATTAAGTAGATTGCCTGTGGCAAAAGAATTGAATTCCAGTATTTCAGTGGAATATATTAACATGGTGAAATTTATGTCAATTGACGATATTTCATTCCAGACTATTAGGAAGGCGACTAGTAGAGATTGACGAAGTATGTCAAATATAGTTGGAATGATAATTTATTATTGTCCGAGTATACAGCAGTAAAGGCTGACCTTAGTATTCACCAGGATGTACTCTTGTATAGGAATAGAGTGGTGGTGCCTGGGGAACTAAAATGTAAGATTTTGGAACAGCTGCATGTAGGCCATAATGGTATAAATGCTATGAAAGCAGAAGCTAGAAGTTGGGTTTGGTGGACAAAAATGGACCAGAATATTGCTGAAGTAACTAAGAATTGTCACATTTGCTTTAAGAAATATTTGAAACCCCAGATCCCAGAACTTTCCTGGCCATGCGCTTGAAAACCCTGGTCTAGACCAAATATAGATTATACTGAACCTATGGATAACAAATATTACCTGGTGGTGGAGGATTCACAAAATTTCTGGATGTTCATGTGTGTAATTCCACCACATCATCTGTAACCTATGAACTGCTAAGGAGATTTTGTTGTAATTTTTGATTGCCAGACATGGTTGTGTCAGACAATGCTCTTTATTTTGTTTCAGAGGAAATGGAGGATTTTTTTTTAGAAAAAAAATGGTGTTAAATATGTAACACCTGCCCCATATAATCCTTCTTCAAATGGTACTAATAATAAAAGACTGTAGATTTTTGTAAAAGCAAAGAAAAATTATTCATTGTTCTACTGGTAAATCTCCTTGTGAAATAATGTTTAATAGGTACCTTAAAGTGCACATAGAAAAAGTTAAGACAGATCCTGATAAAGAGAAATTGGTAACTAGCTTGGCCAATCAGTTGGCTCAGGGAGAGGAATTGCTGTTAAACGAGGGGGATGCAGTAGATGCAAGGAATTTTGGAAATTGCAAATATATCAACTTGTAAATGTTGCTCTTTGCTATATACTAACCGGCAAACAATTGCAATATCAGTTCCTTTACTGGCTCTTCTGTCACACTGATGGGGTCGTCACTTGGCTGCGTTGTGGTGTTTGTTGAGGACCCATTGACAGAAAGGATGAGATCAATTGCCGTTTTATCTGGAAAGAAAATTCTGTCTTGTAACACATACTGAATAATATTAACAAAATTGTAAAATTAAAGTTTTAAAATTTATAATATCATATGTAATATTATATGTTAAAAATAATTGCAGATCAAAATGCATGTTATCAAAGATTTACAGACTACCATATGAAAATAACCAATCTCTTTGTTAGCCAACAGTATGCTGAATATCTCTTGGAACAATTCCTTTACATTTCTATATGATTTTGCTCATTGCTAAAGATAAGACTTTAAAAAATAAGTTATATTAAGAAATAGTATTGGGTGCCCTGGCTGGTAATATGTGTAATATCACCATAAATTGTGATATGGAGCAGCAGTATTTACAATAAACTTCACCGTTTATTGATTGAATGAGCGATTTATTTGATTGTTTATTAGGGTTTTCAGGTGTGAATGATAAAATCTAAAGAAGGATTTAACAGCAAATAACCCCAATCACGGAAGCTGGACATGCCTGTTCCAACTCTAATGTGTTCGACAGTGTGGTAAACAACGTTGATCCACATGCATCTGTGTATGAGCAACCCGTCCTCAGACTAAGTCCATTCCATCCAGCGATCGATCCCAAAGACGCATTCATCAATTTTAACATGCTGTTCATTCAAAATTGAAACTTTCTCAAATATAAATTATTATTGGTATATATTAGCACACTGCGCATATTTAGGCATAGGTTAGGTTAGGTTAGCTGTTTAGGTTCTGTTGGCGATTATTTGCATTTGTAGTACGTAGGTGAAGCATTTACAGCGTTGTGGTTTTAACTAAAGTCGTCAGCAAAGCACTTGTTCAGGAAGTGTTCAGAAGTCAACAGTTGTGAGTCGTGTGTAACAGCGCGTCCTCTAAAAGCCCAAAGTCCATTCCATGCACCCACCAAACCTCCTGTTTATGAATGAAAAACTGTTTACTCAAGACTCATAACTGATGGCGTCCGAACACTTCCTGAACAAGTGCTTCTCTGACGACTTTTGTTCGAACCACAACGCTGTAAATGCTTCAACCACGTAATACAAACAAATAATCGGCAACAGAATCTAAACACCTAACCTAACCTAACCAGTACCTAAATACGCACAATATTATAATATATAATATTATTGATTAATAACTGAGAAAATCCTGTTTTGAATTAACAGAGTGTTAAAATTGTTAAATGCATCTTTTAGGTCGACCGCTCGATGATATGGGGTTGGTCTGAGGACGGGTTGTGTGTAAACCTTTTTTCATTTATAAACCGGGAGTTTGGTGGGTGTATAGAATGGACCTTTGTTTTATGAGGACAGGCTGCAGCACAAGCTTTAGTCACAGGAGTCAGTGTAACGACTCCTGTGACTCAGTGTCCAACCCATCCTCGACTCAAGTCCATTACATATAGCGGTTAACGCCACAGACGCATTCATAAATTTTAACATGCTGTTCATTCAAAACGGGAATTTTCTCAAGTATAAATTAATATTATAATATATTAGCATATTGTGTATAAATAGGCATAGGTTAGGTTAGGTCAGGTGTTTAGGTTCTGTTGGCGATTATTTGTATTTGTAGTACGTGGGTGAAGCATTTAAAACGTTGTGGTTCGAACAAAATTCGTCAGTGAAGCACTTGTTCCGGATATGTTCGAACGTCAGCAGTTGTGAGTCGTGTGTAAACCGCTTTTCATTCATAAACAGCTGGGGTTTGGCAGGTGCATGGAATCACTTTTGGATCTTTGTTTGGAGGACGGGCTGCAGTGTCATTGTTTACAACTCGAGTGACTCAGTGTGGCATGATTCATTATCGAGCAAGTGGTTGCCAGGGAAAAAGTTACGTATCATTGGTGGAAGGACTTTGGTTAAGATCTACAATAGAGCTGTATGATGCTCTACATTGTGTGATCACGTGTGGGTTTACAATATCGGGGGGTTCATATGTATGATACCCTTGCCTGGAGGCAGTGAGTAACCATATGTGATTCTATCAGTGCATTTGTACCCAGACGTACACACTTAGTTTTACTCACCAAGTTGTGCTTGCGGGGGTTGAGCTTTGGCTCTTTAGTCTCGCCTCTCAAACGCCAATCAACTGGTGTACAGATTCCTGAGCCTACTGGGCTCTATCATACCTATATTTGCAACTGTGTATGGAGTCAGACTCCACCACATCGCTTCCTAATGCATTCCATTTATTATGGAATTCCACATGTTTCTCCGTGCGTGTGTGTGCCAGCTTGAGGTCGGTAGAGCGAAAAGGTCTTGGCTGTGTGATAGACTGTGCTCCCTCACTCTGCATCCTATGAGTTTCTTAGCTGTGAAGAAGTTTGGGGTAACACCAGTGTGCTAATTCGTCGTGAGTGTCAACTCGATGTTGGTACTCTTCAACTTGTCTATGTTCTCACAGACACAGACCACAGACATGTGGTATAGGTTCTCACCTATACCTTCGCTGTGGATGAAATACGTTATGGACTTACGTCGTGAACGATGTAGAAGGTTCAATAACATCTATATCACCACCTGATAAGCCACGGGCAGCATTTGACTGGGGGGGGAGGTGGGGGTATATGCCTCGCTCCGGTGCCAGGTAAATTAAGGGCTCACCATAACCCGTGCTACTTGAAACTTGTTCCGAGTAGCTGAGTCTATAACAACAGGAGTTGGGGACTCTCACCCTACACCTGCTTCATGCAACACACTCCCTCACCGACCCAGTGCCACACTCCCTCACCGCCCCAGTGCCACACTCCCTCACCGCCCTAGTACCACACTCCCTCACCGCCCCAGTGCCACTCCCTCAACGCCCTAGTGCCACACTCCATCACCGCCCCAGTGACACATTCCCTCACCGCCCCAGTGCCAATCTCCTTCACCGCTCTAGTGCCACTCCCTCACTGCCCCAGTGCCACCCTCCCTCACTGCCTCAGTGCCACACTCCCTCACTGTCCCAGTGCCACACTGTCCCAGTGCCACACTCCCTCACTGCCCCAGTGCCACACTCCCTCACTGCCCCAGTGTCACACTCCCTCACTGCCCCAGTGCCACACTCCCTCACTGCCCCAGTGCCACACTCCCTCACTGCCCAAGTGCCACACTTCCTCACTGCACCATTGCCACACTCCCTCACCGCCCCAGTGCCACACTCCCTCACCGCCCCAGTGCCACACTCCCTCACCGCCCCAGTGCCACACTCCCTAACTGGCCCAGTGCCACACACCCTCACCGCCGCAGTGCCACATTCCTTCACCTCCCAAGTGCCACTCCCGCACCGCCCCAGTGCCACACTCTCACCGCCCCAGTGCCACAATCCCTCACCGCCGCAGTGCCACATTCCTTCACCTCCCAAGTGCCACTCCCTCACCGCCCCAGTGCCACACTCCCTCACCACCCAAGTGCCACACTCCCTCACCGCCCCAATAACACACTCCCTCACCGCCCCAGTGCCACACTCCCTCACCACCCCAGTGCCACACTCCCTCACTGCCCCAGTGCCACACTTCCTTACCGTCCCAGTGCCACACTCCCTTACCACCCCAGTGCCACCCCCTCACCGCCCCAGTGCCACACTCCTTCACTGCCCCAGTGTCACACTCCCTCACCGCCCCAGTGCCACGTACACTCCCTCACCGCCTCAGTGCCACACTCCCTCACCGCCCCAGTGCCACTCCCTCACCGCCCCAGTGTCACACTCCTTCACCACCCCAGTGTCACACTCCTTCACCGCCCCAGTGTCACACTCTCTCACCACCCCAGTGTCACACTCCCTCACCGCCCCCGTGCCACACTCTCTCACCACCCAAGTGCCAAACTCCCTCACGGCCCCGGTGCCACACTCCCTCACCGCCCCAGTGCCACACTCCATCACCGCTCCAGTGCCACACTCCTTCACCGCTCCAGTGCCACACTCCTTCACCGCCCCAGTGCCACACTCCCTCACCGCCCCAGTGCCACACTCCCTCACCGCCCCAGTGCCACTCTTCTCACCGCCCCAGTGCCACACTCCCTCACCGCCCCTGTGCCACTCCCTCACCACCCCAGTGCCACACTCCCTCACCGCCCCAGTGCCACTCTTCTCACCGCCCCAGTGCCACACTCCCTCTCCGCCCTATTGCCACACTACATCACTGCCCCAGTGCCACACTCACTCACCAACCCAGTGCTACATGCCCTCACTGCCACAGTGCCACACTCCCTCACCACCCCTGTGCTAAACTTCCTCTCCGCCCCAGTGCCACTCCCTCTCCGCCCCAGTGCCACACTCCCTCACCGCCCCAGTGCCACTCTCTCACCACCTTAATGCCACACTTCATCACCGTCCCAGTGCCAAACTCCCTCACCGCCCCAGTGCCACACTCTCTCACCGCCCCAGTGTCACACTTCCTCACTGCCTTAGTGCCACACACCCTCAGCGCCCCAGTGCCACACACCCTCAGCGCCCCAGTGCCACACACCCTCAGCGCCCCAGTGCCACACTTCCTCACTGCCTCAGTGCCACACTCCCTCACCGCCCCAGTGTCACACACCCTCACCCCCCCAGTGCCACATTCCCTCACCGCCCCAGTGCCACACTCCCTCACCGCCCCAGTGCCACACTCCCTCACCACCCCAGTGCCACACTCCCTCACCGCCCCAGTTCCACACTCCCTCACCACCCCAGTGCCACACTCCCTCACCGCCCCAATGCCACACTCCCTCACCATGCCAGTGCCACACTCCTTCACCACCCCAGTGCCACACTCCCTCTCCGCCCCAGTGGTACTCTCTCACCACCTTAATGCCACACTTCTTCACCGCCCCAGTGCCAAACTCTCTCACCGCCCCAGTGCCACACTCCCACCCCGCCCCAGTGAAACACTCCGTCACCGACCCCAGTGCCACATTCCCTCACCGCCCCAGTGCCACACTCCCTCACCGCCCCAGTGCCACAGTCCCTCACCAACCCAGTGCCACACTCCCTCATCGCCCCAGTGCCACACTCCCTCACCGCCCAAGTGCCACACTTCCTCACCACCCCAGAGCCACACTCCCTCACCGCCCCAGTGCCACTCCCTCACTGTCCCAGTGCCACACTCCCTCACTGCCCCAGTGCCACACTCCCTCACCGCCCCAGTGCCACACTCCCTCACTGCCCCAGTGCCATTTCCTCACTGCCCAAGTGCCACACTCCCTCACTGCCCCAGAGCCACACTTCCTCACCACCCCAGTGCCACACTCCCTCCCCGCCCCATTGCCACACTCCTTCACCGCCCCAGTGCCACTCCCTCACTGCCCCAGTGCCACACTCCCTCGCCGCCCCAGTGCCACACTCCTTCACCGACCCAGTGCCACACTCCCTCATCGCTCCAGTGCCACACTCCCTCACCACCCCAGTGCCACTCTCCCTCACCGCCCCAGTGCCAAACTCCCCCACCGCCCCAGTGCCACACTCCCTCACCGCCGCAGTGCCACACTCCCTGAACGCCCTAGTGCCACACTCCCTCACCGCCCCAGTGCCACACTCCCTCACCGCCCCAGTGCCACACTCCCTCACTGCCTCAGTGCCACACTCCCTCACCGCCCCAGTGCCACACTTCCTCACCACCCAAGTGTCACACTCGCTCACCACCCCAGTGCCAAATTCCTTTACTGCCCCAGTGCCACACTCCCTCACTGCCGCAGTGCCACACTCCCTACCACCCCAGAGCCAAATTCCTTCACTGCCCCAGTGCCACACTCCCTCACCACCCTAGTGCCAAATTCCTTCACTGTCCCAGTGCAACACTCCCTCACCGCTCTAGTGCCACACTCCCTCACCGCCCCAGTGCCACTCCCTCACCGCCCCAGTGCCACACTCCCTCACCGTCCCAGTGTCACACTCCCTCACCACCCAAGTGCAAAGTTCCTTCAATGCCCCAGTGCCACACTCCCTCACTGCCTCAGTGCCACACTCCCTCACCGCCCAAGTTCCACACACCCTCTACGCCCTAGTGCCACACTTCCTCACTGCCTCAGTGCCACACTCCCTCACCGCCTTAGTGTCACACTCCCTCACCACCCAAGTGCCACACTTCCTCACTGCCTCAGTGCCACACTCCCTCACCGCCTTAGTGTCACACTCTCTCACCACCCAAGTGCCACACTCCCTCATCGCCCCAGTGCCACACTCCCTCACTGCCCCAGTGCCACACTTCCTTACCGTCCCAGTGCCACACTTCATCACCGTCCCAGTGCCAAACTCCCTCACCGCCCCAGTGCCCACTCTCTCACCGCCCCAGTGTCACACTCCCTCACCACCCTAGTGCCACACTCCCTAACCACCCAAGTGCCACACTCCCTCACTGCCCCAGTGCCACACTCCCTCACCGCCCCTGTGCCACACTCATTCACAGCCCCAGTGCCACACTCCCTTACCGCCCCAGTGCCATACTAACTCACTGCCCCAGTGCCACACTTCCTCACCACACCAGTGCCACACTCCCTCACTGCCCCAGTGCCACACTCCCTCACCACCCTAGTGCCACACTCCCTAACCACCCAAGTGCCACACTCCCTCACTGACCCAGTGCCACACTCCCTCACCGCCCATGTGCCACACTCCCTCACCGCCCCAGTGCCACGCTCCCTCATCGCCCCAGTGCAACATTCCCTCATTGCCCCAGTGCCACACTCCCTCACCGCCCCAGTGCCACACTCCTTCACCAACCCAGTGTCACTCTCCCTCACCGCCCCAGTGCCACACTCCCTCACCACCCCAGTGCCACACTCCCTCACCACGCCAGTGCCACACTCTTTCACCACCCCAGTGCCACACTCCCTCACCGCCCCAGTGCCACTCTCTCACCACCTTAATGCCACACTTCATCACCGTCCCAGTGCCAAACTCCCTCACCGCCCCAGTGCCACACTCTCTCACCGCCCCAGTGTCACACTTCCTCACTGCCTTAGTGCCACACACCCTCAGCGCCCCAGTGCCACACACCCTCAGCGCCCCAGTGCCACACACCCTCAGCGCCCCAGTGCCACACACCCTCAGCGCCCCAGTGCCACACTTCCTCACTGCCTCAGTGCCACACTCCCTCACCGCCCCAGTGTCACACACCCTCACCCCCCAGTGCCACATTCCCTCACCGCCCCAGTGCCACACTCCCTCACCGCCCCAGTGCCACACTCCCTCACCACCCCAGTGCCACACTCCCTCACCGCCCCAGTGCCACACTCCCTCACCACCCCAGTGCCACACTCCCTCACCGCCCCAGTGCCACACTCCCTCACCACGCCAGTGCCACACTCCCTCACCACCCCAGTGCCACACTCCCTCACCGCCCCAGTGGTACTCTCTCACCACCTTAATGCCACACTTCCTCACCGCCCCAGTGCCAAACTCTCTCACCGCTCCAGTGCCACACTCCCTCCCCGCCCCAGTGAAACACTCCGTCACCGACCCCAGTGCCACACTCCCTCACCGCCCCAGTGCCACACTCCCTCACCGCCCCAGTGCCACACTCCCTCACCAACCCAGTGCCACACTCCCTCATCGCCCCAGTGCCACACTCCCTCACCGCCCAAGTGCCACACTTCCTCACCACCCCAGAGCCACACTCCCTCACCGCCCCAGTGCCACTCCCTCGCTGTCCCATTGCCACACTCCCTCACTGCCCCAGTGCCACACTCCCTCACCGCCCCAGTGCCACACTCCCTCACTGCCCCAGTGCCATTTCCTCACTGCCCAAGTGCAACACTCCCTCACTGCCCCAGAGCTACACTTCCTCACCACCCCAGTGCCACACTCCCTCCCCGCCCCAGTGCCACACTCCTTCACCGCCCCAGTGCCACTCCCTCACTGCCCCAGTGCCACACTCCCTCGCCGCCCCAGTGCCACACTCCTTCACCGACCCAGTGCCACACTCCCTCAACGCTCCAGTGCCACACTCCCTCACCACCCCAGTGCCACTCTCCCTCACCGCCCCAGTGCCAAACTCCCCCACCGCCCCAGTGCCACACTCCCTCACCGCCCCAGTGCCACGCTCCCTCACCGCCCCAGTGCAACATTCCCTCATTGCCCCAGTGCCACACTCCCTCACCGCCCCAGTGCCACACTCCTTCACCAACCCAGTGCCACACTCCCTCACCGCCCCAGTGCCACACTCCCTCACCACCCCAGTGCCACACTCCCTCACCACGCCAGTGCCACACTCTTTCACCTCCCCAGTGCCACACTCCCTCACCGCCCCAGTGCCACTCTCTCACCACCTTAATGCCACACTTCATCACCGTCCCAGTGCCAAACTCCCTCACCGCCCCAATGCCACACTCTCTCACCCCCCCAGTGTCACACTTCCTCACTGCCTTAGTGCCACACACCCTCAGCGCCCCAGTGCCACACACCCTCAGCGCCCCAGTGCCACACACCCTCAGCGCCCCAGTGCCACACTTCCTCACTGCCTCAGTGCCACACTCCCTCACCGCCCCAGTGTCACACACCCTCACCCCCCCCAGGGCCACATTCCCTCACCGCCCCAGTGCCACACTCCCTCACCGCCCCAGTGCCACACTCCCTCACCACCCCAGTGCCACACTCCCTCACCGCCCCAGTGCCACACTCCCTCACTGCCCTAGTGCCATTTCCTCACTGCCCAAGTGCCCCACTCCCTCACTGCCCCAGAGCCACACTTCCTCACCACCCCAGTGCTACACTCCCTCCCCGCCCCAGTGCCACACTCCTTCACCGCCCCAGTGCCACTCCCTCACTGCCCCAGTGCCACACTCCATCGCCGCCCCAGTGCCACACTCCTTCACCGACCCAGTGCCACACTCCCTCATCGCTCCAGTGCCACACTCCCTCACCACCCCAGTGCCACTCTCCCTCACCGCCCCAGTGCCAAACTCCCCCACCGCCCCAGTGCCACACTCCCTCACCGCCGCAGTGCCACACTCCCTGAACGCCCCAGTGCCACACTCCCTCACCGCCCCAGTGCCACACTCCCTCACCGCCCCAGTGCCACACTCCCTCACTGCCTCAGTGCCACACTCCCTCACCGCCCCAGTGCCACACTTCCTCACCACCCAAGTGCCACACTCCCTCACCACCCCAGTGCCAAATTCCTTTACTGCCCCAGTGCCACACTCCCTCACTGCCGCAGTGCCACACTCCCTCACCACCCCAGAGCCAAATTCCTTCACTGCCCCAGTGCCACACTCCCTCACCACCCTAGTGCCAAATTCCTTCACTGTCCCAGTGCAACACTCCCTTTATGCCCCAGTGCCACACTCCCTCACCGCTCTAGTGCCACACTCCCTCACCGCCCCAGTGCTACTCCCTCACCGCCCCAGTGCCACACTCCCTCACCGTCCCAGTGTCACACTCCCTCACCACCCAAGTGCAAAGTTCCTTCAATGCCCCAGTGCCACACTCCCTTACTGCCTCTGTGCCACACTCCCTCACCGCCCAAGTGCCACACACCCTCTACACCCCAGTGCCACACTTCCTCACTGCCTCAGTGCCACACTCCCTCACCGCCTTAGTGCCACACTCCCTCACCGCCCCAGTGGTACTCTCTCACCACCTTAATGCCACACTTCCTCACCGCCCCAGTGCCAAACTCTCTCACCGCCCCAGTGCCACACTCCCTCCCCGCCCCAGTGAAACACTCCGTCACCGACCCCAGTGCCACACTCCCTCACCGCCCCAGTGCCACACTCCCTCACCGCCCCAGTGCCACACTCCCTCACCAACCCAGAGCCACACTCCCTCACCACCCCAGAGCCACACTCCCTCACCGCCCCAGTGCCACTCCCTCACTGTCCCAGTGCCACACTCCCTCACTGCCCCAGTGCCACACTCCCTCACCGCCCCAGTGCCACACTCCCTCACTGCCCCAGTGCCATTTCCTCACTGCCCAAGTGCCACACTCCCTCACTGCCCCAGAGCCACACTTCCTCACCACCCCAGTGCCACACTCCCTCCCCGCCCCAGTGCCACACTCCTTCACCGCCCCAGTGCCACTCCCTCACTGCCCCAGTGCCACACTCCCTCGCCGCCCCAGTGCCACACTCCTTCACCGACCCAGTGCCACACTCCCTCATCGCTCCAGTGCCACACTCCCTCACCACCCCAGTGCCACTCTCCCTCACCGCCCCAGTGCCAAACTCCCCCACCGCCCCAGTGCCACACTCCCTCACCGCCGCAGTGCCACACTCCCTGAACGCCCCAGTGCCACACTCCCTCACCGCCCCAGTGCCACACTCCCTCACCGCCCCAGTGCCACACTCCCTCACTGCCTCAGTGCCACACTCCCTCACCGCCCCAGTGCCAAATTCCTTTACTGCCCCAGTGCCACACTCCCTCACTGCCGCAGTGCCACACTCCCTCACCACCCCAGAGCCAAATTCCTTCACTGCCCCAGTGCCACACTCCCTCACCACCCTAGTGCCAAATTCCTTCACTGTCCCAGTGCAACACTCCCTCTATGCCCCAGTGCCACACTCCCTCACCGCTCTAGTGCCACACTCCCTCACCGCCCCAGTGCCACACTCCCTCACCGTTTCAGTGTCACACTCCCTCACCACCCAAGTGCAAAGTTCCTTCAATGCCCCAGTGCCACACTCCCTCACTGCCTCAGTGCCACACTCCCTCACCGCCCAAGTGCCACACACCCTCTACGCCCCAGTGCCACACTTCCTCACTGCCTCAGTGCCACACTCCCTCACCGCCTTAGTGTCACACTCCCTCACCACCCAAGTGCCACACTTCCTCACTGCCTCAGTGCCACACTCCCTCACCGCCTTAGTGTCACACTCCCTCACCACCCAAGTGCCACACTCCCTCACCACCCCAGTGCCACACTCCCTCACTGCCCCAGTGCCACACTTCCTTACCGTCCCAGTGCCACACTTCATCACCGTCCCAGTGCCAAACTCCCTCACCGCCCCAGTGCCCACTCTCTCACCGCCCCAGTGTCACACTCCCTCACCACCCTAGTGCCACACTCCCTAACCACCCAAGTGCCACACTCCCTCACTGCCCCAGTGCCACACTCCCTCACCGCCCCTGTGCCACACTCATTCACAGCCCCAGTGCCACACTCCCTCACCGCCCCAGTGCCATACTAACTCACTGCCCCAGTGCCACACTTCCTCACCACACCAGTGCCACACTCCCTCACTGCCCCAGTGCCACACTCCCTCACCACCCTAGTGCCACACTCCCTAACCACCCAAGTGCCACACTCCCTCACTGACCCAGTGCCACACTCCCTCACCGCCCATGTGCCACACTCCCTCACCGCCCCAGTGCCACGCTCCCTCACCGCCCCAGTGCAACATTCCCTCATTGCCCCAGTGCCACACTCCCTCACCGCCCCAGTGCCACACTCCTTCACCAACCCAGTGTCACTCTCCCTCACCGCCCCAGTGCCACACTCCCTCACCACCCCAGTGCCACACTCCCTCACCACGCCAGTGCCACACTCTTTCACCACCCCAGTGCCACACTCCCTCACCGCCCCAGTGCCACTCTCTCACCACCTTAATGCCACACTTCATCACCGTCCCAGTGCCAAACTCCCTCACCGCCCCAGTGCCACACTCTCTCACCGCCCCAGTGTCACACTTCCTCACTGCCTTAGTGCCACACACCCTCAGCGCCCCAGTGCCACACACCCTCAGCGCCCCAGTGCCACACACCCTCAGCGCCCCAGTGCCACACACCCTCATCGCCCCAGTGCCACACTTCCTCACTGCCTCAGTGCCACACTCCCTCACCGCCCCAGTGTCACACACCCTCACCCCCCCAGTGCCACATTCCCTCACCGCCCCAGTGCCACACTCCCTCACCGCCCCAGTGCCACACTCCCTCACCACCCCAGTGCCACACTCCCTCACCGCCCCAGTGCCACACTCCCTCACCACCCCAGTGCCACACTCCCTCACCGCCCCAGTGCCACACTCCCTCACCACGCCAGTGCCACACTCCCTCACCACCCAGTGCCACACTCCCTCACCGCCCCAGTGGTACTCTCTCACCACCTTAATGCCACACTTCCTCACCGCCCCAGTGCCAAACTCTCTCACCGCTCCAGTGCCACACTCCCTCCCCGCCCCAGTGAAACACTCCGTCACCGACCCCAGTGCCACACTCCCTCACCGCCCCAGTGCCACACTCCCTCACCGCCCCAGTGCCACACTCCCTCACCAACCCAGTGCCACACTCCCTCATCGCCCCAGTGCCACACTCCCTCACCGCCCAAGTGCCACACTTCCTCACCACCCCAGTGCCACACTCCCTCCCCGCCCCAGTGGTACTCTCTCACCACCTTAATGCCACACTTCCTCACCGCCCCAGTGCCAAACTCTCTCACCGCTCCAGTGCCACACTCCCTCCCCGCCCCAGTGAAACACTCCGTCACCGACCCCAGTGCCACACTCCCTCACCGCCCCAGTGCCACTCCCTCGCTGTCCCAGTGCCACACTCCCTCACTGCCCCAGTGCCACACTCCCTCACCGCCCCAGTGCCACACTCCCTCACTGCCCCAGTGCCATTTCCTCACTGCCCAAGTGCCACACTCCCTCACTGCCCCAGAGCTACACTTCCTCACCACCCCAGTGGCACACTCCCTCCCCGCCCCAGTGCCACACTCCTTCACCGCCCCAGTGCCACTCCCTCACTGCCCCAGTGCCACACTCCCTCGCCGCCCCAGTGCCACACTCCTTCACCGACCCAGTGCCACACTCCCTCAACGCTCCAGTGCCACACTCCCTCACCACCCCAGTGCCACTCTCCCTCACCGCCCCAGTGCCAAACTCCCCCACCGCCCCAGTGCCACACTCCCTCACCGCCCCAGTGCCACGCTCCCTCACCGCCCCAGTGCAACATTCCCTCATTGCCCCAGTGCCACACTCCCTCACCGCCCCAGTGCCACACTCCTTCACCAACCCAGTGCCACACTCCCTCACCGCCCCAGTGCCACACTCCCTCACCACCCCAGTGCCACACTCCCTCACCACGCCAGTGCCACACTCTTTCACCACCCCAGTGCCACACTCCCTCACCGCCCCAGTGCCACTCTCTCACCACCTTAATGCCACACTTCATCACCGTCCCAGTGCCAAACTCCCTCACCGCCCCAATGCCACACTCTCTCACCGCCCCAGTGTCACACTTCCTCACTGCCTTAGTGCCACACACCCTCAGCGCCCCAGTGCCACACACCCTCAGCGCCCCAGTGCCACACACCCTCAGCGCCCCAGTGCCACACTTCCTCACTGCCTCAGTGCCACACTCCCTCACCGCCCCAGTGTCACACACCCTCACCCCCCCAGTGCCACATTCCCTCACCGCCCCAGTGCCACACTCCCTCACCGCCCCAGTGCCACACTCCCTCACCACCCCAGTGCCACACTCCCTCACCGCCCCAGTGCCACACTCCCTCACTGCCCCAGTGCCATTTCCTCACTGCCCAAGTGCCCCACTCCCTCACTGCCCCAGAGCCACACTTCCTCACCACCCCAGTGCTACACTCCCTCCCCGCCCCAGTGCCACACTCCTTCACCGCCCCAGTGCCACTCCCTCACTGCCCCAGTGCCACACTCCATCGCCGCCCCAGTGCCACACTCCTTCACCGACCCAGTGCCACACTCCCTCATCGCTCCAGTGCCACACTCCCTCACCACCCCAGTGCCACTCTCCCTCACCGCCCCAGTGCCAAACTCCCCCACCGCCCCAGTGCCACACTCCCTCACCGCCGCAGTGCCACACTCCCTGAACGCCCCAGTGCCACACTCCCTCACCGCCCCAGTGCCACACTCCCTCACCGCCCCAGTGCCACACTCCCTCACTGCCTCAGTGCCACACTCCCTCACCGCCCCAGTGCCACACTTCCTCACCACCCAAGTGCCACACTCCCTCACCACCCCAGTGCCAAATTCCTTTACTGCCCCAGTGCCACACTCCCTCACTGCCGCAGTGCCACACTCCCTCACCACCCCAGAGCCAAATTCCTTCACTGCCCCAGTGCCACACTCCCTCACCACCCTAGTGCCAAATTCCTTCACTGTCCCAGTGCAACACTCCCTTTATGCCCCAGTGCCACACTCCCTCACCGCTCTAGTGCCACACTCCCTCACCGCCCCAGTGCCACTCCCTCACCGCCCCAGTGCCACACTCCCTCACCGTCCCAGTGTCACACTCCCTCACCACCCAAGTGCAAAGTTCCTTCAATGCCCCAGTGCCACACTCCCTCACTGCCTCAGTGCCACACTCCCTCACCGCCCAAGTGCCACACACCCTCTACACCCCAGTGCCACACTTCCTCACTGCCTCAGTGCCACACTCCCTCACCGCCTTAGTGCCACACTCCCTCACCGCCCCAGTGGTACTCTCTCACCACCTTAATGCCACACTTCCTCACCGCCCCAGTGCCAAACTCTCTCACCGCCCCAGTGCCACACTCCCTCCCCGCCCCAGTGAAACACTCCGTCACCGACCCCAGTGCCACACTCCCTCACCGCCCCAGTGCCACACTCCCTCACCGCCCCAGTGCCACACTCCCTCACCAACCCAGAGCCACACTCCCTCACCACTCCAGAGCCACACTCCCTCACCGCCCCAGTGCCACTCCCTCACTGTCCCAGTGCCACACTCCCTCACTGCCCCAGTGCCACACTCCCTCACCGCCCCAGTGCCACACTCCCCCACTGCCCCAGTGCCATTTCCTCACTGCCCAAGTGCCACACTCCCTCACTGCCCCAGAGCCACACTTCCTCACCACCCCAGTGCCACACTCCCTCCCCGCCCCAGTGCCACACTCCTTCACCGCCCCAGTGCCACTCCCTCACTGCCCCAGTGCCACACTCCCTCGCCGCCCCAGTGCCACACTTTTTCACCGACCCAGTGCCACACTCCCTCATCGCTCCAGTGCCACACTCCCTCACCACCCCAGTGCCACTCTCCCTCACCGCCCCAGTGCCAAACTCCCCCACCGCCCCAGTGCCACACTCCCTCACCGCCGCAGTGCCACACTCCCTGAACGCCCCAGTGCCACACTCCCTCACCGACCCAGTGCCACACTCCCTCACCGCCCCAGTGCCACACTCCCTCACTGCCTCAGTGCCACACTCCCTCACCGCCCCAGTGCCAAATTCCTTTACTGCCCCAGTGCCACACTCCCTCACTGCCGCAGTGCCACACTCCCTCACCACCCCAGAGCCAAATTCCTTCACTGCCCCAGTGCCACACTCCCTCACCACCCTAGTGCCAAATTCCTTCACTGTCCGAGTGCAACACTCCCTCTATGCCCCAGTGCCACACTCCCTCACCGCTCTAGTGCCACACTCCCTCACCGCCCCAGTGCCACTCCCTCACCGCCCCAGTGCCACACTCCCTCACCGTTTCAGTGTCACACTCCCTCACCACCCAAGTGCAAAGTTCCTTCAATGCCCCAGTGCCACACTCCCTCACTGCCTCAGTGCCACACTCCCTCACCGCCCAAGTGCCACACACCCTCTACGCCCCAGTGCCACACTTCCTCACTGCCTCAGTGCCACACTCCCTCACCGCCTTAGTGTCACACTCCCTCACCACCCAAGTGCCACACTTCCTCACTGCCTCAGTGCCACACTCCCTCACCGCCTTAGTGTCACACTCCCTCACCACCCAAGTGCCACACTCCCTCACCACCCCAGTGCCACACTCCCTCACTGCCCCAGTGCCACACTTCCTTACCGTCCCAGTGCCACACTTCATCACCGTCCCAGTGCCAAACTCCCTCACCGCCCCAGTGCCCACTCTCTCACCGCCCCAGTGTCACACTCCCTCACCACCCTAGTGCCACACTCCCTAACCACCCAAGTGCCACACTCCCTCACTGCCCCAGTGCCACACTCCCTCACCGCCCCTGTGCCACACTCATTCACAGCCCCAGTGCCACACTCCCTCACCGCCCCAGTGCCATACTAACTCACTGCCCCAGTGCCACACTTCCTCACCACACCAGTGCCACACTCCCTCACTGCCCCAGTGCCACACTCCGTCACCACCCTAGTGCCACACTCCCTAACCACCCAAGTGCCACACTCCCTCACTGCCCCAGTGCCACACTCCCTCACCGCCCATGTGCCACACTCCCTCACCGCCCCAGTGCCACGCTCCCTCACCGCCCCAGTGCAACATTCCCTCATTGCCCCAGTGCCACACTCCCTCACCGCCCCAGTGCCACACTCCTTCACCAACCCAGTGTCACTCTCCCTCACCGCCCCAGTGCCACACTCCCTCACCACCCCAGTGCCACACTCCCTCACCACGCCAGTGCCACACTCTTTCACCACCCCAGTGCCACACTCCCTCACCGCCCCAGTGCCACTCTCTCACCACCTTAATGCCACACTTCATCACCGTCCCAGTGCCAAACTCCCTCACCGCCCCAGTGCCACACTCTCTCACCGCCCCAGTGTCACACTTCCTCACTGCCTTAGTGCCACACACCCTCAGCCGCCCAGTGCCACACACCCTCAGCGCCCCAGTGCCACACACCCACAGCGCCCCAGTGCCACACTTCCTCACTGCCTCAGTGCCACACTCCCTCACCGCCCCAGTGTCACACACCCTCACCCCCCCAGTGCCACATTCCCTCACCGCCCCAGTGCCACACTCCCTCACCGCCCCAGTGCCACACTCCCTCACCACCCCAGTGCCACACTCCCTCACCGCCCCAGTACCACACTCCCTCACCACCCCAGTGCCACACTCCCTCACCGCCCCAGTGCCACACTCCCTCACCACGCCAGTGCCACACTCCTTCACCACCCCAGTGCCACACTCCCTCACCGCCCCAGTGGTACTCTCTCACCACCTTAATGCCACACTTCCTCACCGCCCCAGTGCCAAACTCTCTCACCGCTCCAGTGCCACACTCCCTCCCCGCCCCAGTGAAACACTCCGTCACCGACCCCAGTGCCACACTCCCTCACCGCCCCAGTGCCACACTCCCTCACCGCCCCAGTGCCACACTCCCTCACCAACCCAGTGCCACACTCCCTCATCGCCCCAGTGCCACACTCCCTCACCGCCCAAGTGCCACACTTCCTCACCACCCCAGAGCCACACTCCCTCACCGCCCCAGTGCCACTCCCTCACTGTCCCAGTACCACACTCCCTCACTGCCCCAGTGCCACACTCCCTCACCGCCTCAGTGCCACACTCCCCTCACTGCCCCAGTGCCATTTCCTCACTGCCCAAGTGCCACACTCCCTCACTGCCCCAGAGCCACACTTCCTCACCACCCCAGTGCCACACACCCTCCCCGCCCCAGTGCCACACTCCTTCACCGCCCCAGTGCCACTCCCTCACTGCCCCAGTGCCACACTCCCTCGCCGCCCCAGTGCCACACTCCTTCACCGACCCAGTGCCACACTCCCTCAACGCTCCAGTGCCACACTCCCTCACCACCCCAGTGCCACTCTCCCTCACCGCCCCAGTGCCAAACTCCCCCACCGCCCCAGTGCCACACTCCCTCACAGCCGCAGTGCCACACTCCCTGAACGCCCCAGTGCCACACTCCCTCACCGCCCCAGTGCCACACTCCCTCACCGCCCCAGTGCCACACTCCCTCACTGCCTCAGTGCCACACTCCCTCACCGCCCCAGTGCCACACTTCCTCACCACCCAAGTGCCACACTCCCTCACCACCCCAGTGCCAAATTCCTTTACTGCCCCAGTGCCACACTCCCTCACTGCCGCAGTGCCACACTCCCTCACCACCCCAGAGCCAAATTCCTTCACTACCCCAGTGCCACACTCCCTCACCACCCTAGTGCCAAATTCCTTCACTGTCCCAGTGCAACACTCCCTCTATGCCCCAGTGCCACACTCCCTCACCGCTCTAGTGCCACACTCCCTCACCGCCCCAGTGCCACTCCCTCACCGCCCCAGTGCCACACTCCCTCACCGTCCCAGTGTCACACTCCCTCACCACCCAAGTGCAAAGTTCCTTCAATGCCCCAGTGCCACACTCCCTCACTGCCTCAGTGCCACACTCCCTCACCGCCCAAGTGCCACACACCCTCTACGCCCCAGTGCCACACTTCCTCACTGCCTCAGTGCCACACTCCCTCACCGCCTTAGTGTCACACTCCCTCACCACCCAAGTGCCACACTTCCTCACTGCCTCAGTGCCACACTCCCTCACCGCCTTAGTGTCACACTCCCTCACCACCCAAGTGCCACACTCCCTCACCGCCCCAGTGCCACACTCCCTCACTGCCCCAGTGCCACACTTCCTTACCGTCCCAGTGCCACACTCCCTTACCATCCCAGTGCCACCCCCTCACCGCCCCAGTGCCACACTCCTTCACTGCCCCAGTGTCACACTCCCTCACCGCCACAGTGCCACGTACACTCCCTCACAGCCTCAGTGC
>NC_091200.1:28373321-28390821 GCF_040958095.1 Procambarus clarkii
CAGCCGAGGTCCACCTACTCTGAGTCTGACGGGAATACTGAGGCCTGCTGCAAGCACGGCTGGTGCTCCTCTGTCTGTCATGACATCAGAGGCCTAGTCGCCAGTGATTGGTTATGTCTCAACTGACATACAATTTGAGTTTGTTAATGTACAATATATTCACAAGACCAATGTTCAATATATTTAATGTACAATATATTTACAAGCTATATACATGACCTGGATCAAGAAGACTAACATCTGAGTGATAGCAGTCAGGATTCACTGGCCTCAGTGTGGTTGCTAGCATTATTGAACTCTTTATGACAAGCACTGTAAAAATACAAATGGCAGTAGACTTAACAATGGCATCTAATTTATAACACAAAATAATGTTGAGAAAAACTTCATTATACTGTATATATATATATATATATATATATATATATATATATATATATATATATATATATATATATATATATATATATATATATATATGTATATGTATATATATATATATATATATATATATATATATATATATATATATATATATATATATATATATATATATAATGGTAATAATAAGACACATGTGGTGGAAATACTGCAAATGAATTTTGCAAAGCAAAACAGAATAACTACAGAGTGCACTTAATTATATATTCTGCGGATATCTACACCTAGCTCATCCAGAGCACTGTACAACTCTGGCCCTGGCTGAAGGTCAGGAACAGATGAAACTGCATGTGACAAACTATCATCTTGAGAGATAACCTCGTTAACATCTAGCCAATGGTCATGGGGTGAGTGCACGGTTGAAACAAGAGGTCTAGATCTTAGATTATAAGCGCTAGTATGGGGTTGCTGAACATCAAGTGGTCTGTCAACCACAGAAGGTGGTGTCCCAATAGGAGGATCTGTCTGGGTACGTTCGTTGTCATCTTCCTCATCAGTCTCGTCAACAGTCATTTTAGCTAACTTCATGTGGTCTAAATGTTCATTTATATACTCTCCTGTTAACAAGTTCTTAAGTCTGTACATGTTACCTTTGATAAGCTCGGTTGCCTTATATGGACCCAAAAATTTCTTAGTTAACTTGTACATAGGACCAGACCTGTTTTGGTTAAGTACCATTACTACAAGTCCAATAGTTATTTTACTGGGTTTAGCTCGTGCATTCTTTGCTAGAGTGAACTCGGCTGTAGCTTTGAAAAGTGGTTCTCGTATTTTCTTGAATACTAGTTGCATTTGTCTACGCTTCACTTGAACAAAATCATCTACATTATATAAGGGGTACGTTAATCAATTTATTAGGGAGGATCTTATCTGTACCATAAAAAATAGTGAGGTGTGTCACCTGTAGAAACATTAATTGAGGAATTTATAGCACACTGAATTAAGGGTATAAAATCATTCCAATTGTTGTTATCAAAATTCAGCGTCACTCTCAAGGCATCTAACACTTTCCTGTTAGTACGTTCGGCTAATCCGTTGCTAGCTGGATGATAAGGCATGATACTACATTTTTTAATGTTATATAAATCACACAAGCTAGTTATTAAAATACTATTACTGAATTCTGGACCATTATCTGAAAGGATTACTTTAGGCATACTATATCTACAAATTATTTGGTCATGGAATGCACTGGCTATAGTTTCTGCTGTTGTTCGGGATAGAAACTAGTTCCCAATACCGTGAAAAATTATCAACCATACCAAGTAAATGTTTGTTCCCTTTCTCTGTTTCTGCAAAATTTGTCAATAAATTCATCGTTACTCGTTCCCATGGAGCTTTAGTTGCTGGGTACACCTGAATTGGGTTAGGTCCTGCTACATGTCCCTTGTGTTGTAAGCAGGTTAAACATCTGTCAACATAATGAGCAATCTCCTTAGCCATTTTTGGCCAAAAATACTTCAATCGACCTTGTTGGAGTGTACGATCCTATCCTGGATGTGCACTTGCAGGAGCATCATGGATAATTTTTAACACAGTTGGTACCAAGACAGCTGGAACAACTAACTGACAACATTTCCTCGGGGCTGTCCCTAGCTTTACTACTCTACACAGTAAATTGTCTAACATCACTAATTCTTTCAATGGCACTGGCTGTTTATGAATCGGGCGAGTATCTTGCTTAGTCAAAAATTTCATGACGGGTGCCCATATGGGGTCTTGTCTTTGTTCTGTCTCGACTACTGTAGCATCTAATGCTGGGTAATTTAACTGAATCGCAGCTACGTGTCAAGAAAACGCATCAGCTACAACATTTTGCTTTCCTGGAATATATCCAAATGTGGGATTGAATTCTTGAATTGTGAGCAAATATCTAGCAAACTTTCCAACTGGATTATTTTTGAACAAGGGAATTAATGGTTGGTGATCTGTAAGAACATGGACTGGGTAAATATAAATTGTATCCCTGAAATGTTTAAGTGCCCAGACAACTGCCAAGGCTTCTCGTTCTGTTGCGCTATAATTTTTCTCTTCTTTAGATAATGTACGGCTTGCATAAGCTATTGCGTGATCTCTGTGACATTCTGTTTGAAGTAATGCAGCACCTAAATCTATGTCACTAGCATCTGTAACCAACGTAAAAGATTTAGAAAAATCTGGGTACCTAAGGACAGGTGACGAAACCAAGGCTGCCTTGAGTTTTTTGAATGACTGATCCTGTGCCTCTCCCCAAACAAAGGGTTCATCTTTTCTTTGCAACTTGTAAAGTGGAGCGGCTATAATAGAGAATCAAGCAATAAATGAACGATAAAATGCTACAAGACCTGTGAACTGTCTTATGGCTTCTGCGGTACAAGGCATTGGAAAATCACGGGCAGCAACAATTTTTTATTAATTCAATGTAATACCTGAAGGTGTAACTGTATGACCTAGGAAATTAATCTTCTCCTTTAAAAATGAACATTTTGCAAGTTTTATTTTTAAATTAGCTTCAGCGAGCTTTGCAAGTACTTTCTCAAGGTTCTGGAAATGACTCTGAACATCTTGCGACAAGATTATGAGATCATCAAGGTAAACCAGAGGAGTACTTCCAATCAATATACGAAATAGATTTGTTATGAGCCGTGAAAAGGTTATTGGACTACTCTGCAAACCAAATTGCATTCTTTTGAAATGAAAATGACCATTGGGAGTACTAAAGGCTTTCAATTGTTTACTTTCCTTATCAAGGGGGATTTGCCAGAATCCCTGCAACAAATCTAATGTTGAGAATACTTTATTTCGACCAATACTTTGCAACAAATCATTTAGAACTGGAAGTGGGAAACGATCAGGTATCGTTACTCTGTTAAGCTTTCGATAATCGATTACAGGTCTCCAAGTCCCATCTTGCTTTGGTACAAGAATCAATGGAGCGTTCCATGGCAAATTACTCGATTTAATTACATCACTCTGTAACATTTCCTCTATGAGCCTATCGCCTTCTGCTCTCTGAGAATGGGGAAGACGGTAAGCTGGTACATAAATAGGCGTATTTCCTTGTACAAGGGGAATTTTATGTGTAATAAGAGGAGTGAGACCTAACTTTTCTGCTGGTAGAGCAACAACGGCTCTATTCCTGTTCAAAATTTCCAAAAGCTGAGCCACAGAGTCAGGAAAATCAGTAGGACTGAGGTGTAGCACTTACACCTCTGGCTGAGATCCCTGTTCTCCTGGTGTGAGAGTACAAACAGTATGATCCATGGAGACATCATCCACAACTTTCACCGTTAACGAGTAATGGGCAAAATCTATAACATGGGTGCCAGACTGGAGATAGATGTTGGCATTACTAGTGTTTGCAATATACAATGTAACAGTACCATCCTGCACTGTGTGCCAGGAGGGTTCAACAAACGTACTATTCACTTTACATGTTTCACTTTCCGCAATCACATCCGACAACTCAGGCACTCCCTGAACCTTAACTCTTATTCTGGTGAGAAAATGAGAGTGCAGCACAGTGTCAGTAGCCGTGGAACCACTGACTTCAGAGATGGAAGCTGCCAGGCGAGCGAGACATCGATAATCCGTTAGGGCGTCCCCTTCCAGAAAGTCCCGATACTCACTCTCCCTAAGAACTGCACAACTACGATGCTTCAATCGAGTGCCCGTTTTCTCGGGTATGCTACCACGACAATGATCTGATAAACCTATGCAAGCAAGGCAGGTGTCAACAAAATTAACGTAGTCTGATTGAAGGTTGAACTCATGGCCCTGTCGATACATGGTATGACGTGGGTATACCATGTCATACCATGTATGACAACTAACTTGAGTGAGAGGTCAATTTCACCCTGAACTTTTACTTTATTTCCAGAAACACCACTTAGAAAAGGTATGGGGCACTTCCTTACTGTAGTAGGGTGTCTACTTTCAATGTCTCTAAGAGCCGAGGGCTTGACAATATTAACTTTTGCACCTGAGTCAAGAAAAACTTTTAAAACTCTACCATGGACAATGGCTGAGACAACTGGACCATCACTTGAGACTGAACAAGTTACTACTTTTGACTTTTGTTGTCTGGGATATCTGCGTCTTGTTTGGGTCAAATTCACTGGTTCCGTCAACATCTACAACTGGTCTAGAGTCAGTGTCCTCCTCTGCCAAATGTCCAAATCTATTTTGATTAGCTACTGAATACACAGGGAGGGCACTAGGATTGGCTAGCTTGAATTGGTTATCGGATGGCCTTGGGGGTATCCCGATGACATGGAGTGAACATTCTGTATTCTAGCATTCTATGACGAGTATTATAGTTCGAAGTTGCATTATAGCTGGGCCGGGAGTTGTAATTACGCGAGTTCTGATAATGTCTTGGACGCTGTGCGCCTCGCCAAGACTGACCGTGGGAGTTACGAGGTGGGGATGTCCTTTGCCTAGCTCTACAATCCGCCGTGTGGTGACCAACTTGTTTATGGTACTTGCAATATGGGAGCCTAGAATGATTAGATTGACGAGGTGACCGAGAGAATTGTCTAGAGGCGGACCAACAGTCCCTTGCGAGGTGGTTACTCTTACCACAATGCCAACATGAGGGAGTGGATGGTTGTGGACTATGGCATTTCTGCAACTTATGAGGAGGCGAATTTGACTGGGGTCTACGACCATGGGTACGGTTCTGCGACCAAGAGTTTTGAGAGTTTGTGGGAGGATGCTGAGAGCTTGTTACTACATTTACAGTATCAGAGGGTGGCAACAGTTGAGCACTTCGGGGAGCTAGTTTATCGGCGGCATTGTTAATAGCCTCAATCACTTCACCAATTTCATGTTTAACTCCAAAATTTTGTTGCTCAATGATCGGTTTAGTATGCTCTGGGGCAAATTGCATTAAGGTTCCAAATGCTATCATCTTGGCCATAGCATCAGGGGACAGATTATTGTCTTTATCTACCCAAGACAAACTCATAGCAGACACTAAGGCATACAGATACTGATCGAGACGGCTAGTAAACACATTAAACGATTCACCAGGCTGTATGGTGGCATTGGCAATTTTTTTTACTAACCTATACGGGTCGAGGTCTCCTTTGTTAACAAAGTGCCGGCGAAAGATATCCTTAAATTCAGACGAAGCTTTGAGGCTAACAATGGCTTTCTCATCAACACCAAAACGTGCATCACCTTTGGTTGTGTCCACAGCTGACCTTGCAATTGCCAAGTATTCGACATCAGTAGGCTTAGAAAAACGTGCAACTGATTTCGCTTCAACCTTACTCTAATAAGCGGGATTCACCAGCAAAAAGAGGAGTAGCCATTTCCTGAGCTGACCTCTGGACTTTGGGAAGAGCAACTGTTCCCGTTGAGTCTGAAGGGGTTTGAACAGTGGTAGGCATTGTCACAGCCGTGGAAGTAATGTTTGAACGCAGATTTTAATTAAGTGTACCAGGCATCAGAAATGGTATACACAAAAATAAACGCTCAAAAAAAATATTAACTTGGCTAAAGTAAGAAAATGGCAGAAATAAAATTATTAAATTGGGTTAGGCAACAAATAATTAAGAACAAGCAAAATTGTAAATTAAATTAGCAATCTATCATGAAAATGGCTGCAATTAAAAGCATGTAAATTAATTAAACTAGGCTAAGCACAGCAATTTAGAATAAAAAAACTGGAAAGTGCAATTGCAAAATTTCAATAAAATGATTCAACACAAGTGGCAATGCAAGAAATATGGATGTAGCACATAAACTGGACACATATATGTATATAACTGCTATGGTAAAAATTATAATATGAAATGTTGAAGGAATAAATTTCAATTTTAGACCTGGAGGAATTAAAAAGAATTTTATTATACAAATCCTTAACTGCTACTAAAACAAGAATTTCTTACTTCTCTTGACTTTGAATTTGCTAATAACACTCTATCAACACAATTAATGCACAATGAAATTACTGTGAGAAGCATGAATGTTGAAATCACTCAGGGAAACTGTGGGTGTGGAGTACTGAACCAGCTCCAATATTTAACAAGTCACTGAATGGTTAATTCATAAGATATTGGGGATATATTTACAATAGACCTCTTTAAAACATAGCACACAATATCTTAGCTCTTAATTACTTAACTTTGGCCTGCAGGATTTGCAATATAACAGTGGCCAACACGAAAAACGGCGACAAGGCGTGTGAAGAGGCGCATACACGGTTTGTTTAAAATCTGGTGCGACGGCAGCGCTCCTAGCGGCAGCAGCGCGAAGCTAGGGAGACCACACACTAGATTGATGTTAAAAGCACGAAGATAAACTCTGAGACGACGATATTGCGTCGATGGCGGTGGAGGAAGCGCGATTTGCTAGGCAGGAGTTCACAGCAGAATTGCGTAGCAGGAGGCTGTGGCGATAGTGAGAGGAGGCGAGGCGTGTGTAAGATGGTGACGACACTATTCAGACATTTGCAGTCCATCAATTCCTCTTAAATAACAGTACCACACAATGATCAGTTGATACTTGCGACGATGACTGACGACGATTGCAGTAGCTTGAAACACTCACAAGACTTGATGCTGTCGGCATTGGTGAAGGTGGTGGTGGGCGATGCAGGTTCCCATGTGGCGTGAGATTCAAAATGGCTGGTGTGGGAATCTTCCTTTCTCCTCACTGATGAATTAGCGTTCTCACAGGAAAATATTGACCCCTACTTCTGAGACGTTGGCCTGGAGTAGTGGTTGATGGCAAGACCCCGGACTGGCACAATATTTGATGCATGGGTGGCAGGGTGGCGGCTGTGGTGGTGGCTTGAATATGAGGCGATGTGCGGTACTTGAATTTTCGTTTCCAGAAAAATAATTCTCGATCCCACTGCTGCTACCAGTATTTGTTGCCTTGATGGGATGAATGTTATACAAAGTAGGCACTTTTGTAGTTTTATTGACTAAGACAGCAAGGTTTATACCACGCCAGCCGAGGTCCACCTACTCTCAGGCTGTCGGGAATACTGAGGCCTGCTGCAAGAACGACTGGTGCTCCTCTGTCTGGCATGACGTCAGAGGCCTACTCGCCAGTGATTGGTTATGTCTCAACCAACATACAATTTGAGTATAAAACGTAGTGTGGTGGTGTTGTGTGGCAGTGTGGTGGGGACGAGTGGTAGTGTGGTGGAGTATGTGATAGAATCGGTGCGTTGTGTGGTAGGGGGTGTGGTTGTGTGGTTAGGTGTGTGGTTGTGTGATTAGGTGTGTGGTGGGGGGGTGTGGTAGTGTTGTGAGGTGTGAGGTAGTGTGGTGGGGTTGTGTGGTAGTGTTGTGAGGTGTGTGGTGGGGTGTGTGGTGTGGTTGTGTTGTATTGTGGTGGGGTGTGTGGTAGTGTGGTGGGGTGTGTAGTAGTGTGGTGCGGTTTTGTAGTATTGTGGTGGGGTGTGTGGTAGAGAGGTGGGGTATGTGGTATTGGTGGGGTTGAGAGGTAGTATGGTGGGGTGTGTGGTGGGGTTGTGTGGTAGTGGGGCGGGGTGTGTTGTAGTGTGGTGGGGATGTGTGGTAGTGTGGTGAGGTGTGTGGTAGTGTGGTGGGGTTGTGTAGTATTGTAGTGGGGTGTGTGGTAGTGTGATGGGGGGTGTGGTAAAGTGGTGGGGTGTGTGGTAGTGTAGTGGGGTTGTGTGGTAGTGTGACGGGTTGTGTGGTGGGCGTTGTGTGGTAGTGGGGTGGGGTGTGTGGTAGTGTGGTGGGGATGTGTGGTTGTGGTGGGATGTGGGGTAATATGATGGGGTTGTGTTGTATTGTGGTGGGGTGTGTGGTAGTGTGGCGGGGTGTGTGGTAGTGTAGTGGGGTTGTATTGTGGTGGGGTGTGTGGTAGTGTGGTGGGGTTGTGTAGTATTGTAGTGGGTATGTGGTAGGGGTGAGTGGTAGTAAGGTGGGGTTGAGTGGTAGTGTGGTTAGGGTGTGTGGTAGTGAGGTGGGGGGGGGGGTGTTAGTGTGGTGGGGTTTTGTGGTAGTATAGTGGGGGGTGTGGTAGTTGGGTCGGGGGGTGTGGTAGTGTGGTGGGGGGTGTGGTATTGTGGTGGGGTGTGTGGAAGTGTGGTGGGGTGTGTGGTTGTGAGGTGGGGTTTTTGGTAGTGTGTGGTAGTGAGGTGGTGTGTGTGTTAGGGTGTGTGGAAGTGTGGTGGGGAGTTATGTAGTGTGGTGGAGTGAATGGTAGTGTGGTGGGGTTTGTGGTAGTGTGGTAGGGTGTGTGGTTGTCTGGTGGGGTGTGTGGTTGTGTGGTATGGTGTGCGGTAGTGTGTTGGGTTTTGTTGCAGTGTGGTGGGGTGTGTGGTAGATTGGTGGAGTGTGTGGTAGTGTGGTATGGAGTGCGATAGTGTGGTGTAGTGTGGTATGGAGTGCGATAGTGTGGTGTAGTGTGGTGTGGTGTGTTGTAGTGTGGTGGGGTGTGTGGTAGTGTGGTGGGGTGTGTGGAAGTGTGGTGGGGTGTGTTGTAGTGTGGTGGGGTGTGTGGTAGTGTGGTGGGGTTTGTGGTAGTGTGGTCGAGAAGAGTGGTAGTGTGGTGGGGTGCGTGGAAGTGTGGTATGGTGTGGTGTAGTGTTGTGGGGGTGTGTTGTAGTGTGGTGGGGTGTGTGTTAGTTTGGTGGGGTGTTTGGTAGTTTGGTGGAGTGTGTGGTAGTGTGGTGGTGGTGTGTGGTAGTTTGGTGGGGTGTGAGGTAGTGAGGTGGAGTGTGTGGTAGTGTGATAGGATGTGTGGTAGTGTGGCTGGTTGTGTGGTAGTGTGATGGGGTGTGTGGTAGTGTGGTGAAGGTGTGTGGTAGTGAGATGGGGTGTGTGGTGGGTGTGTGGTAGTGTGATGGGGTGTGTGGTAGTGTGGTGAGGTTGTGTGGTAGTGTGATGGGGTGTGTGGTAGTGTGGTGGGGTATGTGGTAGTGTGGTGGGGGTGTGTTGTAGTGTGGAGGGGTGTGTGGTAGTGTGGTGGGGTGTGTGGTAGTGTGGTGGGGTTGTGTGGCAGTGTGGTGGGGACGTGTGGTAGTGTGTTGGAGTGTGGTGGGGTTGTGTGGTAGTATGGTGGGTTGTGTGGTAGTGTGGTGGGGATGTATGGTAGTGTAGTGGGTTGTGTGATAGTGTGGTGGGTTTGTGTGGTAGTGTGGTGGGGTTGTGTGAGAGAGGTTATCTTGAGATGATTTTGGGGCTTTTAGTGTCCCCGCGGCCCGGTCCTCGACCAGGCCTCCACCCCCAGGAAGCAGCTCGTGACAGCTGACTAACACCCAGGTACCTATTTTACTGCTAGGTAACAGGGGCAAAGGGTGAAAGAAACTCTGCCCATTGTTTCTCGCTGGCACCTGGGATCGAGCCCAGGACCACAGGATCACAAGTCCAGCGTGCTGTCCGCTCGGCTGACCGGCTCCCGTGTGTGTTGTAGTGTGGAGGGGTGTGTTGTAGTGTGGTGGAGTGTATAGTAGTGTGGTGGGGTTGTGTGGCAGTGTGGTGGGGACGTGTGGTAGTGTGGTGGAGTGTGTGGTATTGTGGTGGAGTGTGTTGTAGTGTGGTGGGGTTGTGTGGTAGTATGGTGGGTTGTGAGGTAGAGTGGTGGGGACGTGTGGTAGTGTGGAGGGTTGTGTGGTAGAGTTGTGGGCTTGTGTTGTAGAGTGGTGTTGGTTGTGTGGTAGTTCTGTGGGGTTGTGTTGTAGGTTAGTTTGCGGGAGAGGGGACGGACGTGTCGTCGTCGCGCTCTGTAAAACACTGGAATAAATCGGGCTTTTTTAATATTACAACCATGGATTACGGCCCACAGTGATCACCAAGGGCATAGTGACCCGTAGGAAAGTTGAATACAGAAATTAGCAATGGAACTTTGAGTTAAATACAGAATAAACGTGGGCCCACGTGGTGAGCCAGTGCCACCAGGCTCATGTGTACAGGCATAAGCGATATATATCAAATATAGCGAGCAGTGATACGTTGAACAGTGAAGTGGAACGTGTAACACAGCATATAAATTAGTAGATAGTGTTAGAGAATTGTACATAGAAAAAGTATAAATGTAAAGTTGTGGAGGAGTCATCACACTTGGCTGTTTACATCACAGCAACGAGGCCTACACAATCTAGGGGACGTCCCTCAGTAACAGTATACTTCCTCAGTGATAATATACTGCCAATATATACTGTAATACGGGAAAGTGGATCTAGGAACTAGTAATAGAGTAAGTGAATAACATTGCAGGCCGGAAGAAAGCAGAAATTTCCTTTAGGATATTACAGGCAAATAATCAGTGTATAAGTCAAGTAACTGGCAACCGGCGGCATCCTGCCCCGACCTGGGACAAACAACGGTCAACTAGACGGTCCCAAGAGGACAATATTTTCTCTACAAGGCGATAAGTACCCCCACATATATTTGAACAAATAAACATATGTAATATTATAAATATACTGTATACATATTATATATACATACATATAATATTATAAATATATGCATATAATATTATAACATCACAAACCCAACATGGAAGTGTGTGGAGGCTGCTTTAACTTACTTCGGAAGAGTGTTGTAGGCATTGTATGTAACATTTGTAACATAAGATTTCACCTGAGTTGTACAGGATTACCTACACAATATACAAACCGGGAAGGTAACTACTGGATATATCAAAGAGACAGACAGATGTGGGAAAACATTACCAAACTATTGAATAACATTCCTGAAGTACACAGGCTACAATTCACACAAAAACTACCAGAAATATATGCAGAGTATATAAAGACAGCAACGAACTCTGAGCACAACCCTGGGACTGAGAATTTAGAGAGTCAAAGTAGCAATGTTGAAGGGCATAGTGTCGAGGTACACGAAAATGAAGGCAATATTGTCGAGCAAACTGGGGATATGATATGAAAAAATGAGACGAATGAGAACACAAATGAGAAAGACGAAAGCAACAAGGAGAAAGGTAAGGGCAATACCGAGAATGAATGCAGAAATGAGAAAGTTGGAACAAAAAACACAGAGGTAGCCAAGTTGTGCACGGGTACAAGCTAGAATAATACAATCCCAGATGAAAATATTTGCAGGTATTATGCAAAAGGACAGTGCAGATATGGGCCCAGAGGCACGGAATGCTCATTCATGCACCGACGGAAATGCCGAAACTGGTTAGGGAAAGGCAGGTGTCGTTTTGATAGAGAGTGTAGATATTTTCACCCTAAGCTATTCAAACTCTCAGTTAATGAGAGGAAATGCTACGATCTTCATTGCCCCAATTTCCACGTCAGAGGTACAAAGCGCGATATTAGAGAGGAAGCCCAATATAATATTCCTGATTTTTTTTTAGAGGCAGGCACAGAGGGAGAAACAGACAGGCAGAAACGTGGCAGGAGTATGGATGGAGAGGGGGAAATGCCCAAAATTGGACTGCGGTTCGTCATCAAGCCCCCATATACTACACCCCCAACTACACAGAGACTACCACACTCCCCAGTATCACTTCCAAAACTGGACAACCCATTGCCATTCCACAACACACCCTGGGTCAGGGTAGAGAGGAGGGAGAACTATCAAAACCTTCCAGAAGTGACACAATATGGACAATCATTCATATTTGCAAACATTCAAGGTTTAAAGCCAAAGTCAAGAAATAAAGTTAAGTTCATAAATGGCCTCCTATTAGAGTCAAACTCAATATTTGGGGCATTCACGGAAACCCATACAAAAGATTACATGAATGGTGAAATCTGGATTCCAAATTATAATTTATATAGATGTGATAGAAAAACTAGGTCAAATGGAGGAGTAGGTCTGTATATTAAAGCAGACCTGGTATGCACAGAACTATTAAACTCAACTAATGAGGTGGTAGAGGTACTTGGAATTAAGGTAGAGATACTAAACCTAATTATTATTCTAATATATAAACCGCCAGATACAACGGTTGAGGAATTCACAGAGCAGATGCACAAAATAGAGAACATACTTGATAACCTAGCAAACCCAGCTCCAGATATTATCTTCCTCGGAGATTTCAATTTACCGAGTCTAAGATGGAGAATGGCAAACACAAATATCATAGCAGGGAATGACCCGGGAAATAACCAACCACAGGTCAGAGAACTTTTGAGATTCTGTGACAAATTCTCGCTCAATCAACAGATTACAGAACCAACTAGGAACGAAAACACACTAGACTTGTTATTCACAAACAATGATGAACTAATCAGAGACATAACAATCTCAGATACTTCATACTCAGACCATAAGCTCATTGAAGTGCGAACTAGCATAAATAACGGTAGTAGATCTAAGAGACCCAACAAGCGAGAAGGAATATTCAATCAATTCAATTTCAACAATAAGAGGATCGACTGGGAAAAAATAAATGTAGAGCTTGCAACCATTCAATGGGAGACGGTCTTAAGCGACAAAACTCCCACACAGGGAATAGCTCAACTGACAGCTGAAGCTTACAAGATCTGCTTGAAGCACGTACCTGTGAGGAGGGGCAGAAAGAGGACCACTCTAGAAAGAGAACGCAGACGACTGTACAGGAGAAAGAAAAAATAACGGAAATACTTCGGCAGACACAACTATCACAAGCAAGGAAAATAGGCCTAAGCAGGGAGATCGAAGAAATAGAACAAACGTTGGAAAACGTAAGGAAAAATCCGAAATATTTTTTCACATACGCAAAATCAAAATCCAAAACCTCGACCAGTATTGGACCGTTAATTACAAATGAAGGTACGTACTCAGAGGACAACAAAGAGATTAGTGAAATTCTAAGAAGTCAGTATGAGGCTATGTTTAGCACACCAATAAACAACATGAAAGTTGATGACCCAGACAGCTTCTTTATGAATGACATTCAAGCTGCAAATAATATAACGGATATTACCACAAACTCGGAAGACTTTGAAAGAGAAATTGACAATATGCCTATGCACTCAGCTCCTGGGCCTGACTCATGGAATTCAATATTCATAAAGAAATGTAAAGTACCAGTAGCGAGAGCACTAAGCGTAATATGGAGAAAGAGCCTGGATACAGGGGAGATACCTGCAGCTCTTAAATCTGCAGATATAGCTCCGTTGCACAAGGGGGGGGGGGGAAGGTAAAGCCTTGGGAAAAATTATAGGCCAGTTGCACTAACATCACACATAATAAAAGTGTTTGAAAGAGTGATTTGGAATCAAATTTCTAGTTTTATGGAAAACAATGAATTGCACAATCCAGGACAACATGGATTTAAAGCGGGAAGATCCTGTCTGTCACAGTTACTCAACAACTATGACAAAATCACAGCCCTAGAAGAAAAGCAAAATGCAGATGTTGTATACACAGACTTTTCAAAGGCGTTCGACAAATGTGACCATGGGGTGATAGCTCACAAAATGAGGTCAATGGGAATAATTGGAAAAGTAGGACGCTGGATACTCAATTTCCTGTCGAACAGAACACAAAGAGTAACAGTCAATCAGATAAAATCGAGTCCAAGCGATGTTAAAAGCTCTGTACCTCATGGTACAGTCCTTGCACAGCTACTGTTCCTTATTCTCATATCTGGTATAGACAAAAATACACGTCACAGCTTCGTGTCGTCCTTTGCAGATGACACAAAAATCAGCATGAAAATTACCTCTGCTGAAGACATTGAAAAACTACAAGCAGATGTCAACAAATTTTTCGATTGCGCAGCAGAAAATAACATGGTGTTTAACAGTGATAAATTTCAGGTACTCAGGTACGGCAAAAATGAGGATCTGAAACATAATACAGGGTACAAAACACAATCGAATCTTCCCATAGTAGAAAAACAACATGTCAAGGATTTGGGAATAATGATGACCGACGATCTAACGTTTAGGGAGCATAACCAAGCAAATATCGCGTCAGCCAGAAAAATGATCGGATGGATTACGAGAACTTTCAAATCCAGGGATCACATCACAATGGTTGTACTCTTCAAGTCACTTGTGTTGTCCCGTCTCGAGTACTGCTCAGTACTCACTTCCCCCTTCAGAGCAGGAGAGATGGCTGAAATAGAGGGAATACAGAGAACATATACGGCACGCATAGACGAGATAAAACACCTAAATTATTGGGATCGTCTCAAAGCTCTCCAAATGTACTCTCTAAAAAGGAGACGAGAGAGATACCAAATAATATACACATGGAAAATACTGGAGGGTCAGGTCCCAAATCTACACAATAAAATAACAACGTACTGGAGTGAACGATATGGAAGAAAATGCAAGATTGAACCATTGAAGAGCAGAGGTGCCATAGGCACAATCAGAGAGCACTGTATAAACATCAGAGGTCCGCGGTTGTTCAACGTCCTCCCAGCGACTATAAGAAATATTGCCGGAACAACCGTGGACATCTTCAAGAGAAAACTGGATGGTTTTCTAAGAGAAATTCCGGATCAGCCGGGCTGTGGTGGGTATGTGGCCCTGCGGGCCGCTCCAAGCAACAGCCTGGTGGACCAGACTATCACAAGTCGAGCCTGGCCTCGGGCCGGGCTTGGGGAGTAGAAGAACTCCCAGAATCCCATCAACCATGTATCAACCAACCAGTGGTGGGGTTGTGTGGTAGAGTGGTGTGGGTGTGTAGTAATGAGATGGGGTTGTGTAGTATTGTGGTGGGGGTGTGTGGTACTGCAGAGGGGTTGTGTGGTAGTGTGGTGGGGGTGTGTGGTAGTGTGATGGGGGTGTGGTAGTGGTGGGTTGAGTAGTATTCTGGTAGGATTTGTGGTAGTGTGGTGACGTGTTTGGTAGTGTAGTGGGGTGTGTGGTAGTGTGGTGGGGTTTTGTAATACTTTAGTGGGATATGTGGTAGTGTGGTGGTGTGTGTGGGAGTGTGGTGGGGGTGTGCGGTAATGTGGTGGAGTGTGTGGTTGGGTGTGTGGTAGTTTGGTGGGGTCGCGTGGTAGTGTGATGGGGGAGTTTTGTAGTGTGGTACGGTGTGTGGTAGTGTGATAGGGTTGTGTAGTATTGTGGTGGGGTGTGTGGTAGTGTGGTGGTGTTTTGTAGTATTGTGGTGGGGTGTGTGGTAGTGTGATGGGGGTGTGTGGTAGATTGGTGGTGTGTGTGATAGGGGTGGGGTTTTGAGATAGTTTGGTGGGGTGTGTGGTTGTGTGGTGGGGTTGTGTGGTAGTGGAGTGGGGTGTTTTGTAGTGTGGTGGGGATGTGAATAAGTGTGATGAGGCGTGTGGTAGTGTGTTGGGGTGTGTGGTAGTGTGGTGGGGTTGTGGAGTATTGTGGTGGGGTGTGTGGTAATGAGATGGGGGTGTGGGGTAGAGTGGTGGGGTGTGGTAGTGTGGTGGGGGAGTGTGGTAGTGTTATGGGGTGTGTGGTAGTGTACTGGAGGGGGGGTGGGTCTCGTAGCCTGATGGATAGCGCGCAGGACTCGTAATTCTGTGGCGAGGGTTGGATTCCCGCACGAGGCAGAAACAAATGGGCAAAGTTTCTTTCACCCTGAATGCCCCTGTTGAATGCTCCTGGGGGTGGAGGCTTTGTCGAGGACCGGGCCGCGGGGACACTAAAATCCCCGAAATCATCTCAATATAACCTCAAGAGGGTGTGTGGTAGTGTGGTGGTGGTGTGTGGAAGTGTGGTGGGGTGTGAGGTAGTGAGTTGGGGTGTGTGGTAGTGAGATGGTGTGTGGTAGTGTGCTTGGGTGTGTGGTAGTGTGGTGAAGATGTGTGGTAGTGTGATATAGTGTGTGGTAGTGTGGTGGGGTGTGTGGTAATTTGGTGGGGTGTTTGGTAGTTTGGTGGGGTGTGTGGTAGTGTGGTGGTGGTGTGTGGTAGTTTGGTGGGGTGTGAGGTAGTGAGGTGGAGTGGGTGGTAGTGAGATGGGATGTGTGGTAGTGTGGTTAGGTGTGTGGTAGTGTGATGGGGTGTGTGATAGTGTGGTGAAGGTGTGTGGTAGTGACATGGGGGTGTGTGTATAGTGTGGTGGGTGTGTGGTAGTGTGATGGGGTGTGTGGTAGTTTGGTGAGGGTGTGTGGTAGTGTGATGGGGTGTGTGGTAGTGTGGTGGGGTGTGTGGTAGTGTGGTGGGGGTGTGTTGTAGTGTGGAGGGGTGTGTGGTAGTGTGGTGGGGTTGTGTGGCAGTGTGGTGGGGACGTGTGGTAGTGTGGTGGAGTGTGTGGTATTGTGGTGGAGTGTGTGGTAGTGTGGTGGGGTTGTGTGGTGGGGTTGTGTGGTAGTATGGTGGGTTGTGTGGTAGTGTGATGGGTTCGTGTGGTAGTGTGGTGGGGTTGTGAGGTAGAGTGGTGGAGATGTGTGGTAGTGTTGTGGGTTGTGTGGTAGAGTTGTGAGGTTGTGTTGTAGAGTGGTCGGGTGTGTGGTAGTGTGGTAAAGTGTGTGGTAGTGTGGTGGGGTTGTGTGGAAGTATGGTGGGGTTGTGTGGTAGTGTTGTGGGGTGTGTGGTAGTGTGGTGAGGTTGTGTGGTAGTGTGGTGGGGTGTGTGGTAGTGTGATGGGGTGTGCGGTTGTGTGGTGGGATTGTGTGTAGTGTGGTGGGGTTGTGTGGTAGTGTGGTGGGGTGTGTGGTAGTGTGGTGGGGTTGTGTGGTAGTGTGGTTGTGTGTAGTGTGGTGAGGTTTTGTACTCACCTAGTTGTGCTTGCAGGGGTTGAGCTCTGGCTCTTTGGTCCCGCCTCTGAACTGTCAATCAACAGGTGTACAAGTTCCTGAGCCTATTGGGCTCTATCATATCTACACTTGAAACTGTGTATGGAGTCAGCCTCCACCACATCACTTCCTAATGCATGCCACTTGTCAACCACTCTGACACTAAAAAAGTTCTTTCTAATATCTCTGTGGCTCATTTGGGCACTCAGTTTCCACCTGTGTCCCCTAGTGCATGTGCCCCTTGTGTTATACAGCCTGTCTTTATCAACCCTGTCGATTCTCTTGAGGATCTTGAATGTGGTGATCATGTCCCCCCTAACTCTTCTGTCTTCCAACGAGGTGAGGTTTAATTCCCGTAGTCTCTCCTCGTAGCTCATTCCTCTCAGCTCGGGTACTAATCTGGTGGCCAACCTTTGAACCTTTTCCATTTTAGTCTTATGCTTGACAAGATATGGACTCCATGC
>NC_091200.1:28395821-28525821 GCF_040958095.1 Procambarus clarkii
TGGGTAAATATAAATTGTATCCCTGAAATGTTTAAGTGCCCAGACAACTGCCAAGGCTTCTCGTTCTGTTGCGCTATAATTTTTCTCTTCTTTAGATAATGTACGGCTTGCATAAGCTATTGCGTGATCTCTGTGACATTCTGTTTGAAGTAATGCAGCACCTAAATCTATGTCACTAGCATCTGTAACCAACGTAAAAGATTTAGAAAAATCTGGGTTCCTAAGGACAGGTGACGAAACCAAGGCTGCCTTGAGTTTTTTGAATGACTGATCCTGTGCCTCTCCCCAAACAAAGGGTTCATCTTTTCTTTGCAACTTGTAAAGTGGAGCGGCTATAATAGAGTATCCAGCAATTAAAGAACGATAAAATGCTACAAGACCTGTGAACTGTCTTATGGCTTCTGCGGTACAAGGCATTGATAAATCACGGGCAGCAACAATTTTTTATTCATTCAATGTAATACCTGAAGGTGTAACTGTATGACCTAGGAAATTAATCTTCTCCTTTAAAAATGAACATTTTGCAAGTTTTATTTTTAAATTAGCTTCAGCGAGCTTTGCAAGTACTTTCTCAAGGTTCTAGAAATGAGTCTGAACATCTTGCGACATGATTATGAGATCATCAAGGTAAACCAGAGGAGTACTTCCAATCAATATACGAAATAGATTTGTTATGAGCCGTGAAAAGGTTATTGGACTACTCCGCAAACCAAATTGCATTCTTTTCAAATGAAAATGACCATTGGGAGTACTAAAGGCTTTCAATTGTTTACTTTCCTTATCAAGGGGGATTTGCCAGAATCCCTGCAACAAATCTAACGTTGAGAATACTTTATTTCGACCAATACTATGCAACAAATCATTTAGAACTGGAAGTGGGAAACGATCAGGTATCGTTACTCTGTTAAGCTTTTGATAATCGATTACAGGTCTCCAAGTCCCATCTTGCTTTGGTATAAGAATCAATGGAGCGTTCCATGGCGAATTACTCGATTCAATTACATCACTCTGTAACATTTCCTCTATGAGCCTATCGCCTTCTGCTCTCTGAGAATGGGGAAGACGGTAAGCTGGTACATAAATAGGCGTATTTCCTTGTACAAGGGGAATTTTATGTGTAATAAGAGGAGTGAGACCTAACTTTTCTGCTGGTAGAGCAACAACGGCTCTATTCCTGTTCAAAATTTCCAAAAGCTGAGCCACAGAGTCAGGAAAATCAGTAGGACTGAGGTGTAGCACTTACACCTCTGGCTGAGATCCCTGTTCTCCTGGTGTGAGAGTACAAACAGTATGATCCATGGAGACATCATCCACAACTTTCACCGTTAACGAGTAATGGGCAAAATCTACAACATGGGTGCCAGACTGGAGATAGATGTTGGCATTACTAGTGTTTGCAATATACAATGTAACATTACCATCCTGCACTGTGTGCCAGGAGGGTTCAACAAACATACTATTCACTTTACATGTTTCACTTTCCGCAATCACATCCGACAACTCAGGCACTCCCTGAACCTTAACTCTTATTCTGGTGAGAAAATGAGAGTGCAGCACAGTGTCAGTAGCCGTGGAACCACTGACTTCAGAGATGGAAGCTGCCAGGCGAGCGAGACATCGATAATCCGTTAGGGCGTCCCCTTCCAGAAAGTCCCGATACTCACTCTCCCTAAGAACTGCACAATTACGATGCTTCAATCGAGTGCCCGTTTTCTCGGGTATGCTACCACGACAATGATCTGATAAACCTATGCAAGCAAGGCGGGTGTCAACAAAATTAACGTAGTCTGATTGAAGGTTGAACTCATGGCCCTGTCGATACATGGTATGACGTGGGTATACCATGTATACCCACGTCAAGAGTGTGACGTGGTCTTTGATACTAATGTTCCAACGATGGAGAAACAATGCAATATTTTCAGCAATCAAGGTGTACACACCTAAGAGAATGTCTCCAGGAAAATGAATAACGTCAACAATTAAACATGTTATAGACAATGTGACATCATCTAACTTGAGTGGGAGGTCAATTTCACCCTGAACTTTTACTTTATTTCCAGAAACACCACTTAAAAAAGGTATGGGGCACTTCCTTACTGTAGTAGGGTGTCTACTTTTAATGTCTCTAAGAGCCGAGGGCTTGACAATATTAACTTTTGCACCTGAGTCAAGAAAAACTTTTAAAACTCTACCATGGACAATGGCTGAGACAACTGGACCATCACTTGAGACTGAACAAGTTACTACTTCTGACTTTTGTTGTCTGGGATATCTGCGTCTTGTTTGGGTCAAATTCACTGGTTCCGTCAACATCTACAACTGGTCTAGAGTCAGTGTCCTCCTCTGCCAAATGTCCAAATCTATTTTGATTAGCTACTGAATACACAGGGAGGGCACTAGGATTGGCTATCTTGAATTGGTTATCGGATGGCCTTGGGGGTATCCCGATGACATGGAGTGAACATTCTGTATTCTAGCATTCTATGACGAGTATTATAGTTCGAAGTTGCATTATAGCTGGGCCGGGAGTTGTAATTACGCGAGTTCTGATAATGTCTTGGACGCTGTGCGCCTCGCCAAGACTGACCGTGGGAGTTACGAGGTGGGGATGTCCTTTGCCTAGCTCTACAATCCGCAGTGTGGTGACCAACTTGTTTATGGTACTTGCAATATGGGAGCCTAGAATGATTAGATTGACGAGGTGACCGAGAGAATTGTCTAGGGGCGGACCAACAGTCCCTTGCGAGGTGGTTACTCTTACCACAATGCCAACATGAGGGAGTGGATGGTTGTGGACTATGGCATTTCTGCAACTTATGAGGAGGCAAATTTGACTGGGGTCTACGACCATGGGTACGGTTCTGCGACCAAGAGTTTTGAGAGTTTGTGGGAGGATGCTGAGAGCTTGTTACTACATTTACAGTATCAGAGGGTGGCAACAGTTGAGCACTTCGGGGAGCTAGTTTATCGGCGGCATTGTTAATAGCCTCAATCACTTCACCAATTTCATGTTTAACTCCAAAATTTTGTTGCTCAATGATCGGTTTAGTATGCTCTGGGGCAAATTGCATTAAGGTTCCAAATGCTATCATCTTGGCCATAGCATCAGGGGACAGATTATTGTCTTTATCTACCCAAGACGAACTCATAGCAGACACTAAGGCATACAGATACTGATCGAGACGGCTAGTAAACACATTAAACGATTCACCAGGCTGCATGGTGGCATTGGCAATTTTTTTTACTAACCTATACGGGTCGAGGTCTCCTTTGTTAACAAAGTGCCGGCGAAAGATATCCTTAAATTCAGACGAAGCTTTGAGGCTAACAATGGCTTTCTCATCAACACCAAAACGTGCATCACCTTTGGTTGTGTCCACAGCTGACCTTGCAATTGCCAAGTATTCGACATCAGTAGGCTTAGAAAAACGTGCAACTGTTTTCGCTTCAACCTTACTCTAATAAGCGGGATTCACCAGCAAAAAGAGGAGTAGCCATTTCCTGAGCTGACCTCTGGACATTGGGATGAGCAACTGTTCCCGTTGAGTCTGAAGGGGTTTGAACAGTGGTAGGCATTGTCACAGCCGTGGAAGTAATGTTTGAACGCAGATTTTAATTAAGTGTACCAGGCATCAGAAATGGTATACACAAAAATAAACGCTCAAAAAAAATATTAACTTGACTAAAGTAAGAAAATGGCAGAAATAAAATTATTAAATTGGGTTAGGCAACAAATAATTAAGAACAAACAAAATTGTAAATTAAATTAGCAATCTTTCATGAAAATGGCTGCAATTAAAAGCATGTAAATTAATTAAACTAGGCTAAGCACAGCAATTTAGAATAAAAAAACTGGAAAGTGCAATTGCAAAATTTCAATAAAATGATTCAACACAAGTGGCAATGCAAGAAATATGGATGTAGCACATAAACTGGACACATATATGTATATAACTGCTATGGTAAAAATTATAATATGAAATGTTGAAGGAATAAATTTCAATTTTAGACCTGGAGGAATTAAAAAGAATTTTATTATACAAATCCTTACCTGCTACTAAAACAAGAATTTCTTACTTCTCTTGACTTTGAATTTGCTAATAACACTCTATCAACACAATTAATGCACAATGAAATTACTGTGAGAAGCATGAATGTTGAAATCACTCAGGGAAACTGTGGGTGTGGAGTACTGAACCAGCTCCAATATTTAACAAGTCACTGAATGGTTAATTCATAAGATATTGGGGATATATTTACAATAGGACCTCTTTAAAACATAGCACACAATATCTTAGCTCTTAATTACTTAACTTTGGCCTGCAGGATTTGCAATATAACAGTGGCCAACACGAAAAACGGCGACAAGGCGTGTGAAGAGGCGCATACACGGTTTGTTTAAAATCTGGTGCGACGGCAGCGCTCCTAGCGGCAGCAGCGCGAAGCTAGGGAGACCACACACTAGATTGATGTTAAAAGCACGAAGATAAACTCTGAGACGACGATATTGCGTCGATGGCGGTGGAGGAAGCGCGATTTGCTAGGCAGGAGTTCACAGCAGAATTGCGTAGCAGGAGGCTGTGGCGATAGTGAGAGGAGGACGAGGCGTGTGTAAGATGGTGACGACACTATTCAGACATTTGCAGTCCATCAATTCCTCTTAAATAACAGTACCACACAATGATCAGTTGATACTTGCGACGATGACTGACGACGATTGCAGTAGCTTGAAACACTCACAAGACTTGATGCTGTCGGCATTGGTGAAGGTGGTGGTGGGCGATGCAGGTTCCCATGTGGCGTGAGATTCAAAATGGCTGGTGTGGGAATCTTCCTTTCTCCTCACTGATGAATTAGCGTTCTCACAGGAAAATATTGACCCCTACTTCTGAGACGTTGGCCTGGAGTAGTGGTTGATGGCAAGACCCCGGACTGGCACAATATTTGATGCATGGGTGGCAGGGTGGCGGCTGTGGTGGTGGCTTGAATATGAGGCGATGTGCGGTACTTGAATTTTCGTTTCCAGAAAAATAATTCTCGATCCCACTGCTGCTACCAGTATTTGTTGCCTTGTTGGGATGAATGTTATACAAAGTAGGCACTTTTGTAGTTTTATTGACTAAGACAGCAAGGTTTATACCACGCCAGCCGAGGTCCACCTACTCTCAGGCTGTCGGGAATACTGAGGCCTGCTGCAAGAACGACTGGTGCTCCTCTGTCTGGCATGACGTCAGAGGCCTACTCGCCTGTGATTGGTTATGTCTCAACCAACATACAATTTGAGTATAAAACGTAGTGTGGTGGTGTTGTGTGGCAGTGTGGTGGGGACGAGTGGTAGTGTGGTGGAGTATGTGATAGAATCGGTGCGTTGTGTGGTGGGGGGTGTGGTTGTGTGGTTAGGTGTGTGGTTGTGTGGTTAGGTGTGTGGTGGGGGGTGTGGTAGTGTTGTGAGGTGTGAGGTAGTGTGGTGGGGTTGTGTGGTAGTGTTGTGAGGTGTGTGGTGTGGTTGTGTTGTATTGTGGTGGGGTGTGTGGTAGTGTGGTGGGGTGTGTAGTAGTGTGGTGCGGTTTTGTAGTATTGTGGTGGGGTGTGTGGTAGAGAGGTGGGGTATGTGGTATTGGTGGGGTTGAGAGGTAGTATGGTGGGGTGTGTGGTAGTGGGGCGGGGTGTGTTGTAGTGTGGTGGGGATGTGTGGTAGTGTGGTGAGGTGTGTTGGGGTGTGTGGTAGTGTGGTGGGGTTGTGTAGTATTGTAGTGGGGTGTGTGGTAGTGTGATGGGGGGTGTGGTAAAGTGGTGGGGTGTGTGGTAGTGTAGTGGGGTTGTGTGGTGGGCGTTGTGTGGTAGTGGGGTGGGGTGTGTGGTAGTGTGGTGGGGATGTGTGGTTGTGGTGGGATGTGGGGTAATATGATGGGGTTGTGTTGTATTGTGGTAAGGTGTGTGGTAGTGTGGCGGGGTGTGTGGTAGTGTAGTGGGGTTGTATTGTGGTGGGGTGTGTGGTAGTGTGGTGGGGTTGTGTAGTATTGTAGTGGGTATGTGGTAGCGTGGTAGGGGTGAGTGGTAGTAAGGTGGGGTTGAGTGGTAGTGTGGTTAGGGTGTGTGGTAGTGAGGTGGGGGGGTGTTAGTGTGGTGGGGTTTTGTGGTAGTATAGTGGGGGGTGTGGTAGTTGGGTTGGGGGGTGTGGTAGTGTGGTGGGGGGTGTGGTATTGTGGTGGGGTGTGTGGAAGTGTGGTGGGGTGTGTGGTTGTGAGGTGGGGTTTTTGGTAGTGTGTGGTAGTGAGGTGGTGTGAGTGTTAGGGTGTGTGGAAGTGTGGTGGGGAGTTATGTAGTGTGGTGGGGTGAATGGTAGTGTGGTGGGGTTTGTGGTAGGGTGTGTGGTTGTGTATTGGGGTGTGTGGTTGTGTGGTATGGTGTGCGGTAGTTTGTTGGGTTTTGTTGCAGTGTGGTGGGGTGTGTGGTAGATTGGTGGAGTGTGTGGTAGTGTGGTATGGAGTGCGATAGTGTGGTGTAGTGTGGTATGGAGTGCGATAGTGTGGTGTAGTGTGGTGTGGTGTGTTGTAGTGTGGTGGGGTGTGTGGTAGTGTGGTGGGGTGTGTGGAAGTGTGGTGGGGTTTGTTGTAGTGTGGTGGGGTGTGTGGTAGTGTGGTGGGGTTTGTGGTAGTGTGGTCGAGAAGAGTGGTAGTGTGGTGGGGTGCGTGGAAGTGTGGTATGGTGTGGTGTAGTGTTGTGGGGGTGTGTTGTAGTGTGGTGGGGTGTGTGTGTTAGTTTGGTGGGGTGTTTGGTAGTTTGGTGGAGTGTGTGGTAGTGTGGTGGTGGTGTGTGGTAGTTTGGTGGGGTGTGAGGTAGTGAGGTGGAGTGTGTGGTAGTGTAATGGGATGTGTGGTAGTGTGGCTGGGTGTGTGGTAGTGTGATGGGGTGTGTGGTAGTGTGGTGAAGGTGTGTGGTAGTGAGATGGGGTGTGTGATGGGTGTGTGGTAGTGTGATGGGGTGTGTGGTAGTGTGGTGAGGTTGTGTGGTAGTGTGATGGGGTGTGTGGTAGTGTGGTGGGGTGTGTGATAGTGTGGTGGGGGTGTGTTGTAGTGTGGAGGGGTGTGTGGTAGTGTGGTGGGGTGTGGGGTAGTGTGGTGGGGTTGTGTGGCAGTGTGGTGGGGACGTGTGGTAGTGTGTTGGAGTGTGGTGGGGTTGTGTGGTAGTATGGTGGGTTGTGTGGTAGTGTAGTGTGTTTGTGTGGTAGTGAGGTGGGGTTGTGAGGTAGAGTGGTGGGGATGTGTGGTAGTGTTGTGGGTTGTGTGGTAGAGTTGTGGGGTTGTGTTGTAGAGTGGTGGGGTGTATGGTAGGGTGTGTGGAAGTGTGATCGGTTTGTGTGGTAGTATGGTGGGATTGTGTGGTAGAGTGGTGGGGTTGTGTGGAAGAGTGGTGGGGTTGTGTGGTAGAGTGGTGGGGGTGTGTGGTAGTGTGGTGGGGTTTTGTAATACTTTAGTGGGATATGTGGTAGTGTGGTGGTGTGTGTGGGAGTGTGGTGGGGGTGTGCGGTAATGTGGTGGAGTGTGTGGTTGGGTGTGTGGTAGTTTGGTGGGGTCGTGTGGTAGTTTGATGGGGAGTTTTGTAGTGTGGTACGGTGTGTGGTAGTGTGATAGGGTTGTGTAGTATTGTGGTGGGGTGTGTGGTAGTGTGGTGGTGTTTTGTAGTATTGTGGTGGGGTGTGTGGTAGTGTGATGGGGGTGTGTGGTAGATTGGTGGTGTGTGTGATAGGGGTGGGGTTGTGAGATAGTTTGGTGGGGTGTGTGGTTGTGTAGTAGTGGAGTGGGGTGTTTTGTAGTGTGGTGGGGATGTGAGGTAGTGTGATGAGGTGTGTGGTAGTGTGTTGGGATGTGTGGTAGTGTGGTGGGGTTGTGGAGTATTGTGGTGGGGTGTGTGGTAATGAGATGGGGGTGTGGGGTAGAGTGGTGGGTGGTGTGTGGTGGGGTGTGTGGTAGTGTTATGGGGTGTGTGGTAGTGTACTGGAGGGGGGGTGGGTCTCGTAGCCTGATGGATAGCGCGCAGGACTCGTAATTCTGTGGCGAGGGTTGGATTCCCGCACGAGGCAGAAACAAATGGGCAAAGTTTCTTTCACCCTGAATGCCCCTGTTACCTAGCAGTAAATAGGTACCTGGGAGTTAGTCAGCTGTCACGGGCTGCTTCCTGGGGGTGGAGGCTTTGTCGAGGACCGGGCCGCGGGGACACTAAAAGCCCCGAAATCATCTCAATATAACCTCAAGAGGGTGTGTGGTAGTGTGGTGGGGTGTGTGGTAGTGTGGTGGTGGTGTGTGGAAGTGTGGTGGGGTGTGAGGTAGTGAGTTGGGGTGTGTGGTAGTGAGATGGTGTGTGGTAGTGTGCTTGGGGTCTGTGGTAGTGTGGTGGGGTGTGTGGCAGTGAGGTAGTGTTGTTGGGATGTGTGTAGTGTGGTGGTGTTGTATGGTAGTGTGGTGGGGTGTGTGGTAGTGTGGTGGGGTTGTGTGGTAGTGTGCTGGGGATGTGTGTAGTGTGGTGGGGTTTGCGGTAGTGTGGTGGGATTGTGTGTAGTGTGGTGGGGTTGTGTGGTAGTGTGATAGGGTTGTGTGATAGTGTGGTGGGGGTGTGTGGTAGTGGGGGCAGGTTGTGTGTAGTGTGGGGGGTTGTGTTGTAGTGTGGTGGGGTGTGTGTTAGTGTGGTGGGTTGTGTTGTAGTGTGGTGGGGTTGTGTGTAGTGTGGTGGGTTGTGTTGTAGTGTGGTGGGGTGTGTGTTAGTGTGGTGGGTTGTGTGGTAGTGTTTCGGGCAAGACAATAGCACCACTGTTGTTCTCGTCACAAATAATAAATTATCAAATAAGAACTGATGAGATGTTGGATATTGTAATGGTGATATATTCTTAACAATTTTAACATGATCTTCCCCTCGTAAATTTAGGCTGGAAAATAGTTTTGCATTATATGTAGAGTCGGTTCACGTCACTGGTATATAAATATATTCATCTTGAACGGTATATTTCAATATCTTACATAAAGTACTGGAATAGTGACATTTTATGCATAATAACAATTGTAGTATCTGTTGACAGGCAGGACAGCCCTTTACTGGGCAGTCAAAATGAGTTACAACAATGTGAAGGTCCTCCTCGACGCTGGAGCAGACGTCAACGCTGCAGATTATGGAGGTAAGGATCACACCTATGCATCCCAACATTATATAACACTCATGTCACACAACACAGCACATTTATCATGTGACAAAATGTAATATTTATATATTATAATTTTACCAAAGGAGAGAATGACTGTCTGTTTAAAGTTGGAGGCTAAGCTTTTCCAATAAAATACTATCTTAAAGCATTCTGACCATTATTCACTGATTTGGGAAAATCAAGAGAAATTTCCTGCTGTGAATAATTCGGCCGTACTAGCATCAAACAGACAATTCTCCCTCAGCGTCAACAGTTTCTCAAGCACCTGCTCTATACCAGAGTAAGGGTAACTATTGTGTTTTAGTACTTCAAACCCCTGAGCTGCTCCCACTGCCGACCACCACACTTAGACTATTGTATTTTTTATAAGACATAGAAAGAGAGAGACAGACACACAGAGAAACTGAGAAACAGAATCACAGCTGGAGACAGAGAGAGGCAGAGACAAAGATAGAGGAAGAGAATGAATTAGACAGTAGATAAAAGGATGGATGGATAGACGAATAGGCGCATGAATAAATAGATAAGCCTTAGAAGCCGTGATGAGGGTTCGAACCTATGTGCTGTGAGTTAGCAGGAACCCACTCTCTCTCTCTCTCTCTGTGATTTATTTCTGTGTTATAAATTCGTAAATATATGGATAGATAGGTAGACAGATGAATAGTTGGATGGAGGGATAAGTGGATGGATAGAGGGATAGATAGATAGGTAGGTAAAAAGTAGATGGATGGACAGGAAAATGGATGGATAGAGAGATGAATAGACGGATGGATGCATAGGTTTAGAGATGAAAAGATGGATGGATTGATGTATAGGTAGAAAGATGAATAGACGAGTAATTAGATGGATAGGTAGATGGAAATATAAGTGGGTGGATAGATGGGTAGAAAGATGAGTTGGCGCATGGATAGATAGATAGATAGATTAATAGATAGAAGGATAGAAAAATAGATAGATAGAAAAACAGATGGATAGATAGAAAACTTGATGGATATATTGCTTGAAGGATAGATGGCTGCACACATGGAGGAAAAGAATGATAGGTGGATGGATAGATGACATATATATTTGGATAGATTGACAAAAAGATTTATAGATGATAAGGTAGATGGACAGATACATGAATAGACGAATGGAGAGAATGATAGATGGATAGATAGGTATATGGATATATATGGATGGCAAGAAAGCTACATGGATGGATTGATGAATATATCTTAAATGAATGGATAGATTGTTGGTTAAATAGATGGATAGGTAGACTGAGAGATAGACGATCTATAGATGATAGAAGAATATGAATAGCTAGATAGAAAGATTGATGGATTGATTGATAGATGGAATGCTGGATAAGTAGATGGATAGATGGAATGAATGATGTATAGATGATATATGGTATAGATATATAGATGAATGGATTGATAGATGAATGAATAGAGAAAAGAAGATAGGTGGATAGATACATAGATGGAGAGATGGGAGACAGACAGACCGAGACCACGATGGGTGACCCCTCTAGTACATACTATAGGAGAGAAGGTTGTTTGTCTGTTCCAAGGGGGGGAGGCCACATGGTAGGGGCTGGCCTCACCCAAACTGGCAGAGAAAATGGTCTGGGGAACGGGATGAACACTGGAGTGGTCGGGGTCGCCAGGAGTACAAAAGGAACAGCTTGCCAGTGACACATTCAGGCCCCCCCCCCCCCCCCATTTAGCACTGTCCCACAGCTGCACAGCTAAATATTTTCATAACAAACATAAACAATCATATTAGTAGTATGCTCCATTATTCACTGATTTTGGGAACATTAACAGAACTTTTAATTAATTTGCACATGCTTAAAAAGAAAATTTTTCCACAGCATGAAAGGTTTCTCAAATGACCGGTCTTTGTCATAGTAAGTGGTAACTACTCTTGTTTTAGCATTTGACACCACTGAGCTCCTCTCACTGTTGACACTGTCACGAATTGGGTGGTGAGTGGGGGTGAACTTTCAAATGTTGTCTAGGGGAATAAATGATTTTACTTGAGCCTGAGAAAGGAATCAGCATAGTACAAAAGACAGAATTTAAATATATATATATAAGACACGATAATATATGACATAATTTGTACTCCTTACAACTCAAGGTCATTCTGTAGTTGGTAACTTAGTTAATAAAACTCCCAAGCGGGCTGTGGTTACCTTAAGGCTCACAGTCCCAACCCTGGAACCGTGCACACCTCCACCACTCCTGCCCACCGGTGACACACATATATAAACCTCTTGGAAACCTGGACACTATTATTAAACATCACCATAGACTGCCTGAGTACTCTACCCTATCTTGCAACCCTGTTAAAATAGTATGGTGGCTTATCTGACTATACGGCCGGAGACAAACCCTCAGTTAGCAAGGTCTGGTCGTCCAAGATCCACCTCCCCTCAAGTCAAGATGGCGTCCACCGCTCTTGCGTCATCGCCCCTTAATTCTCTATGCTATACATTTTCAACCAAAACCTTTATTGACTATATTTACCATAATCCCCATGCATGATTATTTATTGAGTCCATTTTTCCCTCACACAGTTAGGCTATTCTGGTTCACATTATTCCTAACAATCTCCAGCTGAGAAGGTACTACTTTGCTTGGCGGAGTATTACTGGTGACTCGCGGCCTCCCAGATATCAGCTGTTGATTTATTCCAATAAAACATTGTCCACTGTGTCCACCGACAAATTTTTAATTGAAACTAATCCCCACATGAGATAAGGTTCGTAATAGACACTCAACACATAGGCAACTATACTTTTCATCAGACAGACAGACACAGAGAGGCAGAGACAAAGACATGTACTGACAGAGATAGACAGTAGAAAAATGGATGGATATATGACTGGAAAGATGGATAGACAGATAAAAAGATAGATGCGTTAATGGTTGTCTAGGTACAAGGATAGATAGACGAATAGATAGATGGATAGATAGATGGAAATATAGTTGGCATGATTAACGGATAGACGGATAATTAGATGCATGGATAGATAGATGAATAGAAATCTAGTTGGAAAGATTGTTAGATAGATGAATAGAAAGCTAGTAGGAAAGATTACTAGATAGATAGATAGAAAACTAGATGGATAGATTATTTAATAGATGGATAGAATAATTAATAGATGGATAGATTAATGGATAGGTTGATGGATAGATGGATAGATTAATAGATAGATGGATAGATTAATGGATAGAAAACGAATTGGATAGAAAGTTAGATGGATAGATTAATGGAAAGAAAACAAGATCGAAATATTAATGGATAAATGGATTGAAATCTAGATGGATAAATTAATGCATAGATAGCTGCACAGATGGATTAATAAAGCGATGGATGCAAAGATGGATGTATGTATATAGATAAATGGACAGAGAGAAGGGCAGATGAAGGGATTGATGGATGCATAGATGGATGGATGTGTAGGTTTATGCATAGATGGATAGATCGATGGATACAGGGACCGACGGGTAGATAGAAGTATAGATAAATGGACCGATGAGTAGATGTATGGACAAATGGATTGATGTACAAATGGACAGACAGAAATACACAAAAAAGAATTTATGGATTGCTAGATGGGGGGATAGATGAATAGATACATTCTTAAATAGACTGATGGTTAGATAGTAGTTATATAGATGAATAGATAGACTGAGATAGACGGACAGATAGATGGATATATTGATTGTTGGGGGAGTTGATGGAGAGATAAATGGATAGACGTATAGATGTACAGATTGATGGATAGATGGATGTATATATGAATAGATTGATGGATATATAGATTATTGGATAGAAAAATAGAAAGATAGGTGGATAGATAGATGAATAGAGAGATGGGTAAAAGGAGAGATAAATAGACAGAGTGGAGACAGACAGACAGACTCAGGCAACTCCGGGTATTCCTCCAGTGAAATATATGGCACAAATGCTCTCAAACGTCCCCATGATATAAAAAAAATGTTTAATATTTATGGTGACATTATTCACAAGAAATATAAACTCAAAATATGTATCTTACTGAATGGAAACACATTACTTGTATCATGCTACATACTCCAAACCTTACGTGTGAATATCTGTCTGTCTGGCTGTTCGACGTTGGAGGCCACATCGTCCATATTGACAGAGAGAATGGTAAACTGGTTGATACCTGGTTGATGGGGTTCTGGGAGTTCTTCTACTCCCCAAGCCCGGCAAGAGGCCAGGCATGACTTGTGAGAGTTTGGTCCACTAGGCTGTTGCTCGGAGTGGCCCGCAGGCCCACATACCCATCACAGCCCGGTTGGTCCGGCACTCCTTGAAGGAATAAATCTAGTTTCCTCTTGAAGATGTCCACGGTTGTTCCGTGGATATATGTACAGGGTGTGCAGGATGAACAATGGATGGTTGGGGAGGTCAAAATTGAAGAGGTAAAAGCATGCCAAGGTCACATTCAGACCACCACTAAGATGTTTGGCAATTAAAGCCGTCTGCTCTGCTAAATATTTTCAAAACAAACGTTCAGAGTAATCTTTTTTTTCTTATGATAGTATGTACAATTATACACTGATCTTGGGAAAATTAACATATCTTTCATGTGGTAAATAATTTGGCCGTACTCACATAAAACATACGATTCTTCCGCAGCTTTAAAGGTTTCTCAAGCAACAGCCTTAAGCAGAGTAAGGGGTAATTATTATTTGTTGAATATGTCGCACGTTCTCCTAAGCTCCTTTCGCAGGCGATCACCCACACAAGAGAGAGAGAGAGAGAGAGAGAGATTGAGAGAGAGAGAGAGAGAGAGAGAGAGATTGAGAGAGAGAGAGAGAGAGAGAGAGAGATTGAGAGAGAGAGAGAGATTGAGAGAGAGAGAGAGAGAGAGAGAGAGAGAGAGAGAGAGAGAGAGAGAGAGAGAGAGAGAGAGAGAGAGAGAGATTGAGAGTGAGAGAGATAGATTGAGAGAGAGAGAGAGAGAGAGAGAGAGAGAGAGAGAGAGAGAGAGAGAGAGAGAGAGAGAGAGAGAGAGAGAGAGATAGATTGAGAGAGAGAGAGAGAGAGAGAGAGAGAGAGAGAGAGAGAGATTGAGAGAGAGAGAGAGAGAGAGAGAGAGAGAGAGAGAGAGAGAGAGAGAGAGAGAGAGAGAGAGAGAGAGAGAGAGAGAGAGAGAGAGAGAGATTGAGAGTGAGAGAGAGAGAGAGAGAGAGAGAGAGAGAGAGAGAGAGAGAGAGAGAGAGAGATTGAGAGTGAGAGAGAGAGAGAGAGAGAGAGAGAGAGAGAGAGAGAGAGAGAGAGAGAGAGAGAGAGAGAGAGAGAGAGATTGAGAGAGAGAGAGAGAGAGAGAGAGAGAGAGAGGAGAGAGAGAGAGAGAGAGAGAGATTGAGAGTGAGAGAGAGAGATGAGAGAGAGAGAGAGAGAGAGAGAGAGAGAGAGAGAGAGAGAGAGAGAGAGAGAGAGAGAGAGAGAGAGAGAGAGAGAGATAGATGAGAGAGAGAGAGAGAGAGAGAGAGAGAGAGAGAGAGAGAGAGAGAGAGAGAGAGAGAGAGAGAGAGAGAGAGAGAGAGAGAGAGAGAGAGAGAGAGAGAGAGATTGAGAGAGAGAGAGAGAGAGAGAGAGAGAGAGAGAGAGAGAGAGAGAGAGAGAGAGAGAGAGATGAGATGAGAGAGAGAGAGAGAGAGAGAGAGAGAGAGATGAGAGAGAGAAGAGAGATTGAGGAGAGAGAGAGAGAGAGAGAGAGAGAGAGAGAGAGAGAGAGAGAGAGAGAGAGAGAGAGAGAGAGAGAGAGAGAGAGAGAGAGTGAGTGAGTGAGTGAGTTACACACGCAGTCAGTAACAGAACAACAGACTGCGGGATTAGACTGATAGACAGAGAAAGAGAGAGACGCAGAGACAGAGACAGTAGGGAGATAAACAGAGTGCAGATATATGTATGCATAGAGAGATGGATAAACAGATGGACAGATTGATGGATATACTTTTGAATAGAGGGATATATAGACAGATGAGAAGATTGATAGATAAGTGGATGAATAAATAGATGGATGGATTAATAAATAGAATAAATGGAAGCAGTGAGAATGTTAACATAAACTGTGTATTTCCCGTACTCACCTAGTTGTGCTCACATAGTTGTGCTTGTGGGGGTTGAGATCTGACTCTTTGGTCCCGCCTCTGAACTGTCAATCTGGTGTACAGATTCCTCAGCCTACTGGGATCTATTATATCTACATTTGAAACTGTATATGAAGTCAGCCTCCACCACATTACTTCCTAGTGCATTCCACCTGTTAACTACTGACACTGAAAAAGTTCTTTCTAACGTCTCTGTGACTCATTTGGGTACTCAGTTTCAACCTGTGTCCCTTAGTTCGCGTACACCTCATGTTGAACAGTTAATCTTTTTCAACATGTAAATTCCTTTGAGAATTTTATAGGTAGTAATCATATCTTCCCTTACTCTTTTGTCTTCCAGTGTTGTGTGGTAAATTTCACACAGCCTTTCCTCGTAATTCATGCCTCTTAGATCTGGGACTAGCCTAGTGGCATGCCTCTGAACTTTTCCCAGTTTCTTGTGCTTGACAAGATACGGGCTCCTTGCAGGGGGGCCGCATACTCCAGGATTGGTCGTACATATGTGGTATACAAGGTTCTGAATGATTCCTTTCACAGGTTCCTGAAGGCAGTTCTAATGTTTGCCAGCCTCGCACACGCTGCAGATGTTATTCTTTTGATGTGGGCTTCAGGAGACAGGTTTGGCGTGATATCAACACCTAGATCTTTCTCTCTGTCCGTTTCATGAAGGACTTCTTCTCCCATTCTGTATCCTGTGTCTGGCCTCCGTTTCCATCGTCTAGCTTTATTACCTTACATTTACTCGGGTTTAACTTTACTAGCTATTTGTTGGACCATTCATTCAGTTTGTCTAAGTCCTATTGTAGCCTCCTACTATCTTCCTCTGTCTTAATCCTCTTCATAATTTTTGCATCATCAGCAAACATTGAGAGGAATGGTTCTATACCTTCAGGGAGATCATTTACATATAACAGAAACAGTATAGGTCCAAGGACTGAAACCTTCGGGACTCCAATGGTGACGTCTTGCAAATATGAGACCTCGCCCTTACAGTGACTCGCTGTCTTCTGTTGCTTAGGTACTCCCTTATCCAATGGAGAACCTTCCCTTTTACTCCTACCTGCATCTCCAGCTTTTGCATTAGTCTCTTGTGTGGTACTGTGTCAAAGGCTTTATGTCAATCCAAAAATATGCAATCTGCCCACCCTCTCTCTTGCCTGATTTTTTGTTGCCTAGTCGTAGAATTCAATTAATCCTGTTAGGCAGGACTTGCCATACATGAATCCATGTTGCCATGCTGATGTTGTGTTACAAAGTTTATTCGCTTCAGATGTTCCAATAGCTTTATTCGTACAATCATCTCGATAAGCTTTCATGATATGCAACTTAGGGGTTGTCTAGATGGAAATTGAAAGTTGTTGTAGGGCATTGAAAAATTATTATCCTGATACATGTGAAAGGTGCTGCAACTGGGCCAAGTTTCAGCATCGCAGCCTAAATAGAGAGGGAGAAAAAAAATAAAAACGTTGTTTTTAGACAATTTTTCAACAATGTTCAAATCATTTCACAGCCCACAATTGTGAACCGAAATCAGTTCTACGACACTTAGCTATGACCTTACTATATAATAAAGATTTGTCTGATGGATTTTTATCCCAGCTGTATTTAGTGCAATAATACAGATATTGTAAATTTCAAAAAATCCTATGCAACAATATGATATTTATAAATATTTATAAAATCAATAAATCTACGTAGAAAGAAAAGCCACCACAATATTTTAGAGGCATAAACTCTACATATAATGTGCAAGTTTCATGTAAATTGAATAATAAATAAAGTCTGTGAAATCAGATAAAATTGTAAAATATTTACCTGCACAAACGGAGGTTAAAGTTCAGCCACCTTTAGCTGAGGTTGATGTTGACCAATATCATTCAAAATTTGCACCCTTTTAGATAGGCATGGGGTGAGTAAGGTGTGCAAGTTCCATGCAGATCGCCTGATAAATAAAATAAAATAAAATAATAATAATATATATATATATATATATATATATATATATATATATATATATATATATATATATATATATATATATATATATTTGCCACCAGTTATATATGTACAAATATATATGAAGTAATATCACAATATAACACTAAAACATACTAACCTAATATAATTGGTCAGAAATATGGGTCCTCAAGGTGGCACTGGAGTGGCACTAGTAGGCACCTGCGCCATAGCCGGGGTCAGCTCCCTCAGGGGCCTTTCTTGGTTTGGTTGTGCGTCTCGTTGGTCTCTGCATATCCTTGTCCTTTTTGTTCAAGTACCAGTCCCGTACGTCACTTTGTGGTAGACCGAGGAGGTTGTTCAGTGATCCCATCACATACCCAGCGTTATAGTTGACAGCTGTCATTGCCATGGCAAATTCTACCATTACACGACTGACAAACTGGTGTTTGGGGGCGAGTTTCCAAACTCGTTGGTGTAAAGACTCGTTTGGATTTTGAGTCTTGCCCTTCAGACACTTAGTCATGTTGTCCTCTGATACAAGATTATAGTATATCTTCAGGACTTCAGTCATGTGGACACTGGGTAGCTGGAAATGTACCCTCATCGTCTTGTGTGATCTTGGGGTCTTTTCATTTGCAATATCTTGCTGGTAAAAACACCAAGACTCTTTCCCTTTAGGGCAGTGCACGTGCATTGGCTTCTCATCAGTCGATGTTGTATGAAACAGTCCGGACAGACAGGCATCCCTCATTCGTTTCCAGTCTGTGTTGATGTAATCCCGGATGTCTTTGGTGAAGTAACTTGCTAACTTTTGAATGGTGACATCAGTTAATTTACCTTTTCCTTTCACCAGTGACATTCGTCTGGTCTTTTTCACATTGCCTTTTGTCTCTTTCAATTCCACAGCCGTTTTCTGAAAGTTCCGGAGCTGTGTTGCAAGTCTCTTGCTGAAGTGATTTATACACTCAGCCTTTTCCACAGTTACATTTCGATATGGACCAGCACCATTATTCATTGCACAAATTTTTTGAAGGCTCATGAATCCCCATCACTAACCAAGGTCGTATACCTGAATTTGAGCTCTTCAGATCGACCCCACATCAATACTGCGGCATCAGCCTCCATATTTTTGGCAGTGCCGTCATAGTTCTTATCACAATCAGGTACATGTTTATGCATCTCACTGTCAAACTCGGTCTGTGTTAATTTTCCGTTTTGTTTTCTAGTCAGTAACACATAGCACTTCCTGCAGTTTTTGCAGAAACAACTGTAGTCCACAACGAGACCTGTGAATATCTCCACAACAAAGGCACACCCAATTTGTGAATGATGGCCCCTTGTGTGCCACGATCCATCAAACGATACATCAATGTCCAGGATCCCACCATCGGAGTGCCTATCAAATTCTTCTCTATAATGATTGAAGATAATATGACGAGTGTTTTGTTTCAGGTACACCCATTTCTCACTGGCAGCATTTTTTACCATTTTCTGGATCCTAATATATACAGTATAGGATACACATTTCATGTTTGCCATGGAACACATACCCCTGTAATATGAATATCCATGTCCATTTAGCATATTGGTGTACACTAAGGATATCAAATTTTCATTATTTCCCATTAATTCTTCAGTGAATGAAAAATGACAATGATTACTGGTTCTTTTCACATTTACATTATGTTGCACAATCGTAATGTGATGACGAAAGTTATCCAGTTTACAGTTTATGCACACGCTAAATTTATCAAGGCATTTTTCCATTTTCCTATCCGTGACAATTAGCGCAGACTCACGTGGCTTTACTCTATATTTCACTTCACTGTCACTGGTACTGTCACCTTCAGTGACAGTGCGAGCTTCAGTGACAGTGTCACAGTGAAGGTGACACAGTACTTCAGTGTCACCGTCCTTGTCACTGTCACTTCCAATTATTTGTCTTCTAAATAAACTTAGTCCTTTCTCGGCACTGTTCTGGATACGTTTACGCTTTCTGGAAATGTTTGGAGTTGTCAAATCAGCACGTGAGGTGCTGGGCCCTGCAACAGCACTTGAGGTGCTGGGCCCTGTAACAGCACTTGAGGTGCTGGGCCCTGCAACATCAAGAGCAAGAACGTCTGGAGTTGCAGGTGGATCGTCTGGAGTAGCAGGTGGAACGTCTGGAGTAGCAGGTGGAACGTCTGGAGTAGCAGGTGGAACGTCTGGAGTAGCAGGTGAAACGTCTGGAGTAGCAGGTGGAAGACTTGGAGTAGCAGGTGGAAGACCTGGAGTAGCAGGTGGAACATCTGGAGTAGCAGGTGGAACATCTGGAGTAGCAGGTGCAAGACCTGGAGTAGAAGGTGGAGAATGTGCGGTGGCAGAGGGTGGGATTGTGGGGGAAGGGGGGGGGGGTTAGTGGGCTGCGACAACTTCCTCACACTCGCGGCTGAGAGGCCTCCTCGATCTTCACTCATCAAAGTGCGTAATCCACGGATTCTAGCCAGCTCGCACCTTCTACGGGCAGCTAGCATGCTTTTAGCTTTCAGAGTTTTCCTCATCTTCGTTTTGTACGTCATTTTGCAGTAAAAATAGCACAAATACTGATAATTCTGGGAGATATTGTGAGCACGCGTCCATGATAGATCCGCCAGCTGAGGGACACAAAGAGTGACTGACTGTATGCCAGCAATCCCACCCCTCTCTCACACGAGACTGTTGCCAATGAGTGAGTTTATATTTGTTTTATGCATCACACGGTTTTTTCAACGCTATTACGAAATATTAGACATCTACAACGTAAGACGCAATACCCCACGGCGCACCCAGGCCGCGAGAACCGGAATGGGGAAACTTGCAGCGGGAAATTTGACTCTAATTACGTTATTTTTCATGATAACATAAAACGGTTTGCACCACAGTGTTGCCAGAACGTTGTAGTATTTTTCAGAATTTTTCGTAAATTTTCGAAATCTTTCGGATTTGAATCTAGATGACCCCTTAATACCACTAGAGGAGTTTGGGATTACCAGTGGGGATGTAAGGAAGCTCTTGCTAGAGTTGGATGTGACAAAGTCGATAGGCCCAGACGTAATCTCCCCTTGGATTCTAAGGAAAGGAGCAGAAGCACTGTGCCTACCTCTCTCCATAGTGTATAACAAATCACTGGTAACAGGGGAACTGGCAAAAATTTGGAAGTCGGCTAATGTAATCGCAATATAAAAGAAGGGGGATAGACAGGAGGCACTGAACTACTGGCCAGTACCCCTTAACTATTCACTTTCTTATCTCTAGAACTTCTCCTTGCTCTAACGTGAAGACCTCCTGGAATTTCGTATTCAGTTCCTCACACACTTCCTTGTCGTTTATAGTGAATCTATCTGCCCCTATCCTCAGTTTCATTACCTGTTCCTTCACTGTTGTTTTTCTCCTTATGTGGCTGTGCAGTATTTTAGGTTTAGTCTTAGCCTTGCTTGCAATGTCGTTTTCGTATTGCCCTCCTGCCTCTTTTCTCACCCTGACATATTCATTCCTGGCACTCTGGTATCCTTCTCTGCTCTTAAGTGTTCTGTTATTTCTATAGTTTCTCCACACTCTTTTACTTAGTTGCTTTGCTTGTTTACATCGCTGATTAAACCATGGGTTTCTCAAGTGCATTTAATTTTTTTACCTTTTGGACTGGGTCGAACTTGTCTGCTGCTTCCTTGCACTTCTGCGTGATGTAGTCCATCATCGACGGTGATGATGGACTTTCCCCTTTTGATGATGGACTGATGATGGACTTTTTCCCCTTTCCCCGGTGATGATGGACTTTCTAAGACCGTCTTTCCCCTGAACTCTGTTTCCCATGTTATATCTGTTAGGAATTTTCTAATCTCCACATAGTTTCCCTTTCGGAATGCCACCATTTTGTTTTCAATTCCCTTCTTTGAGTTCTTTAACTCTTCTTCGACCAGATACTCAAATATCAGTACACTGTGACCGCTCATTCATATAATACAACTCATATATATATATATCCCTCATATATCACACATATAATCCCACATGGTCAAATAGATGTATAGATAGGTGGATCCATAGATGGAAAAGATAGATAGAAGAATTGAAACATTTTTAAATATACAGTCCACTTACTAAAATTAAAATTAAATATGTACTTAGCCATATAATCCCACATTGTCAAATAGATGTAGAGATACATGGATACATAGATGAATAGATAGATGAATGGAAAAGTAGATGGATAGCTAGTTGAAAATATAAATAGATAGATAGATGGAGAGATATATGGACATTTTAATAGATGGATGCAAAGATGGAAAAATGGGTGAATATATAAATGGATAAATTGATGGATGGCTAGATAGTTGGCTGGAAAGATAAAGAAATAGGTAGATGGATTGGTAGACAGATGGACAGATGGAAGACAGGCAGAGCCTGACAAGGCCAAGTATCCCCAGAGTGCAGTATATATATCAGGAAGTAGACTACGTAATTGTTAAGGTGTCACACGTTACAGATCATGTAAAGTGACATTTGTGGGGAATATTTACTTGTGAAAGGAATATTTATTTTAAATATATTAGATTTCAATACTATCAGTTTCAGTTCAATATTTGTTCAATTAAATTATATTTTATTATTTGGAAAATTGTGCACTGTATTTTAAAAAAAACTCCACATAAATTCCTCACATATATGGGGGTATTTACATATATGAATAACTAAATTTATATAAATCAGGTACTTCTTATTATTGAGACTTCAGATTATTTTAATTAACTAAATTTGGGTATTTCTAATGAATGTTAGTTTAGCTGAACAACAGCTTTTGGTTTAGCTGGGACGCGTGTCAGTCACGTGAGCCCGACATCCCTCCTTTCGACATGTGGCTATTGCGTTTCTCTCTGGGGATGATCCTTATTCTGGATAATACCAAACTCAGCTTCTTTGAAATTGAACATCAGACTATCGACAAGTTACATTATTATATAAATCCCGAATATTGGTCACTTTATTCAAATAAAAATTATTGCTATATTTTCGTCTAGAGCAGGGGTGGGGAACCTTTTTGAGAGTGCGTGCCAAAATCAGCCAAGTCTCTGACACAAACTTTTTCCACGTGCCAACCATTTTTTTTTTAGAACATATTTGGTATCTCTTAAGAACTTTTTAAACGAAAAAATAATAAATTACCTCAGTGCAGTAAAACATAGTATAAAAAAAAAACAGATTTTTTTTTTTATTTAACCTTCAGAAGTACATTTCAACAGCCTTTAAGCTTTTGTGACTTTAATAGAATACAACAGATAAAAAACTTGTTGACTCCTTTTATATACTGTCAGTGAGACTTCTGCTGCTGCATAACTGATGACAGAGATTTTACATCGGGTTTATATTTAGTAACATTGAGAGATATGCATGAAGCGCAAGTTTCATCTGTCATGCTACTCCTGTTACGAGACTTAACAAAGTTCATAATTGAGAACAATGATTCGCAAGCATATGTAGACGAAAACATGGTTAGCACCGCTGTTGCAAGGTTTTTTAAACAGACATAATTTTCTGGAATAGCAGTCCAAGTCCTTAATACTTCGTTTTCCGCATTTCAATTTGTTACTTTCATCTCTAATCTCTCTCTTTCAATATTTTCCAAGTCAACTCTAAGGTCAACAAATTTCTGCTTCCAAATTGAGCTACTCTGAAATTCAATCAACTGCATCTCAAAATCATCCATGTCTATCCATGAAAACATTTGCAAGTTTGGTTCATCCATTTTGATGCTGTCTGGAAAATTGATGAACTTTACTGTGTCTTCCAGTTCTCTGAATTTGGCAAATCTTGTAGAGAACTGCCAACCTGTTGACTCGATAATGTTTACAAACATGTTTTGAAGACATTTGTGGTCTGTTCTGTCATCTTTTAGATCACTGATGTACCTCTTAAGGTTTGGAAAGTATCTAAATCTCTCATTATCTACATCCCTCTTAAAAACTTTAAGCTTCATTTCAAAAGTTTTTATGTAACAAAACATAACATCAAGTGTCTTATCAGAGCCCTGTAACTTAATATTTAATTCATTTAAATGTTCACAAAAATCTGCAAAAAACATCAGTTTTCAAACCCACACGATGTCAGAAAATTCATGGTATGACACTTGTTGGTCGTTCAAATAGAGCTTTATCTCATCTAAGCATTCAATAAATCGTTTCAGAACCAAGCCTCTGCTAAGCCGACGAACATGGTTGTACATTTTCAGTCCTTTATACACAGATTCTACCTCATCCAGTAGGGTTTGAAATTGTCTTTTATTTAAAGGCCGACTACAAATGTAATTAACAACCTTGGTAACTGTTTGCATCACTCCTTGCAGTTCCTGTAGGCCAGCTTTTGCTAGAGCTGGTTCTTTTTTGCCAGCTGGTTCGATAGACAAAACCCGTTTTTGTGTGTTTGTGTGGTGTGTTGTGGCGAAACATCGTTCAGTCGGTGACATCTTGCTTGATGTCAGCTCTGTTCGTAGGGAGCAGGAGAGCGAGTACGTGTGAATTTAAGGATTAAGACTATTCTTACAATGATATTGAGTTTCACAAAGTTATTGATTTATAAAGGGAATAATTTTCACCTGGAGATGAAGTACTGACCTTCTTCTCGGGGAGGAGGCATGTGAGCAACTGTGAGAAACACTACAAAGCAAGACTGCGAGAGAGAGTTACGAGTCTGAGATCGTCTGAACATGTGTTCATTACGGGGACTTGCATCTGTGCTTAGGGTAACCTATGCTCTTGCGTGCCAGAGAAAGTCATTGGCGTGCCAAGTTCGCCACGCGTGCCAGAGGTTGCCCACCCCTGGTCTAGAGTGTTTACCCCTGGGGCTGGTGTTTCCTACTTTCTAACCATATTCTCTGTAACTATGAGGCAACACTGTTTTTAAGGAGTGAGTAGGGGACTGAGGTACTGAGCAGCCATCACGTTTTCTCCATTGTGAATGGAGGAATTAAATATGATTCTTTCTGTTTCGGATAAATCTAACTTAATTTTATATTGGTAAATTATACACAGCAGCTAAAAGTATCTTTATCTGGTGTATATGTAATTACTTAAATGTAATTAAGTGTATTATATTTAATGTATTATATTAAATGTATTATATTAAATTAAATGTATTATATTAAATGTATTACATTTGTAATTATAAATGTAATTATAGTAAATGTAATTATTTAATAATCCAATTAATTAAATGATATATAAATTAAATTGAACTAGGTGGGGAAATTTTTCCACAGCATGCAACATAACATACTTATGGCATAACACAATACTCTATTATTAAAACATATCGCACGACATCCTATATTGAATATATAAAACTGAACCTATGGTGTCACGCATTACAAAAATCATATGATGGCCCAAAACAAACTTCACATTTTATATGAAATAATACATCACCTTAATCTGTGATTTTCTCTGACTGTTGGCTGTATTGTAACTGCTTGTTAATTGTTATTGGTTTAGCTTACATGAATGCCAGACCCAGCATTGTTTATTATCGTCTTGAACCATGTATGGGTACTGTTGATACGAATCTGTATGATCTGAACTGGGTTGATTAGATAGGATCTCTCTTGTTGTGAGATCTCACAATTTATTAATTGGTTCCAACTACCCTCCTCACTCGTCTGTGTGACTTTTAATTGGTTCTGATCTGTTCTTATTTAAGGAATTATCACAGTTGCTGGTTTAACAGAATCTACAGGAGTCGATGAGTTAAACTGCAATACCAGACCTCTCATTAATTTTCCTCATGCAGAAGGTATGAGATTTATTCCTTGCATTAATCAGATCCAACAGAACACATGTGGCCTTGATGTTAGAATTGACTTACAGTTCATCCAATTTCACCCCATTTTTTCGAAGATTTCTTGCGGTCGCCCAAGACCAATTACGGGTAGGTCAATCAGGATTTTGTCAACAACAATGGCATACTCCAATAGTGTGTACCTTCCAAGACGGACATACGGCTTCCCCCACACCATAAGACTGGAGTCCTGAATTAGTAAGAAACGAAGAAATGTTTAATCTTACCTGAGTAATGGGGGATTAATTTAATGTCATCTGTCACCGCCATTGGTGATGAATGTCTAATGGGAGTCTTTATCAAACAATTTTCTAATATTTTTTGGCTCCTTTATGACTAAATAATTATGTTGGTGGAAAGGTTTCAACTGCATTAGCCTTGAACAACAAGGCATTAATATTATTGTCTACCTTACAGTATTTGCTGTAAGGTAGCACCAGCAAATTCACACTTGCTGTGTCATAAGTTGGCAAGCATCTAGTGCCCCGTTGCAAGTGCTGTACACGACTGATATGGTTTGATAATCTGGGTAGGTAAAGCCTCTGTATATCGAATGATCCTGCTTGCAAAACAAATAATTCCATCCAACTGTTGCACAAACTGGACACTCAAGCTTCCAGTGTACAGATAAAATATCAGGTAAAGATTGGAACACCAGAGAGTTTCCTATGCTACCTTGCTTCCTTTTAAAATGTGCAGCCTTAGGATTGTAGTTAGCATGGGTTAGTCAGTGGTCACCTGACAAAGTTTGTCATGTGGCTTAATTTTGTCAAAGGTTCGCATGAGATTGATAGCTGGGTTTAGACACTCTGCTTTTTCTCTCTTGGTAAGAAACACTTTATTAAGGTGTGAGCAAATAGTTGTTAGAATGTCAGTAGGTACTTTTCACTGTATAATTAGTTTTAAAAACCTTTCAGCTTCACTGATGTTGATATATGTGTGGAGTGAACTTAATTATAATGACTTCACCTCAAAACGAAAACTCTGTATGGACTCAACATTGTTGATTGGTGGAGGCAAGTCTAGCAGGTGGAAAGTAAGATGGTCATAAATAGTTAAGCATTATAATGTTTCCACCTTAGTAACTTGACTACTTTATGGTGACTATCATCGATGTGGTTTAGATTTACTATCACAGACTTAACTTCCACTTCCAGAGGCTCTTTCAAGTAGGTAAACTTAGTTATATTTCTTATGTTAGTTTGGGAATTATACATGTGGAGGGATTCCTCAAATTCCTTCCAGTTTCGCCAATTTTCCTTTCAACGGTGGTTAAATTAGATGTGGGGAGGATTTACATTCTGTTGTGCTGTAATATTATTTAATTTATGGAACTTGGCTTGGACTTTTCATACTGAGCCAAGCTGTATAGAATATGATCTAACTGATCAGTTACTGACTTGTCAACTGGGACTTTCTTCATATAGTTTGCAGCTGCATCGTTCACTTCCTGGAACATGTTTTGTGCTACTTGTGAATTACTGTCCAGTAACGCAAGACTCATGTTACGATCAGTTGCTAACTGTTCGCACTTATGTAATTACCATGTCAAGTGGCCCTTAACCCTTAAGTGTAAAAAATAGGTGGGGGATGGGACTCGTTATGTATAAATAAGATAAAGCTGACTTGTGAGTACTCGTCTCCTCGAGCACTCGTCCAAATTCCTGTACAATGACGGACTGGGTCTAAAAATAATGGTTGCCAGGAGACAAAGGGGCCACAACTATTAGGCGGTCATTTAATTTTATAAGAAAAAATACGTAAGTGGGAAGAAGGTACAATCAATTTTTTTCAAATTAAATGTACAATTTTTAGTAAATACATTAGGCATCCTTCAGTCTCAGGAGGTTATGGAGTTGCGCTCTGGTTATCAATCCTGGAGCAGCAAAGTCTGCAAACTAAGTCTGATTCCGGTCTGTTTTCCCTGGCTACCGAGTCCTGACTACTGTACTCCTCTTGACATACCAGAAAACATCCTAAGGAAACTACTCCAAGCGTGTACTAAAGAGGCACCCTTCTTGAGCCCGGATGGGCACATGTATAAGCAAGTAGATGGGGTCGCCATGGGTTCTCCCCTGGGTGTCCTGTTTGCGAACTTCTACATGAGTGCCATCGAGCAAAAAGTCTTAGTCGACATGAACTTGAAACCGGCCATATACTGCAGGTATGTTGACGACATTTTTACACAGGTACCTGATGTCAGACATCTGCAGGAGCTGAAGGAGGGATTTGAGCAGAATTCTGTGTTGCGTTTCACTTACGAGATGGAGAAGGATGGGAAGCTGCCCTTTCTAGATGTAACAGTCATGGAAAGGAGCGTAGTTTTCCACACTGCAGTCTTTCCACACTAAGGAAACAAACATAAGAATGTGCCTAAACGCCAACAGTGACTGCCCGGACAGGTACAAGAGGAGTGTTGTTAACGCTTATGTCGACCGTGCCCTCAGCCACAGCTCAGAATGGAAGCAAGTCGACGAAGAACTCTGTAGGGTAAGGCAGGTCCTTGTCAACAACGGCTTCTCCAATGGTTTCGTGGAAGACGTCATAAGAAGGAAAGTGAAACGCTATGCAACCTCTGAAGAGACAACTAACACAACACCTATATCCCCTATTAGACTATTTTGCAGGAACTTCTTTTCCACAGCCCATAAAACGGAGGAAAGGGTCCTGAAAGATATTGTCAGTAGAAACGTTATCCCTACAGACAAAAATCAGAAGATACAACTGACGATTTACTATAAAACCAGAAAAACGGCCAGCCTACTCATGAGAAACTCTCCAGACACAAAGCAGAACGCTTTAAAGGAGACCAACGTCGTCTATGCCTTCAAATGCCCTCTTTTGGACTGTAAGCCTCAAAAAAAAGTTTATAGGCAAGACAACAATATCTCTTTCCAGGCGTTTAACGATGCATAAGCAACAGGGTTCCATTAAGGAACATATAATCTCTTCCCACAAACAAACCATCACCAGAGAAATCTTAGCAAACAACACAGAAATCATCGATAGATACAGCGATAGCAGGCGGCTTGATGTCTGCGAGGCACTACACATCAAGAAGTCAACACCAGCAATCAACAGCCAATTAATGCACAACTATATTCTACCATCTTCAAGACTCCGCTCCAATATAGAAGCATCAAGAAATATGGACCAATAGGCTTTCTACAATTACTTCCATTCAATACCCATTGTTTCATGTTCTGTCTTGTATTGGAATTTAATACCCATTGAATACCCATAGTTAAAAGTTCGTTTTTCACCTCATCCACCTCACCCAAATGTAGATATAAACCTCGAAGATGTGTAAAGCTCTATTCAGTTTCAATTGTGTGTTTGTAAACTAAAGTCTTTGAAAATGTAATAAGTTTTACGAAACGCGCTCAAGTGTCGCGTCAGACTAAAAATAAAAATGAATTTTGGAGAATTGATCTTTAAATTACCATCAACAGTGAAAAGAAACATAAGAAAGATAGAGAAAATTCGCGTTAGAATTATTAATCTTACTTTTTCGGTCATATTTAATAATATATATATATATATATATATATATATATATATATATATATATATATATATATATATATATATATATATATATATATATATATATATATTTATATATATATATATATATATATATATATATATATATATTAATATATATATATATATATATTTATATATATATATATATATATATATATATATATATATATATATAAATATATATACATATATATATATATATATATATATGTCGTACCTAGTAGCCAGAACGCACTTTTCAGCCTACTATGCAAGGCCCGATTTGCCTAATAAGCCAAGTTTTCCTGAATTAATATATTTTCTCTAATTTTTTTCTGATGAAATGATAAAGCTACCAATTTAGTTATGTATGAGGTCGGTTTTTTTTCTTGGAGTTAAAATTAACGTAGTTATATGACCGAACCTAACCAACCCTACCTAACCTAACCTAACCTATCTTTATAGGTAAAGGTAGGTTAGGTAAGCGAAAAACAATTAATTCATGAAAATTTGGCTTATTAGGCAAATCGGGATATATATATATATATATATATATATATATATATATATATATAACTGAAAACTCACACCCCAGAAGTGACTCGAACCCATACTCCCATACATTATGTCCGGTCGTGATGGTCAAGTGGATTAAGGCGTCTTGTACATACCAGTTGCGTTGCTTCTGGGAGTATGGGTTCGAGTCACTTCTGGGGTGTGAGTTTTCAGTTGCATATTGTCCTGGGGACCATTCAGGCTTGTTCGCATTTGTGTTCCTCACGTGTGCCCCAAAGAATGAGGTGATTTGGTAAAATGCTATGCCCAAGATTACTATCCGAGTGCCGGCGGTGGGGTGGTTCAAATAGCCTTGGCTATCACCTCATTATGTCCGGTCGTGATGGTCAAGTGGATTAAGGCGTCTTGTACATACCAGTTGCGTTGCTTTTGGGAGTATGGGTTCGAGTCACTTCTGGGGTGTGAGTTTTCAGTTGCATATTGTCCTGGGGACCATTCAGGCTTGTTCGCATTTGTGTTCCTCACGTGTGCCCCAAAGAATGAGGTGATTTGGTAAAATGCTATGCCCAAGATTACTATCCGAGTGCCGGCGGTGGGGTGGTTCAAATAGCCTTGGCTATCACCTCATTATGTCCGGTCGTGATGGTCAAGTGGATTAAGGCGTCTTGTACATACCAGTTGCGTTGCTTCTGGGAGTATGGGTTCGAGTCACTTCTGGGGTGTGAGTTTTCAGTTGCATATTGTCCTGGGGACCATTCGGGCTTGTTCGCATTTGTGTTCCTCACGTGTGCCCCAAAGAATGAGGTGATTTGGTAAAATGCTATGCCCAAGATTACTATCCGAGTGCCGGCGCTGGGGTGGTTCAAATAGCCTTGGCTATCACCTCATTATGTCCGGTCGTGATGGTCAAGTGGATTAAGGCGTCTTGTACATACCAGTTGCGTTGCTTCTGGGAGTATGGGTTCGAGTCACTTCTGGGGTGTGAGTTTTCAGTTGCATATTGTCCTGGGGACCATTCAGGCTTGTTCGCATTTGTGTTCCTCACGTGTGCCCCAAAGAATGAGGTGATTTGGTAAAATGCTATGTCCAAGATTACTATCCGAGTGCCGGCGGTGGGGTGGTTCAAATAGCCTTGGCTATCACCTCATTATGTCCGGTCGTGATGGTCAAGTGGATTAAGGCGTCTTGTACATACCAGTTGCGTTGCTTCTGGGAGTATGGGTTCGAGTCACTTCTGGGGTGTGAGTTTTCAGTTGCATATTGTCCTGGGGACCATTCAGGCTTGTTCGCATTTGTGTTCCTCACGTGTGCCCCAAAGAATGAGGTGATTTGGTAAAATGCTATGCCCAAGATTACTAACCGAGTGCCGGCGGTGGGGTGGTTCAAATAGCCTTGGCTATCACCTCATTATGTCCGGTTGTGATGGTCAAGTGGATTAAGGCGTCTTGTACATACCAGTTGCGTTGCTTCTGGGAGTATGGGTTCGAGTCACTTCTGGGGTGTGAGTTTTCAGTTGCATATTGTCCTGGGGACCATTCAGGCTTGTTCGCATATATATATATATATATATATATATATATATATATATATATATATATATATATATATATATATATATATATATATATATATATATATATGTCGTACCTAGTAGCCAGAACGCACTTCTCAGCCTACTATGCAAGGCCCGATTTGCCTAATAAGCCAAGTTTTCATTAATTAATTGTTTTTTGACTACCTAACCTACTTAACCTAACCTAACCTAACGTTTTCGGCTGCCTAACCTAACCTAACTTATAAAGATAGATTAGGTTAGGTAGGGTTGATTAGGTTCGGTCATATAACTACGTTAATTTTAACTCCAATAAAAACAAATTGACCTCATACATAATGAAATGGGTAGCTTTATCATTTCATAAGAAAAAAAATTAAAAAATATATTATTTCAGGAAAACTTGGCTTATTAGGCAAATCAGGCCTTGCATAATAGGCTGAGAAGTGCGTTCTAGCTACTAGGTACGACATATATATATATATATATATATATATATATATATATATATATATATATATATATATATATATATATATATATATATATATATATATATTGGTGTATACTGGCAGCAGGTTTTCTTTCAAACATGTTTCATTGAATATGACCGCATATTCTGTATTTATTATTTTCTGGTTTAGGGCTTCTATCCCTCTAACTATTTTCTTAGCATCAGGGCTTAATTGGATAGGAGTTCTCCAAAACTCATTTTCGTACTTTTAAGGTGAAGAAAAGAAGTGATTTACTATAGAGTGTATTACACTTATTTGTATAATTTGCACGACGTTTCGAACCTCCATGGTTCATTCTCAAGTGAACAATCTTACAATACTAGTTGATTTTATACCCGCATTAGGTCAGGTGATAATACAATGAAGGTGAAAAACATGGGGGGATACATAAGGGATAAACATAGGGGCTGCAGAAGGCTTATTGGCCCATACGAGGCATCTCCTATCTAAACACAAAGATTAATCCAGTGTAATTGGCCTGTTATGTTGGACATTGTCTTCTGTGTTGGCATCGATATGTTCTTGTCTTGTCCTTACTTGTCCTAAGTAAGGACAAGACAAGAACATATCGATGCCAACACAGAAGACAATGTCCAACATAACAGGCCAATTACACTGGATTAATCTTTGTGTTTAGATAGGAGATGCCTCGTATGGGCCAATAAGCCTTCTGCAGCCCCTATGTTTATCCCTTATGTATCCCCCCATGTTTTTCACCTTCATTGTATTATCACCTGACCTAATGCGGGTATAAAATCAACTAGTATTGTAAGATTGTTCACTTGAGAATGAACCATGGAGGTTCGAAACGTCGTGCAAATTATACAAATAAGTGTAATACACTCTATAGTAAATCACTTCTTTTCTTCACCTTAAAAGTACGAAAATGAGTTTTGGAGAACTCCTATTCCAATTAAGCCCTGATGCTAAGAAAATAGTTAGAGGGATAGAAGCCCTAAACCAGAAAATAATAAATACAGAATATGCGGTCATATTCAATGAAACATATATATATATATTGTGACGGTAAAGCGTTGGTGTTCGGCTGTTTCAAAAGCTGGGGGCAGGGCCTCGTCACATCACCAAAAAAAGAGAAAAGTTTGTCCTTTCATCTGTGGTAAGGTAATAGGAAGACACACAAAACACAAGTATATAAACAATGAAATTTTAATTACTCTAGAAAACAAGACATGAATAAAGGCAATCTCATAAAAAGGCAGGACAAGTTAACAAACAAAATAACATGAATAATCACTGGCAAATGAAAAGTTACGCTAAGACAAGTAAGTTACAGTGATAGCAAAATAAAATAATATAAGTGCTGGAATACTGGCTTCAAGCTGCCACCTCCCTTAGTACACGAAAGCCAAGGCTTAGTCTACCAGCGAGAGATGTCAACTTCATGGAGCACAAAGATATTCTGACGAGACTGGCGTGCTGCAGCCCACACGTCGACTTGTGGTGGTGGCAGAGTGCAGGTGCGACGAGACAACAGCCAATCAGCAACAGGCAGGCAGAGGATGAGCAGTTTGCTGGTTACGGGCTGTGGCCAGGTGGTGGGGTGTGCAGGGTACGATTTGCTTCCTGGGCAAAACGTTTGTCGATACTGGTGGACGTATCTTCTATATAGTATCTTGTACTTTGACGTAATGATGTAGGGAAGAGCAGGCTCAATCTCTCTTGAAAGAGATTATCGTCACAACTCTCCCCCGAAGCCTGCGGTTCTATAAGAAGTTACGTCTTCATGTGGTGGAGTGATAGTTGGAATTGCTTCTACTTCATAGACTCTGGAGAGGGCGTCGGCTATGATGTTGTCAGAACCCTTGATACAGCAGATCTCCAGGTTGAAATCTTGCAGATATAAAGCCCATCGTAGAAGACGCTGGTTATGGAATTGGGCTTGATGTAAGAAGCGGAGAGGATTGTGGTCTGAGAAGATGGTGGTAGACCTGGCACCTTGTAGGTATGGAGCAAAGTGCTGGAGATTCAGGACGATGGAGAGTAGCTCCTTTTCAATAGTGCTGTAGTTCCTCTGGTGGGGTTTCAACTTGTAGCTGTACAGTACAATATTATTCTGGTATAATGATATTTGAAAATTCTACTCTATAAATTGGTCAGTAATTAAAATCAAAGCCTCATGTGTGATTATCTAAGCCCAGAACAAACGGTTAGGGAAAATTATCTTGTGCTATTTTTTCAGAATTTTTGAGCACGGGAGAGGCGGACCAATAAACACATTGACACTCTTAAAGTGAGTGCGGACACTTAGCTGTACAGTCAGCTGAAACCTGTGATATAGTTATAGTAGAATTTTTTATATTTATTTTTAGATATATGTAATAAAAACTAGGTGTGTTTTTATTCAGAATGTCATGGTTGACATTGATTGGGGAGTGGATAGTACACGGATGTGAACTTAGTAGAGTTCAGTGGTACACTCCTGGATGACTGAAAGTTCAGTCTGTAGATATATTTATGTTTCATGTTGAGCATTGTGTGTCCGGTTCTATGGAACAAACGTGGTTGGCTAGTGAAGAGCCAAGGAATTTTAATAGCTAGTCTTTGCTGTTAGATTAAGGACATTTTACTTAGCTATGTCAGTAAGTGTAGGATGTATGTTTCCTGATGTTGGAGGATTGCTGTCAGTTGACAGCCGAGACATTGATGAATTTGAACAAGTTTCTTGTGATGTTGCTGGACAATCTGATGATTGTCATTTTTTCTTGGTTAGGTTAGCTTTTGTTTGAGGCATGAGTTTGAGTTTATTGAGGGTTTAGATACTAAACCTCGTTACTTTTAGAAGAAAAATTAACAAGGTTTACTAAGTTACTTGTGCGGGGGGTTGTAACAACTGAAGCTGTATTAAAATGAATAATTGTATGAGAGGCAGTGGGATACGCCTTTGTACAAAGGTTAGTCAAGTTGTAGTGTGACTAAGTTTGTAGTTCATCTTGTCCTCTCCAATACTTTGGCGAAACTGGCCGTACACTGAATGACAGACTTAAAGAACACAAGAGAAGTGTTAAATCTGCAGACACTAACAATGCTCTCTTCTGCCATGTGAGGGATTCTAATCATCCCATTGATTGGTCTTCCTCCAAAATAATCTTTCCTGCCTCTACTCTACACAGACGCCGTCTTGTAGAATCGGCTCTTATACACAATGTACCCAACATGAACTTGAGTCCAGGCTTTGTTGCTGTGGACTCTTCCCTTTCACAGTATATACTCAAATGCTCTAATCTTTCTAACAAACGTGACTTAACATAAGCTTACCCCTTCCATTTATCTTTCTTTCTCTTTCCTTTTCTTTCTCTCTTCTCCCTTTTTCTGTTCATTGTCTTCTCCTACGCTCCCTTGCTATCCTCTTCTTATTCTTATTACTATCTCCATCGTTGGTTATATTAGGAGCTGCCTCGTATGGGCCAATAAGCCTTCTGCAGTTCTCTTTATTACTTCTATCCCCTACACCTTACTTTCCTCCTCAGCTCTCTCTTGCCTATTTATTGCCTGTCCCTACCTCCTCATCACCCTAATCTCAAAGGAGAATACATTCTGAGGCCTAAAGACGAGTCGGCTGCTACTATTCTAAAAAATTACGCAAAATGTGAGGAACTGAAACCAGAGGATAAAATAAGTAAAATCATTGTCCTCCACTATCCCTTGCATACGGCCCTTGGCCATCTCGAAAAGCTGAACTATGTGGTGTCAGCAGAGAGATGCCAAGTACGAACCACAAAACAGGAAACTCGACAAGTCCTTCTCACAGTAGGAGGACGGATCCCGGAGAAACTTGACCTTGGAATCTGGGGCGTGTTCCAACACAGGCCTTACACCCCAGAACCCCTAAGATGCTTTAGATGTCAGAGATTTGGGCATCACAAAGATGGCTCCCAACGCCCAGTGAGGTGCGGAGTCTGTAGCCAGCCCCATGATACAAAAACATGTATTGATAAATTCAAGGCAAACCACCCTGTTCAGGCAAAATGCCCAAATTGTTCCAAGGCACATCATGCCTGGAACTTGAAATGCCCCGATAGGCTCAAAAGGCTTCAAACGAACCCCACCACGCCTGCAGCGGAGCCGAAACCCCCACCAAAACGAATACCAGCTCCCATGCCCACTAAAACCGCGTGGGGTCTACCCATTCAGGAAGAGGGGGCACACGGCCCTTCGCCATCGGCCATGGTGAAGGGTGAGAAGACAGTACAGGAATGTACTGTACAGTACAGTACAGTACAGGACAAAAAGAAAGATGGAGGACACAAGAATCATGTTCAAAGCAGTCGGCCTCCCATTTTATCCAGCAAGCACACTGAGGCCAATAGGAGTAGCAATTCCAGTGTCAAAGTTACCACCGAGAAGGGTCTAAAAGCTACTAGGCCCCAAACCTGCACAACATTAAATAGTGCTCCCACTGAACTGGATGCTCTCTGGCCAATGCTCAAAACTTTGGTCACTGAGTTGATCGAAAGTCTGCTGTATTCACATGGAATCAAGCAAACCATAGAGACTCGGAAGACAATTGAGCACAAGCTCAAAAAATTCGAAGATGTAATATCCACACCGTCAAGACAGCAGGGCAGGAGACACCCCCATAAAAAACAGATCGTCGGAAAGTCCAGCTCCAGCTCGTCGGAAAGCGACATTGATGAGTCAATTTCAGGTCCACTAAGAACCTATACACCAATTGCAACTTCCATGGCGTGTTCATCAGACTCCATGGATACCACGGAATTATCAGCAAATTCCAAGAACCTAGAGGTCTAAAGATCCTGCAATGGAATGCGCAAGGACTGCGCACTAAATTGCAACACTTGCAATGCATAGCAGCAACCAAGGGCATAGACATCCTGATACTACAGGAGAGCTTGCTTCGAGCCGGATTAGAACCTAAAATCTCAGGCTATCGAGGCTTCTTCCTTCCATGGATCAATGGGCAATCCAGGGGATGTGCAATCTATGTAAAATGTGACCTGATCTCCAAATCCATAACCAGCCCACCCAATTGTGGAGCAGGGACAGAGGTAATGGGAATCACCATTGAGCTAAGACACGACTAACTTGAAGTGTTCAATGTGTACAGGTCTCCACAAGCCGAAATGGATCTCTCTGTGTTATTTGGACACGCGACAACAACAAACACAATCATTTGTGGAGATTTTAATGCCCATCATCGATTGGCACTGGGCTCGAACAGAACAAGTGAAGCCGGCATACACATTACACATCTACTGGACAAGCTTCCAGAAATACAAATCCTAAACAAGAATGAACCTACCCACATCCAAGGAGGCAGATTAGACCTGACCTTCGTTTCAGCCTCCCTAAGAGATGCAGCAACATGGTCAGTTGAGCCCACACTCACAAGCGACCACTATGGGGTCCAAATTGATCTTCAGTTAGACCTATCCACCCCACCTCCGCCTCCATCTGAAGCCTGGAACTTTGCTTTAGCAAACTGGGACCGATTTCAAAACCTCATTTCAGAGTGGCAAAGAAACTATGATCTTCCCGAAGACTTTAATCAGGCAGAACAAGAATTTGTCAAAGCGATTCAAAGTGCAGCCAACCACTCAATCCCACTGAAAAAACAGTCCACCGGACACCATAAAGATCATTGGTACTATTGCGAACGTGTCAAAGAACTCAACCATAGACTCAATAGAACAAGAAAGCTATACAAAAAGCAGCCAAGTGACCGCAACAGGATCTTACTTTGTGAGGTCAAGGAACATGTACATCGAGAGACCAGACAAATAAAAGAACAAAAGTGGCTGGAATGGTGTTCACACCTGAATGAACACACCTCTCTCAGAGAGATGTGGCAGCAAATTCACCGGGCCAAAGGGAATAAAACACCTAAAGCTCCACACTCCAAGGATCCTCAACAGGAAGCCAAAGTACTGGCTACCAGGTTTGCAGAGAGAGCAGCCAGCAATCAACGTCCACCAGATGTATTAGCAGTACAGACCGGACTAGAGGAAGAAAGGTGGCACAGAATCCTTACAGCATGTGAAGAAGTCTCTGACACTAATGCCCCCTTCACACTGGATGAGCTCAATCGGGCTAAGAAAAACTCCAAGGATACATCCCCTGGAGCCGACAAAATAACCTATAAAATGATTAGAAACCTCGGCCCAGAGGGAGACGCTGCATACCTAAGGTTAATTAATTTAGCCTGGACTTCTCAAACTAGACCTTCTGCTTGGAATAAAGCAGACATAGTGCCGATCCCAAAACCCAAAGATCCAGCTAATCCCAGCTAATCCTCCAAAGCTGTGCAGCCAAGACGGCTGACAGAATGACACTCAACAGACTGGAGTGGAAAATGCCTAAACTGCACCATGATATGTATGCCTATAGAAGAGGGGTTGGCACAGTGGAATGTATTACAACTCTGTTAGCCCACTTGAATGACAGACCAGGAATACTGATATTCCTGGACCTCGAAAAAGCCTTTGAACTGGCTAGCGCCCCAGCTATTCTCCGCTGCCTCATTGACAAAGAGGTCAGTGGCAACCTGCTCTCCTGGCCCAAAAACTGTCTCATAAACAGAGAAGCAAGAGTAAAACTCCATGGCACAGTCTCTGAGTACAAAAGACATGAAAATGGTACACCGCAAGGAGGTATTCTCAGCCCTCTTCTCTTCAACTGTTTAATGGAAAGAATAATGAGGTTGAAACTTCCACATCACTGCAGGCTGCTAAACTACGCGACTACTTTGTCATCATCATAAAAGGAAGGGATGCGGCGCGCCTTGCACCCAAATGCTTAGACTGCATCAGTAAAGAGGCAAAACAGATTGGGATCAAACTCAACCCCTCAAAGTCAAAGGCCATGCCCATAAAAATAGCGAAGCCCAACATCCAACTCACAGCACAGGGTCAACCAATAGAATGGGTCGACACCTATCAGTATCTAGGAATCATCCTGGACACACACATGAATTTTAATGCTGAGGTCACTTACTTGAGAGAGCGAACTGCGGCACGGACGGCAATCCTCAGGTCGCTAACCTCCCTTTCTGGAGGAGCCAATCTGCAAGTCCTTCGCACATACTATGTACAGGCAGTCAGATCAGTGATCGATTATGCCGCACCTGCACTCACAAATCTATCACACCAACAGTGGAAAAAGCTTGAAGTTACCCAAAACAATGCTATGAGAGCTGCACTCCCAGCAAACAATTTTAGGTTGCCACAACATATCTGGAAAGTATTTGAAAGGATTGGAAACGTTTGTTTTATCGTATCAGATACGATATTGTGTGTGGACTTAAATAGGTTTCCAAAACTTATAACCAAGACATATGTATCTAACACTAATTTGAGATGTTGTGGCAACTTTACACTCCTAACATGAGTCATTCATAATCCATTCATACACCAATATGAATCTCTTGTGAAAGGTTTGAGCCTTATCTGAACCCTTTTCACATCTTTGTGTTTAAAGTTAAATTTCTTGAAATTAAATTATATTATTTTATATTATATTATATTATTTTTATTATATTTTATTTTATAATGTATTATTATTTTTCTTATATTTTTTTATATTATATTATTGTTTTATATTATATTATTGTTTATATATATATATATATATATATATATATATTTATTTATATATAAATAACATATTTATATATGAATAACATATTTATATATGAATAACATATTTATATATGAATAACATATTTATGTATGAATAACATATTTATGTATGAATAACATATTTATATATGAATAACATATTTATATATGAATAACATATTTATATATGAATAACATATTTATGTATGAATAACATATTTATATATGAATAACATATTTATGTATGAATAACATATTTATGTATGAATAACATATTTATGTATGAATAACATATTTATGTATGAATAACATATTTATGTATGAATAACATATTTATGTATGAATAACATATTTATGTATGAATAACATATTTATGTATGAATAACATATTTATGTATGAATAACATATTTATGTATGAATAACATATTTATGTATGAATAACATATTTATGTATGAATAACATATTTATGTATGAATAACATATTTATGTATGAATAACATATTTATGTATGAATAACATATTTATGTATGAATAACATATTTATGTATGAATAACATATTTATGTATGAATAACATATTTATGTATGAATAACATATTTATGTATGAATAACATATTTATGTATGAATAACATATTTATGTATGAATAACATATTTATGTATGAATAACATATTTATGTATGAATAACATATTTATGTATGAATAACATATTTATGTATGAATAACATATTTATGTATGAATAACATATTTATGTATGAATAACATATTTATGTATGAATAACATATTTATGTATGAATAACATATTTATGTATGAATAACATATTTATGTATGAATAACATATTTATGTATGAATAACATATTTATGTATGAATAACATATTTATGTATGAATAACATATTTATGTATGAACAACATATTTATGTATGAATAACATATTTATGTATGAACAACATATTTATGTATGAATAACATATTTATGTATGAACAACATATTTATGTATGAATAACATATTTATGTATGAACAACATATTTATGTATGAATAACATATTTATGTATGAATAACATATTTATGTATGAATAACATATTTATGTATGAACAACATATTTATGTATGAACAACATATTTATGTATGAACAACATATTTATGTATGAACAACATATTTATGTATGAACAACATATTTATGTATGAACAACATATTTATGTATGAACAACATATTTATGTATGAATAACATATTTATGTATGAACAACATATTTATGTATGAATAACATATTTATGTATGAACAACATATTTATGTATGAATAACATATTTATGTATGAACAACATATTTATGTATGAATAACATATTTATGTATGAACAACATATTTATGTATGAATAACATATTTATGTATGAATAACATATTTATGTATGAACAACATATTTATGTATGAACAACATATTTATGTATGAACAACATATTTATGTATGAACAACATATTTATGTATGAACAACATATTTATGTATGAACAACATATTTATGTATGAATAACATATTTATGTATGAACAACATATTTATGTATGAATAACATATTTATGTATGAACAACATATTTATGTATGAATAACATATTTATGTATGAACAACATATTTATGTATGAATAACATATTTATGTATGAACAACATATTTATGTATGAACAACATATTTATGTATGAACAACATATTTATGTATGAATAACATATTTATGTATGAACAACATATTTATGTATGAACAACATATTTATGTATGAATAACATATTTATGTATGAATAACATATTTATGTATGAACAACATATTTATGTATGAACAACATATTTATGTATGAATAACATATTTATGTATGAATAACATATTTATGTATGAATAACATATTTATGTATGAATAACATATTTATGTATGAATAACATATTTATGTATGAATAACATATTTATGTATGAATAACATATTTATGTATGAATAACATATTTATGTATGAATAACATATTTATGTATGAATAACATATTTATGTATGAATAACATATTTATGTATGAATAACATATTTATGTATGAATAACATATTTATGTATGAATAACATATTTATGTATGAATAACATATTTATGTATGAATAACATATTTATGTATGAATAACATATTTATGTATGAATAACATATTTATGTATGAATAACATATTTATGTATGAATAACATATTTATGTATGAATAACATATTTATGTATGAATAACATATTTATGTATGAATAACATATTTATGTATGAATAACATATTTATGTATGAATAACATATTTATGTATGAATAACATATTTATGTATGAATAACATATTTATGTATGAATAACATATTTATGTATGAATAACATATTTATGTATGAATAACATATTTATGTATGAATAACATATTTATGTATGAATAACATATTTATGTATGAATAACATATTTATGTATGAATAACATATTTATGTATGAATAACATATTTATGTATGAATAACATATTTATGTATGAATAACATATTTATGTATGAATAACATATTTATGTATGAATAACATATTTATGTATGAATAACATATTTATGTATGAATAACATATTTATGTATGAATAACATATTTATGTATGAATAACATATTTATGTATGAATAACATATTTATGTATGAATAACATATTTATGTATGAATAACATATTTATGTATGAATAACATATTTATGTATGAATAACATATTTATGTATGAATAACATATTTATGTATGAATAACATATTTATGTATGAACAACATATTTATGTATGAACAACATATTTATGTATGAACAACATATTTATGTATGAACAACATATTTATGTATGAACAACATATTTATGTATGAACAACATATTTATGAATGAATAACATATTTATGTATGAACAACATATTTATGTATGAACAACATATTTATGTATGAACAACATATTTATGTATGAACAACATATTTATGTATGAATAACATATTTATGTATGAATAACATATTTATGTATGAATAACATATTTATGTATGAATAACATATTTATATATGAATAACATATTTATATATAAATAAATTTTGGAGAAGTGATTTTTGATTTACCTCCAACAGTGAAGCGTAATGTACGAAAGATTGAGAAAATTCGTGTTAGAATTATTAATCTTACTTTTTCGGTCATATTTAATATTTTCGGTCATATTTATATATAAATAACATATTTATATATAAATAACATATTTATATATAAATAACATATTTATATATAAATAACATATTTATATATAAATAACATATTTATAAATAACATTTATATATAAATAACATATTTATATATAAATAACATATTTATATATAAATAACATATTTATATATAAATAACATATATATAAATAACATATATATATATATATAAATAACATTTATATATAAATAACATATTTATATATAAATAACCTATTTATATATAAATAACATATTTATATATAAATAACATATATATAAATAACATATATATATATAAATAACATATTTATATATAAATAACATATTTATATATAAATAACATATATAAATAACATATTTATATATAAATAACATATATAAATAACATATTTATATATAAATAACATATTTATATATAAATAACATATTTATATATAAATAACATATATAAATAACATATTTATATATAAATAACATATATAAATAACATATTTATATATAAATAACATATATAAATAACATATTTATATATAAATAACATATATAAATAACATATTTATATATAAATAACATATTTATATATAAATAACATATATAAATAACATATTTATATATAAATAACATATATAAATAACATATTTATATATAAATAACATATTTATATATAAATAACATATATAAATAACATATTTATATATAAATAACATATTTATATATAAATAACATATTTATATATAAATAACATATATAAATAACATATTTATATATAAATAACATATTTATATATAAATAACATATATAATTAACATATTTATATATAAATAACATATTTATATATAAATAACATATATAAATAACATATTTATATATAAATAACATATTTATATATAAATAACATATATAAATAACATATTTATATATAAATAACATATTTATATATAAATAACATATATAAATAACATATTTATATATAAATAACATATATAAATAACATATTTATATATAAATAACATATATAAATAACATATTTATATATAAATAACATATATAAATAACATATTTATATATAAATAACATATATATATATAAATAACATATATAAATAACATATTTATATATAAATAACATATATAAATAACATATTTATATATAAATAACATATATAAATAACATATTTATATATAAATAACATATATAAATAACATATTTATATATAAATAACATATTTATATATAAATAACATATATAAATAACATATTTATATATAAATAACATATTTATATATAAATAACATATATAAATAACATATTTATATATAAATAACATATATAAATAACATATTTATATATAAATAACATATATAAATAACATATATAAATAACATATTTATTTATAAATAACATATTTATATATAAATAACATATTTATATATAAATAACATATTTATATATAAATAACATATTTATATATAAATAACATATTTATATATAAATACCATATTTATATATAAATAACATATTTATATATAAATAACATATTTATATATAAATAACATATTTATATACAAATAACATATTTATATACAAATAACATATATACAAATAACATATTTATATACAAATAACATATTTATATACAAATAACATATTTATATACAAATAACATATTTATATACAAATAACATATTTATATACAAATAACAAATTTATATACAAATAACATATTTATATACAAATAACATATTTATATACAAATAACATATTTATATACAAATAACATATTTATATACAAATAACATATTTATATACAAATAACATATTTATATACAAATAACATATTTATATACAAATAACATATTTATATATAAATAACATATTTATATGTAACTCCCTCTTTGTAACAAAGTTCAAATAAAGCAAATATATATGTGTACATACAAAAGAATAGGGGTGGTAGAAGATAATATTAGTGTTTAGTGAGTGACCACAAGGTCTCCTCTGAATACTTTTTATTTTCTTCTCCGAGGCTATGGGTCCCCACATTGGCACCAGAGGTCTTCCTCACAAACTTTTTATATATTATATATATAAATAATATATATATAAAGGTAAAACTAGCTAGTTATACGTAGATATATGATAACTAACCAACCCTACCAAACCTAACCTATATATATATATATATATATATATATATATATATATATATATATATATATATATATATATATATATATATATATATATTTTATTAAATATGACCGAAAAAGTAAGATTAATAATTCTAACACGAATTTTCTCAATCTTTCGTACATTATGCTTCACTGTTGGAGGTAAATCAAAAATCACTTCTCCAAAATTCATTTTTATTTCTAGTCTGACGCGACACGGGCGCGTTTCGTAAAACTTATTACATTTTCAAAGACTTCACAAATACACAACTGATTAGAACTTGCGTTTCCCTGATTTTATATCTACATTTGAGTGAGGTGGGAAGGGTGATGTGGCATTACATTTGAGTAAGGTGGGAAGGATGATGTGGCATTAGAGGATATTAATAGGGTATTAAAAGTATCAACACAAGACAGAACACGAAACAATGGATATTGAATAGAAGTGTTTGTAGAAAGCCTATTGGTCCATATTTCTTGATGCTTCTATATTGGAGCGGAGTCTTGAGGTGGGTAGAATATAGTTGTGCAATAATTGGCTGTTGATTGCTGGTGTTGACTTCTTGATGTGTAGTGCCTCGCAAACGTCGAGCCGCCTGCTATCGCTGTATCTATCGATGATTTCTGTGTTGTTTACTAGGATTTCTCTGGCGATGGTTTGGTTATGGGAAGAGATTATATGTTCCTTAATGGAGCCCTGTTGTTTATGCATCGTTAAACGCCTAGAAAGAGATGTTGTTGTCTTGCCTATATACTGGGTTTTTTGGAGCTTACAGTCCCCAAGTGGGCATTTGAAGGCATAGACGACGTTAGTCTCTTTTAAAGCGTTCTGTTTCGTGTCTGGAGAGTTTCTCATGAGTAGGCTGGCCGTTTTTCTGGTTTTATAGTAAATCGTCAGTTGTATCCTCTGATTTTTGTCTGTAGGGATAACGTTTCTATTAACAATATCTTTCAGGACCCTTTCCTCTGTTTTATGAGCTGTGGAAAAGAAGTTCCTGTAAAATAGTCTAATAGGGGGTATAGGTGTTGTGTTAGTTGTCTCTTCGGAGGTTGCATGGCTTTTCACTTTCCTTCTTATGATGTCTTCGATGAAACCATTGGAGAAGCCGTTATTGACTAGAACCTGCCTTACCCTACAGAGTTCTTCGTCGACTTGCTTCCATTCTGAGCTGTGGCTGAGAGCACGGTCGACGTATGCGTTAACAACACTCCTCTTGTACCTGTCAGGGCAGTCGCTGTTGGCATTTAGGCACATTCCTATGTTTGTTTCCTTTGTGTAGACTGCAGTGTGGAAACCTCCGCCCTTTTCCATGACTGTTACATCTAGAAAAGGCAGCTTCCCATCCTTTTCCGTCTCGTAAGTGAAACGCAGCACGGAACTCTGCTCAAATGCCTCCTTCAGCTCCTGCAGATGTCTGACATCAGGTACCTGTGTAAAAATGTCGTCAACATACCTGCAGTATATGGCCGGTTTCAAGTTCATGTCGACTAAGACTTTTTGCTCGATGGTACCCATGTAGAAGTTTGCAAACAGGACACCTAGGGGAGAACCCATAGCGACCCCATCTACTTGCTTATACATGTGCCCATCCGGGCTCAAGAAGGGTGCCTCTTTAGTACAAGCTTGGAGTAGTTTCCTCAGAATACTTTCTGGCATGTCAAGAGGAGTACAGGCTGGATCACGATACACTCTGTCGGCTATCATTCCGATTGTCTCGTCCACAGGTACGTTGGTAAACAGCGATTCTACGTCCAACGAGGCTCTTATCCCTGTGGCCCGTGCGCCCCGCAGTAAGTCCACAAATTCCTTTGGAGACTTCAGGCTGAAGGCGCAAGGAACATAAGGAGTCAGCAGGCCGTTGAGTCGCTTCGCCAATCTGTACGTGGGTGTGGGTATCTGGCTAATGATTGGCCGAAGTGGGTTTCCAGGCTTGTGCGTCTTGACATTTCCATACGCATATCCACCTCACATCACATCACCCTTCCCACCTCACTCAAATGTAGATATAAAATCAGGGAAACGCAAGTTCTAATCAGTTGTGTATTTGTGAAGTCTTTGAAAATGTAATAAGTTTTAAACTAAGTTCCAAAGGGTAACGAAGGACACTACAGCCGAATTAAAAGCAAAGGTCAACAAACTGATCGAAACTGTGAACGCCAAGAAATCCGGACTCCACCTGCCAAAGATCATTGGGGAATATAAACCTGGATATGCGTATGGAAATGTCAAGACGCACAAGCCTGGAAACCCACTTCGGCCAATCATTAGCCAGATACCCACACCCACGTACAGATTGGCGAAGCGACTCAACGGCCTGCTGACTCCTTATGTTCCTTGCGCCTTCAGCCTGAAGTCTCCAAAGGAATTTGTGGACTTACTGCGGGGCGCACGGGCCACAGGGATAAGAGCCTCGTTGGACGTAGAATCGCTGTTTACCAACGTACCTGTGGACGAGACAATCGGAATGATAGCCGACAGAGTGTATCGTGATCCAGCCTGTACTCCTCTTGACATGCCAGAAAGTATTCTGAGGAAACTACTCCAAGCTTGTACTAAAGAGGCACCCTTCTTGAGCCCGGATGGGCACATGTATAAGCAAGTAGATGGGGTCGCTATGGGTTCTCCCCTAGGTGTCCTGTTTGCAAACTTCTACATGGGTACCATCGAGCAAAAAGTCTTAGTCGACATGAACTTGAAACCGGCCATATACTGCAGGTATGTTGACGACATTTTTACACAGGTACCTGATGTCAGACATCTGCAGGAGCTGAAGGAGGCATTTGAGCAGAGTTCCGTGCTGCGTTTCACTTACGAGACGGAAAAGGATGGGAAGCTGCCTTTTCTAGATGTAACAGTCATGGAAAAGGGCGGAGGTTTCCACACTGCAGTCTACACAAAGGAAACAAACATAGGAATGTGCCTAAATGCCAACAGCGACTGCCCTGACAGGTACAAGAGGAGTGTTGTTAACGCATACGTCGACCGTGCTCTCAGCCACAGCTCAGAATGGAAGCAAGTCGACGAAGAACTCTGTAGGGTAAGGCAGGTTCTAGTCAATAACGGCTTCTCCAATGGTTTCATCGAAGACATCATAAGAAGGAAAGTGAAAAGCCATGCAACCTCCGAAGAGACAACTAACACAACACCTATACCCCCTATTAGACTATTTTACAGGAACTTCTTTTCCACAGCTCATAAAACAGAGGAAAGGGTCCTGAAAGATATTGTTAATAGAAACGTTATCCCTACAGACAAAAATCAGAGGATACAACTGACGATTTACTATAAAACCAGAAAAACGGCCAGCCTACTCATGAGAAACTCTCCAGACACGAAACAGAACGCTTTAAAAGAGACTAACGTCGTCTATGCCTTCAAATGCCCACTTGGGGACTGTAAGCTCCAAAAAACCCAGTATATAGGCAAGACAACAACATCTCTTTCTAGGCGTTTAACGATGCATAAACAACAGGGCTCCATTAAGGAACATATAATCTCTTCCCATAACCAAACCATCGCCAGAGAAATCCTAGTAAACAACACAGAAATCATCGATAGATACAGCGATAGCAGGCGGCTCGACGTTTGCGAGGCACTACACATCAAGAAGTCAACACCAGCAATCAACAGCCAATTATTGCACAACTATATTCTACCCACCTCAAGACTCCGCTCCAATATAGAAGCATCAAGAAATATGGACCAATAGGCTTTCTACAAACACTTCTATTCAATATCCATTGTTTCGTGTTCTGTCTTGTGTTGATACTTTTAATACCCTATTAATATCCTCTAATGCCACATCATCCTTCCCACCTTACTCAAATGTAATGCCACATCACCCTTCCCACCTCACTCAAATGTAGATATAAAATCAGGGAAACGCAAGTTCTAATCAGTTGTGTATTTGTGAAGTCTTTGAAAATGTAATAAGTTTTACGAAACGCGCCCGTGTCGCGTCAGACTAGAAATAAAAATGAATTTTGGAGAAGTGATTTTTGATTTACCTCCAACAGTGAAGCATAATGTACGAAAGATTGAGAAAATTCGTGTTAGAATTATTAATCTTACTTTTTCGGTCATATTTAATAAAATATGTCTACAGGAAAGACTGCTACCAAAATATACTAATATATATATATATATATATATATATATATATATATATATATATATATATATATATATATATATATATATATATATATATATATATATATGTCGTACCTAGTAGCCAGAACGCACTTCTGGGCCTACTATGCAAGGCCCGATTTGCCTGATAAGCCAAGTTTTCCTGAATTAATATATTTTCTCTAATTTTTTTCTTATGAAATGATAAAGCTACCCATTTCATTATGTATGAGGTTAATTTTTTTTTATTGGAGTTAAAATTAACGTAGATATATGTCCGAACCTAACCAACCCTACCTAACCTAACCTAACCAATCTTTATAGGTTAGGTTAGGTTAGGTAGCCGAAAAAGTTAGGTTAGGTTAGGTTAGGTTAGGTAGGTTAGGTAGTCGAAAAATAAATATTTCCTGAAAACTTGGCTTATTAGGCAAATCGGGCCTTGCATAGTAGGCTGAGAAGTGCATTCTGGCTACTAGGTACGACATATATATATATATATATATATATATATATATATTATATATATATATATATATATATATATATATATATATATATATATATATATATATATATATATATATATATATATATATATATGCGAACAAGCCTGAATGGTCCCCAGGACTATATGCGAATGAAAACTCACACCCCAGAAGTGACTCGAACCCATACTCCCAGAAGCAACGCAACTGGTAACTACAGGGCGCCTTAATCCGCTTGACCATCACGGCCGTCAAAAGGAAGTGATAGCCGAGGCTATTTGAGCCACTTCCCCGACGGCAACTCGGATGGTAATCTTGGGCATAGCATTTCACCAAATCACCTCATTCTTTGGGGCACACGTGAGGAACACAAATGCGAACAAGCCTGAATGGTCCCCAGGACTATATGCGAATGAAAACTCACACCCCAGAAGTGACTCGAACCCATACTCCCAGAAGCAACGCAACTGGTAACTACAGGGCGCCTTAATCCGCTTGACCATCACGGCCGTCAAAAGGAAGTGATAGCCGAGGCTATTTGAGCCACTTCCCCGACGGCAACTCGGATGGTAATCTTGGGCATAGCATTTCACCAAATCACCTCATTCTTTGGGGCACACGTGAGGAACACAAATGCGAACAAGCCTGAATGGTCCCCAGGACTATATGCGAATGAAAACTCACACCCCAGAAGTGACTCGAACCCATACTCCCAGAAGCAACGCAACTGGTAACTACAGGGCGCCTTAATCCACTTGACCATCACGGCCGTCAAAAGGAAGTGATAGCCGAGGCTATTTGAGCCACTTCCCCGATGGCAACTCGGATGGTAATCTTGGGCATAGCATTTCACCAAATCACCTCATTCTTTGGGGCACACGTGAGGAACACAAATGCGAACAAGCCTGAATGGTCCCCAGGACTATATGGGAATGAAAACTCACACCCCAGAAGTGACTCGAACCCATACTCCCAGAAGCAACGCAACTGGTAACTACAGGGCGCCTTAATCCGCTTGACCATCACTTCTGGGGTGTGAGTTTTCATTCGCATATAGTCCTGGGGACCATTCAGGCTTGTTCGCATTTGTGTTCCTCACGTGTGCCCCAAAGAATGAGGTGATTTGGTGAAATGCTATGCCCAAGATTACCATCCGAGTTGCCGTCGGGGAAGTGGCTCAAATAGCCTCGGCTATCACTTCCTTTTGACGGCCGTGATGGTCAAGCGGATTAAGGCGCCCTGTAGTTACCAGTTGCGTTGCTTCTGGGAGTATGGGTTCGAGTCACTTCTGGGGTGTGAGTTTTCATTCGCATATAGTCCTGGGGACCATTCAGGCTTGTTCGCATTTGTGTTCCTCACGTGTGCCCCAAAGAATGAGGTGATTTGGTGAAATGCTATGCCCAAGATTACCATCCGAGTTGCCGTCGGGGAAGTGGCTCAAATAGCCTCGGCTATCACTTCCTTTTGACGGCCGTGATGGTCAAGCGGATTAAGGCGCCCTGTAGTTACCAGTTGCGTTGCTTCTGGGAGTATGGGTTCGAGTCACTTCTGGGGTGTGAGTTTTCATTCGCATATAGTCCTGGGGACCATTCAGGCTTGTTCGCATTTGTGTTCCTCACGTGTGCCCCAAAGAATGAGGTGATTTGGTGAAATGCTATGCCCAAGATTACCATCCGAGTTGCCGTCGGGGAAGTGGCTCAAATAGCCTCGGCTATCACTTCCTTTTGACGGCCGTGATGGTCAAGCGGATTAAGGCGCCCTGTAGTTACCAGTTGCGTTGCTTCTGGGAGTATGGGTTCGAGTCACTTCTGGGGTGTGAGTTTTCATTCATATATATATATATATATATATATATATATATATATATATATATATATATATATATATATATATATATATATATATATATATATATATATATATATATATATATATATATATATATAACTTTAGAACACTTTCCCACCAGGAGACTCGAACCCTAGCCAGCACAGAAGCCTTCCAGCAACTGGCATAACAGGTACGCCTTAACCCTCTCCACCACCCGCTCAGACCCTTAAAAGAGATGGTAATTTCGGAGTATTTAAATACCCCAAAGATCAACACCTCCCAAGAGCACCAGAGCAAGTGAGGGGTCATTTAGACGTTAATTTCATCAAGTCCCTGTTAATATGGGAAGACACAGTGTCTCTGCTTAAGTATTAAGTAATATGTGTTAAGGCGTACCTGTTATGCCAGTTGCTGGAAGACTTCTGTGCTGGCTAGGGTTCGAGTCTCCTGGTGGGAAAGTGTTCTAAAGTTGTATACTTAACTCTCGTGTTTAGGAGAGTTGTGCCATATATATATATATATATATATATATATATATATATATATATATATATATATATATATATATATATATATATATATATATATATATATATATATATATATATATTTATATATATATATTTATATATATATATTATAATATATATACACACATATATATATATAGGTTATATATAGGAATCTATATGTGTCTATATATAGACACATATAGATTCTATAATGGTCTGATGCTTCCATCAGAAAATTGGGAACATCAAATGATCTGATATTCCTATCACTGAAAAATAAGAACAGCTAAAAAAATGAAATGAAAAAAATAAAAAAATAAACTATACTCATCAAATGAACAGTATGGTAAACAAAACAGCTCAATTTCAATGCAATGTCACACAAAATTATTAAATCGAAATGAAAATAAATTGAAATCTATGAAAATTCAAATTATCAATGCAATCGGAAATATTGAAATAATATCGCAACATAATATAGTGTGGGTTGCTCTTACATGCAACAGACGGTGCTGTTTTTCAAAAAAGGCATGGTTTTACCTGTCACAAGTGTGGCATCTATACTTATACTCACGAAATGAACGGTATGGTAAACAACATAGCTCAATTGCAATGCAATGTCACAATAACATTTAATAACAATAACATTTAAATATACTTTAAGATATAATCTAGAAGAAAATAAGAACATTGAAACGGTTCATGAACTCGATTTCAATAAAGGACACTATGGGAACTTTGAAAAACAGTTAATGAGTATAATTAGACAGACTTGATGCTAGGCAGAGGAGTAAATAATGAGATATATGGCAAATTTTGCAAAATATACGGCACACAAACATTCATACCCAAACAAAGCAAAATGCTAGGTAAGAACAAAGCAGTTGGCCCGTAGGGGAAAGGAGATACCCACAAGACTGGAATACAAGTCATTAACAAGCACACAAGTACTACACCACACAACAACCGCACTACTACCAGAACTGGACGAATCACTACCAAAACAACACATTGCACATCACTACCAAAACAACACAACACAACACAAGCATTGGCAAAGAATTATAGACCAGTTGCACTAACATCCTACATAATAAAATTATTTGAGAGTGATCAGGAGTCAGGTTACTAGTTTTATAGAGACCAATGACCTCCACAATCCAGGCCAACAAGGATTTAGAGCAGGAAGATATTGAAATACCTCTTACAGCTATCTATCATGTCCTCTACTTGTACAGTACAGCTACTTGACCATTACGACAAAATCACTGAGATATGAGATAATGATGACACTAACCTCATCTACTCAGACTCCAACCCACTCATATTAAATAATGATGTAAACAATAAATTAAAAAAAAATCCACTTATTAATGTCAACCAACAAACTCCCACTAAACATAGAAAGGACCTACAACATCTTACTTGGGAGCAAATCAACAAATGCAATTCATCTACAGTTACACAATGTTAACATCAGAAATAAAAAAGATGGTAAGTTCCTTGGTCTATACTTAGATCTGCCCGAAACGCTATGAGTGCTAGTTGCTTTACAAGAATGTATAACTTCAAGTCATTGTACTCTCCCCCAATGTACCTTCTTGTATATAAAGAAAAAATAAATAAATAAACAAACACATAATAAATCAATACTTACTAAATTTTGTCTATTATGTAGCAAAGAAGCAGGTCTACGGAAGGCTTTTCTGTTGAGTTCGAAGCCCAGATTACTCGTGGTCTCTGAAATAAGTTAAGATTATAAGTATAAAATTTATAAAACCAAATAATAAATCCGGTATTGCTCAATTTCAGATGCAGACGTACTGAATGATATATCAGACTGTCAGCATGGTATTCGATCTGGAAGGTCCAGTGTAACGAATTTACTCAGTTTCTATGATCGAGCCACAGAGATCTATAAAGAATTCTGATCAAGAAAGAGATCTAGGGGTGGTTTTAGATAGAAAACTATAACCTGAGGATCATATTAAGAACATTCTGCGAGGGGCCTATGCTACACTTTTTAACTTTAGAATTGCTTTTAAATACATAGGTCAAAAAGTTTTAAAAGTTTTAAAAGTTTTTTAAACCTCTCGTGTATCATGAGTGTGTTAAAGCTTCAGATGGTGCATTCAGATGATGAATATTACCTAGTTCCTTCATCTGGGAAGAATGAACACATATTGGTGCATTCGGATGATAAAAACTAACTACTGTAGTTTAATTGATCAACAGACTGTATATCATATGCAGACTGTATGTGGATCTGCGGGCCACTCCAAACAACAGCCTGGTGGACCAAGCTCCACTAGGCCTAAAGCACAAAGTGATATAGATGTGATAAAGAAACTAGGTCAAATGGAGGAGTAGGTCTGTATATTAAACAGCACCTGACGTGCACAGAGCTACTAAACTCAATGTGGTGGTAGAGTGGTGGGGGGGGGGGGAAACATTGCAGAAAAAAACAAAAATACAATTTGGTCAACAAAACAGCATTGTTTAAAATAGAAGACATGGGTTGACATTTTGGGGGTAAGGTAGGTTACATTGAGTTAATTAGTTAGTACTTAGTTTTTATCTTAAACTGGTTGGGAGAGGTACGGTGTTGCTGTGCTGGTGAAAGAACACCTAAAGGTAAATTAAATAATGATTGCGAATCCACAAGAAGTTGACATAATAGCGCTAGAGATCTGCAATCAGGATGATAAACTTTCCTTAAAGAATTTGACAAACACTTGCTGATAGGACATGAAGTAAATGAAATGTATGTCAAGTTTTGTGAAATATATGATAAAAGCACAACAAAATTTGTACCAAAGGAGAGATGCAGAACTAGGAAAAGGGGTTTGTTCAACAGAAATTGCGAGAGGGCCTGAGACCCAAACACACACAAATGGAATCAATATATATAGCAAGAGGCCAAACCCCCAAACATACAAGCGATGCAAAGATGCGAGAAACAGCAGCAGCATTAAGGAGAGGGACTTAAGGACCATAAATAAAGTGCGAAAATAAACTCCAGTAAATTTTTTTAACTACTCTCGACAGTGAAGAAAAACAAATATTCAGACGATTTGTGTTAGAATCATTAATCTTACACTTTCGGTCATATTCAACAACACAAATACATACACACACATTCCTGTTGCTGTAGCAAGTGAAGAATTACCCACACAGATCACAATAACGTGATGCATCAAATGAACAAATCCACAAGGGCCGTGACGAGGATTCGAACCTGCGTCCGGGAGCATCCCAGACACTGCCTTAATCGACTGAGCTACAACAGGGTAAAAGGGTTGAAACCGAAGTTCTACTGAACTTACTGGATCCCATAGCCTCTCCGAGGCACAAACCAGGCTTTTACACAACCCCCCCCCCCCTGCACCCGAGCTATGTCAACAGGCCGTTCTCCCTCTTCGCCCTTACATCATCACACACAGATCACAATAACGTGATGCATCAAATGAACAAATCCACAAGGGCCGTGATGAGGATTCAAACCTGTATCCGGGAGCATCCCAGACACTGCCTTAATCGACTGAGCTGCGACAGGGAAAAAGGGTTGAAACCAAACTTCTACTGAACTTCCTGGATCCTTTTACCCTGTTGTAGCTCAGTCGATTTAGGCAGTGTCTGGGATGCTCCCGGACGCAGGTTCAAATCCTCGTCACGGCCCTTGTGGATTTGTTCATTTGATGCATCACGTTATTGTGATCTCTGTGTGTGATGATGTAAGGGCGAAGAGAAAGAACGACCTGTTGACATAGCTCGGGTGCAGGGGGAGGGTTGTGTACAAGCCTGGTTTGTGCCTCGGAGAGGCTATGGGATCCAGTAAGATCGTCCTTCCTTTCTTCCCTAGAATCTGGATGTAGCAGGTGCTCAATTGTCAAAAGTGAAAAAAAATGGATTATTTAACATACACGCCATAGACCGGCTTGGGAAAAAAAAGTTCGTAAAACCCAGGGGCCATAGACCGGCTTGGGAAAAAAAAGTTCGTAAAACCCAGGGGCCATAGACCGGCTATGAAAGAAAATTTGAGAAAACCCTGGGGCCATAGAACGGCTATTTAATCCCCTGGAACGGATAATCATCTGTATCAAACCTTATTACAGGTAAAACCAGTAGGCAGTCTACTGTATTTTATCAAACCCTTATTAGAATAATAGATCTCGTAATAATTTTGCAAAAATAGTGGCATTTACTATTTTTAAAAGATTATTAAAAAATTTACTGATATGGTGCATTCGGAAGACAAACCCAATTTTTCACTTTTGACAATTGAGCACCTGCTACATCCACATTCTAGGGAGGAAAGGAAGGACGATCTTACTGGATCCCATAGCCTCTCCGAGGCACAAACCAGGCTTTTACACAACCCACCCCCCCCCCCCCCCCCTGCACCCGAGCTCAATTGTCAAAAGTGAAAAATTGGGTTTGTCTTCCGAATGCACCATATCAGTAAATTTTTTAATAATCTTTTAAAAATAGTAAATGCCACTATTTTTGCAAAATTATTACGAGATCTATTATTCTATAGAATAATGCATATAAATGCATATATGCATATAAATACAAAACAAGTAAATGTAAATAATTTTACCTTGCATCTAGATCCACCAAGCCTGTATGGCGCGCGTTTCAGTACTTCGGAAATCTAGAACTATCTTGAATCTCTAATCTGCAATGAAACAATACATATTATTGCACTTACCAAAACATGGATGAATGTAGAAAATACAGAACTATTAGCTGAATATCAAATAAATGGATTTAATCTATTTCACACAGATAGATATATTAGATATTATATTATATTCCTTTCCTCCCTAGAATCTGGATGTAGCAGGTGCTCAATTGTCAAAAGTGAAAAATTTGGTTTAATTAACATACACGCCATAGACCGACTTGGGAAAAAAAGTTCGTAAAACCCAGGGGCCATAGACCGGCTATGAAAGAAAATTTGAGAAAACCCTGGGGCCATAGAACGGCTATTTAATCCCCTTGAACGGACCTGTGCATGGACCAATGAGGCATCGAAAAAAAAACACGGGCCATAGACCGGCTTGGGAAAAAAAAGCTAGGTTAGGCTAGGTAAAAGCTAGGTAAAAAAGAAAGGAGCTAGGTTAGACTATGTATGTTTAAATCTCTGATTTAAACAGAGCCAGTGTTCAGTCAAATAACTGAATTTATCAAATCTTATCCTTGTATAATATACAAGCTGATGTGAGATCCCTGTCTACAGGAGGACTGGAACTTCTATCAACTAATCCATACATCAAACCTGTCCCTTACAGCCCACAATCTATCATTAGGAAAACCATGTGAGAAATCTTTAAGGAATTCTGATAAAGAAAGAGATCTAGGAGTGGTTCTAAATAGAAAACTATCACCTGAGGACCACATAAAGAACATTGTGTGAGAGCCTATGCCATGCATTCCAACTTCAGAATTGCTTTTAAATACATGGATGGCGAAATACTAAAGAAATTGTTCACCACTTTTGCTAGTCCAAAGCTAGAATATGCAGCAGTTGTGGGGTGCCCTTATTGGGGTGCCATCACATGTAAACCAACCAAGCCCACAAATACGTCAACATGGACCAGCATTACACAGTCTAACATACTCTGTCAGATGTAACAACTAAATTTGTGAATTCAAGACCTAATCTATTGCATAATACAGTGTTAGTACGAGAAAAACATTACTTACATTCGAAGCCGTGTTTTAAAATGGCGGCGGTCTTGTTGTACTGACGCTCCAAACTGTGTGTTCGTTTGCGTATGATGAACGTGTGACAATTTACTACAACAATTATTTAATTATTCTTATTCTTTATTTTACTATTTTTAGGGTACATGAAATTTCCAACTTATTTGCACACAATAATATAATTGCATTGTCATAACCTTTATATATTACGGAAAATACGATGACATGAACGAAGTCAAAGTGAAGTTGAAGTCAAAGTCATTCGCCGAACGTATTAGTCATTTTTTTTTTCCCAAACGATAGGGGATAACAAATCCACAGAGCATATAAGTGTACAGTAAAGTCAATTTTATTCAGGAAAGTACATACATAGTTGATTTACAAACATAATGTTGGATTTATAGATAGAGCTAGTGCATACAATACCTAAAGCCAATATAGTAGGCATATAGCATTTCAGGCAACCGGGCAGTATATATGGACCCCTTACTCAAATCTCTGAATATGTTAGATATTAAGTCCCTGCACATGCTCTCATGTGTATTTTATATATATAAAACGCTGCACTGTAATGTCAATCCTGACCCTAAAAGCTTCCTAGAAGGTTGTAACAGATCCCATGAGCACCACACCAGAAACAAATACCTATTTGATATTCCAAGAGTACGACTTAGTCAAACTAGAAATGCTCTACAAATCAAGGGACCTCGAATGTGGAATGACCTTCCCAATTATGTTAAAAACTGTACCTCTCCCAACCAGTTTAAGATAAATAAAGATAAATTTATAAGTTAAGAAAAATTCCACAAATCAACAACCCTGTTACTGACCCAGTATTTACCCAAGTCTTTCCTAAATCTAAACTTATTCAATTTATACCCATTGTTTCGTGTTCTATCGTGTGTTGACAATTTTAATAACCTATTAATATCCCCTTTGTTATATCCATTCAGGAAATTGTGGTTGATCTCGAACCCATTGATAATGTGACGACTTATACAGAATTTTGTAACTATATCATCAAGATTGTAACCAGCTTAGCTAAATGTAGTGTGGGGTTCAGTCCCTAAGCCCATATTTGTGCCTCTCTAACCATTTAGGTTACAGGGCAAAAACATAAAAACAAAGGTAACTGCAGAAGGCCTATTGGCCCATACCAGGCAGCTCCTATCTATAACAGATAAACACTAAGTACTACCTAATTAACTCAATGTAACCTACCTAACCACCAAAATGTCAATCCATATCTTTTATTTTAAACAATGCTGTTTTGTTAACCAAATTGTATTTTTACTCTTTTTCTGTCATGTTTCTCCCACCCCTGTTTTTTCCCTTTTTTCTTATTTTTTCTCAACATAATTCATACTTTAATTAGGCGGATCAGGACATCACCTGATCAAACACATCAAATATCGTTTGACCACCATCAAACACACACATTTCGTGTGTGTTTGACGCTCACTGATATGTACCAGCGTTGTTTTATATATGGTGCTATTCTATCTTACGCTTTGTTGCTCTTTTTTACCTACGGGCTCATAGAACATTCTATTGCGAAAACATTGGCACAAAAATGAATGACGTACATACAATAATAATGTCACGACAGTGAAATAATTATAAACTTTCAAAGCACTGTATCGCCCATGTGTCGTCTTGTCACCAATACTGGGTAACAGTTCCGCCACTTCCCACACTCTTGCGGGTGGGCAGCGACCATTATTCTACGTTTATATTCATATCACCGTGTTGGGAATTTCATTGCGAGTACATTGATACCAAAATTAACGCTGTAGGACAAGTGTGGAAGTGATAACAATCCCAAGAGTAAAAACATTTTGTTGCTCTTGGGCACTCACGGCAAGTCATCTACGTAGGTATTTGTTGGGTGCTGGTATTCATATAACTTTTGGTGACTGTTTTTGCTGATGTTCTTCTAGAGAATGTTATTGCGAACACGTTGGTACCAAAATGAAATACATAGCTCGAGAACTAAGGTCAGGAGAGTAAAAAGAGTATACACATTTTTGTTTTGACGCTTAATTAAGGTTATTGTGAGTACTCATCGCCTGCCTAGAAACTGGAACTAGTAATTCGATCTATCATCATACTATCATACAAGAGGAGCCACACATCTATGGATCATCCAATAAAATCAGCAGACTTCTAGATGTTACTACTGCTCGGCTTAGACTCGGTTACAAGTATCTCTGGGAATTCTCATTATCTGCTGATGTAGACCTGACCAAATGTAAACTGTGTCAACAAAATTATTCGCAAACCCTCCGTCACTATGTGATGGAGTGCGAAAAGATACATGAATTTAGAGACAATTCTATAACCAATGTTCCAGCGATGTGTCAATATTTCATTCAAAATGATCTGCTACCAGAAATTTTAGCCAAATATCCCCAGTTTGCTAACTGTAGATAACAACTAAGTGATTGTAACCTATCCACCGCTGCCCACTGGATGGGGGGCGGTGTGCAGGACAAACATATAAATTTTGATACTAGCTCTCCACATATGTCAGTTGCTTAATTTAGAACTTGTACTTGAGGTCGATCTCGAACCCATTGTTGATGTGATGACTTATATTGAATTTTGTAACTAGCTCATCAAGATTGTAACTTGCTTAGCTAAATGAATTGTGGGGTTCAGTCCCTGAGCCCATTATGTGCCTCTGTAACCCTTTCCACAACCGCCCACAAGATGGGTATGGGGTGCATAATGGGGTGGGGTGTCTTGGCCAAACGTGCCACATCAAAACCACAAGTTGACATTGAATGTGAATTAACAATGAGACAAGTAAGATTTATACTAATACATTTATACTAACTCTGTTGAGCGTTGACCATTTATACATCAAATCTGTTGATGTGAGCACTTTAGTTTAGTCTGCCGTTTAAAGAAAAAAAGAGCATATCAATGGTATATCACAGAAAACGTATTTATCATAAACTCATGTATTTGTCTTATCATATTGAACTGCATTCATATTTTTAATATATAACAATATGAATATACAAATTTCTGTAAATCCCCTACCATGTTGGAATCTGTGGAAATGAATGAGCAAATGTGCTGGCTGAAGGCGCTGAAGGAAACCACATTGGTTTCATTTTGGATACAAATGTCCATGGAGATTCAAAATGGAAACTAATTATATAGTTGAACGTGCAGAGAGGAGTTTAAGAATCTGTGTTGAGAGTGATGGACACAGCCTTCACAATTATACTTCAGAGAATGTAAACATCTAAGAGTCATTAGAAATATGTGTAGAATAATAAACCCTACATTGTTTGAGTTAGGGAAAACACCATTTGTGATATATAGATACTATAGCTGTTCCTAAAGATTCACCCATTTTGCACCAGCAAGATAACATATAAGATTTTAAGAGTTGACGAATGTTAATATTCTTGTTTGATAAACTGTGAACTTGAGACATAGTTAATAAGAACATTCCAATTATAACACAACAAAAAGTTTTCAGAATCTTTAACACCACTTTCCAGCAACTTATATAATTTATATAAATTATTTTAGGGAATAATACATAAATTATATATTTAAACATGATATAGTGTTTAGTGGAATGCATAAGGAGTCAAATTGTGTTAAAAAGAGCGATTTTTAGAAAATTTGGAAAACTACTTTTTTCTGTTCAAATTATAACTATATGGATTTTAAAGGTTTCACTCAGCCAATATATATCATTCACAATTTATTAATGAATTTTACAAAAAAACACCATAAATTTTATATTTAAACATGTAAAAACTATTTGCTTTACATTTGGAAGAAAATAATTGTAGAAAAACAATTTATAATTAAACCTTTGTGTTTGGATTTTTTGAGTAAAAGTTTCTCAAAGGCTCTCCTGCACCATTCTCAATGCAAATCATTCCCACACCTATGGGAAGAGATAGGCGAACGTTGTGTAGATGATTTGTGTTTGCTGGGCTGGGAGCCCCCATGTGGACCAGGCTTGATACTCTAAGACTGGAGACGGGTTTGCCCTCTCTACAAGAAAGAATATCACAAAGGACAGCTACAATTATCAGTAAGATAATTATTTCTTCTGATCCAATCCCAGTACGGCAGGCCTTGGTGGTTGGACTAGGTCAAAACAATGGAAACTCTTGGGTTGGAAGAGCAGGAAAAATCCTTTTCCATTTAAAAAACATGATTCTTGATAGAGAGGGTGATCATCCACACCCAAATTACACTCCTTCCGCGCCGTGGGAAGAACCTACTTTCAAAATAGTAATAGAAAGTCTCCCAATGAAAAAGGCTGCCTATGATCCGACAATCCTAAGGCGCATAATAGAAGAGCAAATGTATAGCATAGCAGTAGCAGGAGCCACCCACATCTTCACAGACGGATCGGTGGACACAGAATATGAGAGTGCTGGCGATGCTCTTTGCACGACCAGCGTACAGGCATATTAGAGACTGGGAGGACTAGTATCATCAACCCAAACTGAGCTGTTTGCCATACAACAGGCATTCGCATATGTGATTGCACAAAACACTCAAAATGCAATCATACACACAGACTCAAAAGCTGCACTTCAAATACTAGGACAAAAGCAGTGGAAAAATAATGTGGAAACAATTACCACCATTTTGTATCTTGGAGCAGTCGCTAAAGGCAAAGGACTCAACATAACTTTAAACTGGATCCCATCCTATATTGGAATCCCACTAAATGAAAAAGCTGATGAAATGGCTAAATTGGCAACTCGTCATCCAGTGATACATAAAACAATTCAACCCAGCCTAGAGAACATAAAAAACATCATCACCAAAAAACTCTCACATCTCAACAAAGCCGACCTACACCAGAGAATAGCTGAAGGTTCGCCATCTGCAACATGGTATCTTCAGGCAACCAAATTTGAAAGGTTAAATATCCCAAAAGGAATCCACAGGGAAATAGCAGTTAGGTTATATAGACTACGTCTAGGTTACAGATGCAACTGGGAGATTGGTGAATCCCGACAGAGAGAGTGCATCTTCTGCCAAACTGTCACAGAAAAGGCATTACTTCACTATCTTCTGGAATGTGAAGCAACCAATGACCTTAGAAGTGCTTTAAGAGTTCCTGAATCATGCAGTGGCCACCCTGAAGCCATCAACACAGCCACTCTCCTGGTCAACAAAGGTGTCCAGCAGCTGGACACCCTCATAAAAACTGTGAAGCAGTATTCTTCCCCACGATAACAGCTTGATGGTTAAATGCAACCTCAGAATACTGAGAAAAAAAATTGTACCACTTACAGGCTATTCATGCCCGTGCCACCTCTTGGGTGGCTTAATCTTTATCAATCAATCAATCTCCTCATCACAATCGACTTGAGAATGGTCCAGGACGGACCGAAACGTCGTCGTCCCTTCAACTTCTAGTGTGTGGTCTGGTCAACATACTTCAGCCACGTTATTGTGACTCATCGCCTGCATTGTAGTTTGACCTGACCCAAGCACGGGGCATCCCCCCTGGGACTGGCGGTTGAGATACAAAATGGCCGCCATCTTTGTCTTAAAGCAACGTATAATGAATTATTTTACAGAATTCAGTAATTTAGAGAAATTAGTCTTCATTCATATTGTATTCATACATATTCAATAGTATTCCTGCTTAAAGTATCAAGAGTATCCTAAATTGTCAGAATACTTTAGTAAGTCACCATCAGTGACGCCACTAGCGGGACTAGCCCTGGACGCAGAGCGATTTGGGCGACTTTAGGTTATAAGGGTCACCAAAGTCTTCCATATTTTAGTAATTCTTAAAGGTCAAATAGCCATTTTGTAATTGGAAATAGCTTTTTCCTAAGATGCCTGTACAATTACCTTCAGTTTAAAAGAGTTCAACCATCTGGGCTGTTCAGGGCAACAGAGATTATTTGTTCACCTTAAACTCTGCTAGTAACTTAGTAAGCCAGGCGTAGGAATACCCCTCTGGCTTCTGTGTTGAGCAGAGCGAGGTAGGATCAGTGTGGACCGGTCATCAACTGAGGGAAGTCATCCACTCTCACCCTCTCCCTACATAGATCGGCAATGCATCTAGCTAGTCGCCATAAGAGGTATAGTTGCTATAGTTTGGTATAGGAAATTAGTTCATCTCATGCCCTAAGTCATGGAGTGTTATGATCTAGGGAGTGCTTTGATTTAGATTTTGTTTTAGATTTTGAATAAATTATTTAGTTAGTAATTTGGATTTTTCATTATTTCCATTTCATGTTTTTATTCCTCATTGTCCTTTGCCACGTGGTTTCCACGAGTCTGAGTTTGGTTAGGCCTCCAGCCCAACAACGATTAAGAGTTCAGCTATCCAATGTGTTTGAGAGAATTACCCACACTTAACATAGATTCTTCCCTCCTACTCCAAATAACTGGGGATCAAGCCCCAAGGTTTATTGAGAGCATAATCGGTCCAGACCTCGGTTATTGCTCCTAGTGTTAATGGTCTGGTGGTAACGGCGTACGGAGATTCTAGAGTTTGCTAGGGGTCAAGTTCCACGTAGTAAAGGCTATAGAATCTTAGCCGGTCAAACAGCTTAAGACCACGTGGTGTGGGATTCGGCTTTGATTTAGTAGCTCTGGGGTCCCATGGATTCAAGAGAAATAAATCAGAATACAGGTATAGAGGTAAGGGGTAAAGGACAAAGAGAGAGCCGATACCCCTCCCTCCCTCCCCCCGTGTTTCATAATAATAAATAATAATAAATAATAATTATTTATTATTTATTATTTTAATTATTATTATGTACATAAGAAAAGACTTTACTGGGGTGAACCAATAGCTCCAGTCTTGCCATCGTCAGTTAACTAATATAACCTTTATAAGCATCGTTTGCAATTCAAGTTTGTCAATAAAATGTTGGCAAAACTTGCTCGAGAAAAGAGAAACATTGTTGCTATCAAAATTCAACCAATATAACCATAAATGGCATGTAACTGATTGTATTTGAGAATGGCTGATGGAGGCATGAGGAACATTGTTGGTGTCATCACTTAACAATGAGTTTCACAGATACTCTAAACATCATCATTCGCTCTCTTTTCATGCAAGCTTAAGGCATCAGCAACACCATGTTACGCCCGATAAATATTATTATAATTGATGATATCCTGCTTCACTAGTTGTTAGTAACATGGCAAATTAAATAGAATGTAGATTCAAGATATGACATATTAGATAACCAATATATTAAAAGATTATTTTGTATTAAGAAATAATAAATATTGATTTATTAAACACCGGGTAATAAATTCTTGCGTTAGACTATTCCCCTTAACTATCTTATATATGAATTTATATATAGAAACTACTGACAATCTTATTCAAGATTTTTACAAAACATAAGTCTTAGCTTTAAGACGATTTCCTTAAGTCCATTTCGTTACTCGTCCATGTGATCACCAGATCCCAATAATGAAGAAACCAATAGTGAACCTCGTAGGTGAAGAGAGACAACTTGTAACATCCTCGCCTACACGCTGCACTCATGGAAATTTGAGTAACATTTGATTAGGCTATGAATTATTTCAATATTTATTGAAATTGAAGTAAAACAGGAAAATAAACTAACATTGCAGTATAGGTCTTCTTGCAACATAACGACAGACTACTCACAAATACACAATCATGAATGATGCATCATACTAGAATAGTATACTTAACGTGAGCGTGCGAGAACACAAAAGTCTGCCGAAATTGCGTCTGGTAGTCCCTGGCGTCCACTGCTGTGTTCGCAGAATTGCAGGTCTTGACTATAATTGTAGACGCATTATTAAACAGTTAAGCACTGTAGACCACGTGATTGTATTGGATGGCAGTCGTCTATGGAATTACCATGCGACGATTATTGTGCGACTTGTCAGCCACGCCACTCCTCACGTCTCGTCTGACCCGATAGTCAATGGCGTTTCTAGGTACGCCTCGCTAGGAATGACGTCTCAACGCTTCCTTCTTCCTCAACCCTCTCTCGCATTCGCAATAGAATTTAGTAAGGACGGCGAATTCTTCTCTGTGTAATTACTTACGTAATGCGTTAAAGAGAATAGTGTTGAAATTGAGGGGAATTAAATATTGTTTATATTCTCGCTAAATGGTGTTGATTAAGTATAGAGTCCTTATTAACGTGAAATGAGGAGTATTTTCATGGCGTTTGTATATAACAGACAAACTGTTATTTAGTGAGAATTAAAATTTGTAACTCTCGTTTATTGGCTCATTGTTGGTTATATTATCAGTAATTAATTATTATACAAAATACTGATAAAAGTAGAGAACCTTATTCAATTCTCTAACAGACTGGTATTAATATGCGCTGCTGGACATTATCTGATGCAATATGCTTCACAATGTCATGAGAATCTCAGCAAATGACGCGTAGATAGAAATTATTAATTTATGTTAATGCTACAGTTAGTAGGGTTAATTAAAACTGTAATTAAAATACAACAGTAGAGCATTGTGATACAATATAGATGTATCAGTGTTGGAAATTTCCAACATAACTCCGGGGGGGGGGGGGGAGAACTCGGGGTCGCAGTTCAATGTTGAGTACTGACGTACCCATTCCAAAGTTAATTTAAGGTTAGTATATTAGTACGCACATAACGGATGTCCCGTATTTGTCAAAAACAGATAAGACTCTAAGTCTTGTAAGGGAACTAAAGTTAAATGTAAAACATTGATTGATAAATCATCTAAAGTTAACAACTACTTAAGCCTACAATATACTCAATGACTGGTGTCGCGATGACGTGTAACGGTTATGTTACTAAGTCTTAAAGTTTTGTAAACTCATAGATTCTCTAGATGAAATATTGGTGTGGTTTATAGCCTACACATAAACAAATTAATGATTAAGTCATGCAATTCAAGGAGACTTAGAATATACCATGAGGTGAATGTCCTGGGTCACTGTGACTTGTAACTGATTAGTTACGAGACATCACAACACGGTATCATCATGACTACCTTAAACTGGATGGTAAATTATTTGCTCTTAGTCAGAGCTATAATAGGCTTGTAGTTTCCGTTTGCTTTGTTGAGCAGCGGCTCTAAGCGGACGTGTTCTCGGTGGATCAGAATTGTTGTCCTCGGAAACTTTATTTGAAGTTGGTTGGTTCTGTTGAACACTCTCGTTCTGCTAATTCGAGAGATACCAACTTCTCTAATGTTTTTAGGGTAGTAATGCCTCGGCACAAAACCCGTACTACTCTCAGGATGTCTTGGTGATCTGGGTGAATAGAGACAATCTTGCCTATAGGCCGTTCTGACCTGGGTCTATCACTGTTCAATCAACACTAGATCTCCTGGTTTGAGTTGAACTTTATTATAGGGGCTCGAAGCTCCATAGTGGTACTCTCGTAGAGCTGTGAGGTACTCTCGAGTCAACACCTCATTCCACCTTTCAATTACCCTCGAGAGATGTTGATAACTTTCCACTAAATCACTCCTAGTCACATAGGAAGGGTCGACCGGATCCTCTTCTGCCAAAGGTATCAGAGGGCTCAGCAGGCCTCTATGGATCAAGTGTGAGGAACTCAGGGGTTCTCTCTGGGAGAAGTCATCCGATAGGTAATTTAAGGGGCGGTTGTTGACTCGCGCCTCAATTTCTACAATGAGTGTCTGTAGTTCATGGAAACTAATTTTCTGTCTATGTAAGGTCTTCCTTAAACATTTCTTGACAGTCCCTATCATATGTTCGTAGAACCCACCTTGCCAGGGGGCTCTGGGAGCTATAAATTTCCAGTGGCAGTGTCGTCTCTGCATGACAGACTGCACTTCTAGATGAGTTCATATCTCTCGTAGGCAGGCTTCTCCTGCCACAAAATTTGAACCATTATCGGATATCATTAGTTTGGGGCAGGATCTGCCAGATGCAAATCTACGAAAAGCTTGGATGAAGGCTTCTGCACTCATGTCAGAAGTCACTTCTAGGTGTATGCCTCGTGTGGTTGCACACGTGAAGAGGCAAATATAAGCCTTCACTGCTACCTTATCTGGAGTGCCAGTGAGAAGTAAGGCTCCTGTGTAATCGACACCAGTGGTCTCAAAAGGACGAAGATGGACTACTCTCTCCTTAGGGAGTGGTGAAGGTCCTGGGTAAGGACACACTCGAGCGTCGTATCTTTTGCAGATCACACAGGACTTAATGAGTGATTTGCCAGTTTAACGACCTTGGGGAAGCCAATATTTCTGTCTCAAGTCGGTGAAAGTGTCTAACACTCCACCATGTAAAGTATTATATTGATGATGGTGTAAAACTAGAAGTTTTCTGATAATGTGGTGACATGGTAAAAGGATCGGATACTTTGTATCAAAATCAATTTCTGCATGAAGACGTCCTCCACACCTTAATATATTATGAGTATTGGTATCATACCAGATACCTAGAGACTTGGTTAATTTATCTGGAAGAATTTCATATTCACTTCCATACGTCTCTTGTTGGGCACGTTTGATCCAGTAGAGGATAGGATTGGGAAACTTATGCCTGATTCCTATCTTTGCAACAAAGTCACACACATGTGCTGTCACTCTTAATAACATGGTCAAGTTGGAATATTTGTGAGGATTAATAGCTGAGGTTCGATGAGGTTCTGGGTCTTTCATGGGAGCAGTGATACTGGTCACTATGACTTGTGGTTTTTGTTTGAGCCACTGACCACTAACAAGCCATGAAGGTTCATTAAACCACATCGAAGACTTGATTAGCTGTTTTAAATTTAAGCCTCTTGATAGGTAATCTGCAGGATTGTCTTTGGTAGGGACATGTCTGAATTTGTATCCTGCAGATAATTTATGGATTTTCCTAACACGATTACTAACGTAGGGAGTTTTATTGTTATTATTTCTCACCCATTGTAAGACTGCCGTATTGTCTGACCACACTACGATCTCACTAAAGTGAATATTGTTAAGTGTCTTGGTCAGGCAATGAGCCAATCTTACTCCCACCAGCAATGCAGTTAACTCCATTTGAGGTAAAGATCTCTTCTTGCTTTATATGTGAGTAAAATTATTGTTCATTATTGATTAAGTAGGCTGCAGCGCCATGCGCTTTGCAAGAGGCATCGCAAAAGACGTGCAACTTTGTGGGTGAATTTTGTCCTGAAGCATTACGAGGAAATTTCAAAACACCTAATTGATTAAAATCCGTTGTGAGTATTTGCCATTTATCCTGCAACTCAATTGGCAACGGTTCATCATATCCCATATGTTTCTGCCAACATTCCTGCATGAGGAGTTTGCCTCATTTTGCCTCAATTTTGAGATTAAAATAGGACTAAGTAAGCCCAATGGGTCAAATGGTTGACTGACATACCAGAGTAATTTTCTCATGGAAAGGGTTGAATTATTGGTTTGTACTGACTTGACATTCATCTCATCGGTAACTGTGTTCCATTCCACGCCCAGAACTTTTAATTGATTAGGAACCCGACAACCCGGAAATTCTTTCTCGATTATCTGGTTTAATGATTTATTGTTTGAGGCCCATGATTGTAGTGGCATATTGGCTCCCAGCAACTCACGGTTAGCCTCATGGTAGATTTCTACCAATTTGGATTTGTCATTAGAAGTTCCCTGGAAATTGTCTACATACAAATTGTCACTAATCTCTGTTTTATAAGGGCTGTTTGACTTCTTCAAATGTGTATCTAATGTGGCTTGAAGTAGAAATGGGGAATAAGTCGCACCGAACAGCACAGAGTCAAACCTGTAGGTTACGACAGCACTGTCAGGATCCAGTGGGTCCTTAATCCAGAGAAATTTGGTGTAATTACGATCCTCCTCTTGTAAGCCTACTCCAAGGAAAGCTTTACTGATATCAGCAGTATAAGCAAAAATACCAGTACGGAATCGTAACAATACATCATGTAGCCTTTGTGTCAGGCTAGGTCCCGTTTGGAAACATTCATTCAAGGACATGCTGCTTGCCTTCACTTTGGCACTACAGTTGAAAACGATACGTATTGGTGTCGTCACTGAATCATTCACTATCGCGTGATTGGGTAAATAGTGTCCTGTTTTTCGGTCATCATTATCAACAACTTCAATAAATTTACTGTTGAGTTATTGTTGAACTAATTGATGATAAATGTTCAATTTGTCTGGCTATTTCTTCAGCCGTATTAATTGAGACTGTAATTGCGAGGATGCCATGTAATAATTAACTGGAAGTTGTGGATGATTCAACATACATGGCAGTCTCACCCAGTATTGTTTGTCTTTATAGTCAACTGTGTCCAGATATTGCTGGTAAGCCCACGTATCATCAGGGCTTGGTTTATCAGGGACAGTACCTAAAGTGTCTAAATCCCACAGACGAAATAAAGGTGGATCAGACTCATTATCTTCATATATATCTCTGAAATGTAGGGGTGACTGCTCCAAGCCTAGTCACGCCACTATTGAATTGTTAGCTTGTTTGTTGGTTGTTATAGATTATTGCTGGAAAAGCACTGGCCCTGTTAGCAATTTGCCTCCAGCAGATGACAACAAACTCATTCCGTGTTGTCTGGTGCATCCTGTTATAAATCTGTAATAATAGTCAGCACCTATTAGGATACCAATGTCTGTGAGGCAGCCAGAATTTATTTGCGATCCACTAGCCTCATGCGGTTACGTCTGAGATATCTCCCAGTGCGAGCTAGTCCTGTGACCTGCAGGTCTGAAGGAAGTTTATCTACTACTACCGCTTGTATATGATTAGTGGAAGATCCGAGCCTCTCTAACACCTTGACCACTTGGTATTCACGAGGCCCACTGTTAGTCAAGAACCCAGAGATATTCAATTTCACACGTTTGGCAGGTTTTAATTTCAACTGCTCGACTAATTGTTGTGTGATGAAAGTTTTCTGTGATCCTTGATCAAAGAGACCTCTTGTGTTAACTCTAGACTTCCTAATAACAAGTTTAAGTTGAGCTGTAGGCAGAGTAGTATTATTGCCTGACTCAGTAGCAAGTACATTGATTTCTTGGTGTACCTTGCAATATTGTACTGTGGTAGAATTCATAGATTTCTCCCAAGGTGTCAATGATTGTCACTTGTATTGTCAATGATTTTTTTAAAGATACATTCAACATTATAAGATGCAGTTGGTGTGTTGGGAAAACTATTAGACACATTAAAAGTAAGCATTTATGGTTCGTTTTCATTTTGAGATTTTAAGGGTTTCTCTAGAAAAAACACATGATCGTTTTGAAACTATATCTCTCTTAATATGGTTCCCATCGCGTTTTTAATTATTTTCGTAGATGATCACAACATTATAAGAAGAAGTTGGGGTCATGAAAATGCTATTATGTACATTAAAAACAAAATATTCTCTGGTTCGTTTTCATTTTGAGGTTTCATGAGTTTTTCTAAAAGAAAATATGCGATCGTTTGCCTGGCCCGCCAGGCGATGATCCCTTGCACACTCTACAGTGAGTTGGCCTGGAATTTCGTGTGATCATCTCCTGGCGGGCAAGGGAAACGATCGCGTATTTTCTTTTAGAGAAGCTCATGAAATCTCAAATTAAAAACGAACCATAAAATATTATTTTTAATTTGCTTAATAGCTTTTCCAAAACCCCAACTGCTTCTTATAATGTTGCGACCTATGAAAATCATTAAAAATGTGATTGGAATCTGAAAATATATCTATATTCTCTGTTTTTGCGGTATTCATATATGGATCTATTATTTTATTGGGATATAAGCCAATGGCAATGTCAATAGTTGAAAGATTAACGTTATCTATAATGACGGGATTATTTAGATAATCCTTAAACTCGATAAAATAATTGTCTAAATTATCTTTGCTCGTTTTTAAACTTTTACGGTACATGCTGGAGTCATTAATGTTTCTCTACAGCAATATCAGTAAGATTGGGAGATGTGACATTATTTAACTGAGGAAATGTGTATGGTTTATTAGGCTCTCCAGGTTTCAGCGTCGCTGTATTTACAAATCGTTTATTAGGTGGATATTTATTGCCATCTTTAAGGCCTCGTTTTAATTTTTCGCATGCTGTGGTGGATGATGGTGGTTTGGGTTCAGAACTGGCAGTGAATACTGCCTTTCCATTCTTATTAATGATAAGAATATTATGTGGATTGGTGATACACTCACCATTAAGTGGAGGGAAATCTTTAAGTGCATTGGGATCATCTGATAAAGTAATAGCCAAGGCCAGAAAATCGTGCATTTGATGTGTGGACAAGGGTTCGTAACAAGCAAAATTTGTTCCATTTTTATATAATCTACTCCCATCATTATCTGTTGATGAAATTGTTTTCATTTGTAAACGTCGCTGAGATTGGATCAGTTGAGAATAGTATATGTTTAAGACGGAATTTACATCAAAGATTTTTAGTAGAACTTCACTATGTTCGTTATTTCCTGCCTTAACAAATTGGTCAGGTGGGTTATTTATTAATTTATTTATGTCAATTGATGATGGTGATGATGTTGCTGGATCTGCTATATTCCCTTTGTAATAACCATTAGCAAGGGAATTAGGAAGAGCTTTCATGAAATTCATATAAACTTTCATTTGACGATCAATGTCACCATCATTACAAACAACAGCTTCATCTGTATCGACCCAAATCACTTTAACTCTTTGGTCTGTAAGATTAGATGGCATAGCTAACATCTGTAAAAAGATCTTTGAATCAGGGATGAGAATATTACCCGGATGAAAAGATATATTCATGTCATTTTGCATATTAGGATAGACTTTCTGATTAACATTAAAACTTGTTAAGGCGTGAAACATCAGGCCTAGGTTATAAGTATTTTGTGGTCCAGTTTTACTGGCACAAGACGGATCGTGGAAGTCTTTCACCACGTCCGTCGATATCAAACCCATTTACAGATATAAACAAGGAGGACATATTGCTGATAAACTTCTATAAATATTCTGTACTGGTTTCCCCCGTGCTGTTGTATACAGTTCGTCGATTTGTTGCAAATGGGAATCTTTTTCATTTTTTCATTTTTTCATTTTCATTTTTTCATTTTCATTTTTTCATTTTCATTTTTTAGGTCAGGAAACGAGGCATGAATACAAACACATTTAGAAGCATTACCTATCACATTTAACTGTTGGCTTACAGCTTTTATGAATTCAGCACGGTGGTTTGGGTCACTGATATGCCTAGTCATAGCTTGAAGTTTTGAAAGTATATCAGATAATTCGGGATTAACTATGGGGTTGGCAATTAATGATGAAATGGATGGTTGCAAATTATTTGGTTGAGGAACTAATGATTGTTGTTGAAGAGGGAGCGGTGGTTGTTGGGCCGGATTTGTTGTACTGGGTGCACCTATTAGTATTGTGGGTAGTGACTGTTGGTTATTCATTTTTATATTAATGAATGGTTATTATGGTAAATGTTATTGTTGTTGTTTTAGATTCAACTACTCGGAACAAAAGTTTCAAGTAGCACGGGCTATAGTGAGCTCGTAGGGGACCTTACGGTAAATGCTATTAGTATATTATAGCCAACAGTACCATATGCTCACATTAATTTTGTGTACAAATATATTTTTATTCTTCTTGATATTTCCTTTTCTTTGGACTGGAAATTTGTTTCTTTAGTTGTTTTAATGTAATAGTACCATTAATATTAATGTCATAATTTTTATACAGATTATTCCAAATATCTTTATATTTTTCCGATTTTCTTGAGAGGTATGCCACCATTTCTGACATGCTATAATTGATGAAAAGACGGTGATGATATTTAGAATTTTCTGCTACATTAGTTATTTCACTTCATACCCCATAAGTAATCTGTAAAAATTGATTTACTAAATCTAGATGCATTTCAAATGCTAGAGACATTGTTTTTTTTCTTAATTTCGACCAATTATCTTGTTTCTTATAATGTTTCATAAGAGAATCAATTATATCCTCATTATATTTTCTTACTTCACAAGTGTTTATATGCATCCTAATGTTTAATATCGATTTATTAATTCGTTTTAATATATTTTCATGAGTTAAGCAATTCTTAATAATACAATCATTTAGTGATGAATTTATACATACACGATCTGATTTTTTAGCTCAGCAATTCCATCTAAAATGTAATCGTTATCATCATTAAACATTCTCTATCAATATTTTTGTTAACCGTAAGGAATAATTAACAACCAAATAATTCGAAGTCCAACTCTTTAAACGTTTAAGATCAATACATTTCAGTTCATTTTAAATGATATAAACAAATTATTTTTTGATATATATTATACAAATATTAAACCGAGGAACCATATACCCCAGGATTAGTCAGTTGGGTCTGGTATTTAATTCCTCACAAAACTCACTTCTTTTATTGGCCAAGTCAACCTAGGCTGGATGACATGACAGACAGGTCTGGTCTGATATGCAGCATCATTACTACCTACCAAATGCAAATTGAATGCAGGTCTCTATTGTAAAAACAAATGGAGATTTAGCTAAACATATGTGAGCAAATAGGCCTTCTAAAGGTTCCTCGAATCTTATGATCTTTTTTTTTTAAGAAGTTGAAATCAAACTGTTTGGAAATATAATAAAAAAAAAGTCTCTCTTTCTCTTTTCTTTATTAAGTATTTTATATTATATAATATATATATATATATATATATATATATATATATATATATATATATATATATATATATATATATATTTATATATATATATATATATATATATATATATATATATATATATATATATATATATATATATTTATATATATATATATATATATATATATATATATATATATATATATATATATATATTTATATATATATATATATATATATATATATATATATATATATATATATATATATATATATATATATATATATATATATTTAGGGGTACCACCACTGGTTTAATTAAAGGCACCCACATCCTCGAAGAAGAAAATAAATAGTGTTCAGAGAAGACCTTGTGGATTCTCACTGAATACTTTTATCTTTTCCTCTCCTACCACCCCTAATATTTTTTTTTATTTGATTTTATTGCAATGCTACAGTTTACAGAAAACACACACTTATATAACAATATAACAATATACCAATCAGTGTTCGAAGACTTCGTCCAGCTCCTCGGGGGTCGGGTGCGTACCCAAGATACAGCACGCATTTCCCCTCTGAACAGCGTCACTGAGGCGCTGGAACATAAAACTTGCCGCTCTTGGGTCTCTAGTCTCCCCAATGAGTTCCTCGCCCAGCTCCTTCAGGAACTTAAGTGCACATTTACCCCAGGCGCCCAGAGTCTCAGAGCCTATTGGCACGAACCTGTAACAACGTTCTAGGTCCCTGTACTTGTTAGTTTTCTGGGTCTCCATGAAGGTGGCCGCCCCGCCTCCCTCAGCTGCGCTGTAAGGTAGATAGGTATCAGCCAATGTGGATGCACACGTGTAGTCCCAGACGACCTGTTTACCTTCCCTCCACGGCTGCAGGGTGACTCCATCTGGGCGTTTTTGGCTGTTGTCAGGCATGCACAACTGAAGTTCCCTTTGAGCTGGGCACCCAGCTGAAGCCAAACTTCTCTTGATGATGTCATTGACTGCTTCATGTCTGGCAATCTTTCCCTGTGTCTTACGACAGATGAGACCATGGCTGCCGTATTGGTCTGCCCGTGCATGGCCGCAAATACACCGGTGTTCGGTGGAGATAGGGGCGGCAAGGCCCAGAGCAACACCAATACTTAGGGTCCGATGGTCCAGGCGGGTGCCCAAGGCTGAATTAGAGACTGCCAACAGGAAGTCCCCGGCATGGGGCGCTTGCACAGCTAGAAGACGCGCTTTGTCCTTCCTGGAAGCTGCCTCCAGCAATAACGTGGCGATGTTCTCCACTATGGGGTTATACCATTTGGACTGTTTGCAGTCATTTGGAAAAGTCGGTCGAGGATGAGAGTTGACAAGAGTGTCCCACTGACCGGCTCCTTCCGCAAATTTGGGATCATGAATCCCAATGGAGTCTCTTAGGTGTTCCGGTAGTATTTCCTTAACTAATTCACCTGTTGCACAGGTCGAGGATAAGAATGCCGGCAATGCTAACCGTGTCGCCTTGCGAATACCTATCCCCCCAAGTCTAACTGGGAGCGTTGTTTGGTCCCATAGGTCATCTTGCAGGGAGGGATTTAACACTTTCACGGTTATTGACCTATATATATATATATAAATATATATATATATATATATATATATATATATATATATATATATATATATATATATATATATATATATATATATATATATATATATATATGTCGTACCTAGTAGCCAGAACTCACTTCTCAGCCTACTATGCAAGGCCCGATTTGCCTAATAAGCCAAGTTTTCATGAATTAATGTTTTTTCGTCTACCTAACCTACCTAACCTAACCTAACCTAGCTTTTTTAGGCTACCTAACCTAACCTTACCTATATATATAGGTTAGGTTAGGTTAGGTAGGGTTGGTTAGGTTCGGTCCTATATCTACGTTAATTTTAACTCCAATAAAAAAAATTGACCTCATACATAGTGAAAAGGGTAGCTTTATCATTTCATAAGAAAAAAATTATAGTAAATATATTAATTCAGGAAAACTTGGCTTATTAGGCAAATCGGGCCTTGAATAGTAGGCTGAGAAGTGAGTTCTGGCTACTAGGTACGACATATATATATATATATATATATATATATATATATATATATATATATATATATATGTCGTACCTAGTAGCCAGAATGCACTTCTCAGCCAACTATGCAAGGCCCGATTTGCCTAATAAGCCAAGTTTTCCTGAATTAATATATTTTCCCTATTTTTTTTCTAATGAAATGATAAAGCTATCCATTTCCTTATGTATGAGGTCAATTTTTTTTATTGGAGTTAAAATTAACGTAGATATATGACCAAACCTAACCAACCCTACCTAACCTAACTTATTCTAGCAGGTTAGGTTAGGTTAGGTAGCCGAAAAAGTTGGGTTAGGTTAGGTTAGGTAGTCGAAAAACAATTAATTCATGAAAACTTGGCTTATTAGGCAAATCGGGCCTTGCATAGTAGGCTGAGAAGTGCGTTCTGGCTACTAGGTACGATATATATATATATATATATATATATATATATATATATATATATATATATATATATATATATATATATATATATATATATATATATATATATTTATATATACCTAATTTATATATATACCTAACCTAACCTTGCATAGTAGGCTGAGAAGTGCGTTCTGGCTACTTGGTACGACATATATATATATATGTATATATATATATATATATATATATATATATATATATATATATATATATATATATATATATATATATATATATATATCGTACCTAGTAGCCAGAACGCACTTCTCAGCCTACTATGCAATGCCCGATTTGCCTAATAAGCCAAGTTTTCATGAATTAATTGTTTTTCGACTACCTAACCTACCTAACCTAATCTAACCTAACTTTTTCGGCTACTCAACCTAACCTAACCGATAAAGATAGGTTAGGTTAGGTTGGGTTGGTTAGGTTCGGTCATATATCTACGTTAATATTATCTTCAATAAAAAAAATTGACCTCATACATAATGAAATGGGTAGCTTTATCATTTCATAAGAAAAAAATTAGAAAAAAATATATTAATTCAGGAAAACTTGGCTTATTAGGCAAAACGGGCCTTGCATAGTAGGCTGACAAGTGCGTTTGGGCTACTAGGTACGTCATATATATATATATATATATATATATATATATATATATATGTCGTACCTAGTAGCCAGAACGCACTTCTCAGCCTACTATGCAAGGCCCGATTTGCCTAATAAGCCAAGTTTTCATGAATTAATGTTTTTTCGACTACCTAACCTACCTAACCTAACCTAACCTAACATTTTCGGCTACCTAACCTAACCTAACCTATAAAGATAGGTTAGGTTAGGTTAGGTAGGGTAGGTTAGGTTCGATCATATATCTACGTTAATTCTAACTCCAACTAAAAAAAATTGACCTCATACATAATGAAATGGGTAGCTCTATCATTTCATAAGAAAAAAATTAGAGAAAATATATTAATTCAGGAAAACTTGGCTTATTAGGCAAATCGGGCCTTGCATAGTAGGCTGAGAAGTGCGTTCTGGCTACTAGGTACGACATATATATATATATATATATATATATATATATATATATATATATATATATATATATATATATATATATATATATATATATATATATATATATATATATATATATATACATATATATATATATATATATATATATATATATATATATATATATATATATATATATATAATAATAATAATAATAATAATAATAATAATAATAATATCAATAATAATAATAATAATAAAGATAGGTATAGTTTAATATTATCAGGTAATATAGTTCAGTTTATTGTTCATAGAGTTGTTCTTTATTTAACAAACCTTAGCATGAACAAAAAAGAATAATCAAATAAATAATATTTAATGAATTGTTAAACATGAAAATATAACAACTTTCTGTCCTACTCTCTCCCAGTGAAAACCAAACGTAATGTTGACAGTGCTACAGATAAATAATTCTATTAGTTATATTATTATTATTATTATTATTATTATTATTATTATTATTATTATTATTATTATTATTATTAAAAGTAGTAGCAGTAGGAGTAGCAGTATTAGAACTAGTAGGAGTAGTAATAGTAGTAGTCGTTGAAGGTATATCAATAAGAATATTATTATTAATATTAGGAGCAATATTGTCATCTAATGATAATGACTGTAAATGTGACAGGGGTGGTGTTAAAGCTTGTGTTGTGGCCAAAGGATGAGTATTATCTTCCAAATTAGTAATGGTATTGACATTCATGTGTCGATAACGTTTTCGCATCTTAAGGCGCGCATCGCTACCCCAGTGAATAGTTTCGTCGTTGATAAGTAATCTATGAACTTCATTGTCATCATTACCTAATTCCTCCTCTGAGCCATTATTTCTCTCATCTATTGTTGGTGTTGGTATTGTTGTTGTTTCACCTTGGTTAACCTAATTTCTCAAAAATTCTTTAGTATTAGAATGTCCCAGAATTTCACTGATAATTTTAAAAGGTAAAATATGATTCTTACCCAACTGATGTGAAAGACTGTTAGAAGTACGTGTGGCAAAATCAGCTCTGAGGGAATGGAGTCCCGCACCTCTTAACTCTTCCTTGACGTTATATTCTTCATCTGGGGATAGTTTCTGGTCTCTTTCTTTGGCGATTTTCCAGAGAAAAGTTTTAAAAACTTTTTGTGTACTCAGGTAACTGGAGTCAAAAATGGGTTTATCCAAACGATCAGCTACCCTGGTTCCCGGATGTTTAAGTAACGTCAATCGTAACATCTTGTTATTAACATATGGAGATTGTATTGATATAAAATATTGAATAAAAAAAGTGGAAGCACCACCTTTCAACAAGGGAATGTTGCAATCCTTACCGTGTTTACGCTACACTACCGGCAAAACTACAGTCTGTGTGGAAGGGTAATAGGAATCTATCACATTACGATACGTTACGTTGTTGGCTTCTTTGGCTCGCAGACCTGTATGGTATATTAGTAGAATTTTATATGAGTGTTCAGACTGAGAAAAATTCCAAATTCTACTAACGGTCTGAGCAATCAAACGGCTGTCTAAAATAATTTTATTATTACGGCGCAATTTGTCGGCAGTACGGGGCAGGCACATTTTTTGCGCCAGAATGGGACCCACGATATACTTGTTGAGCGTGCGAACGTTGGTTAGTCTTATCATGTATTTCAAATTGGCATTGCGATTCAGATACACATTGTAATCATTTATCAGATCGGGGGTAACGGGGGCCTCACGACCAACCAGTCTTAAGTTTAAAGCAGCCGAATTTTTCCAGAGTACACTTGTAATTCCTTAAGCTAGAAGGTTGTCGTGGTTGGTGAAGCTGACGTGGTTGTCCTCTTACAGTATCTCTCTCACTCTCCTCATTTTGATCCTCTTCAACGTCTGTAATAATTGCTCTTTGTGTACGTGGATTAAGAACAGGATGGTTGAATTCTTGTTTTATTCGTTCCAAGTCACTGTAATTCAAAAATTTACGAAATATTTGGTTAATAAAATTGTCATCCATTTTTTATCTAGTATGAGAAATTTTATGATGGATTCAAAAATAAAATGAGAAGAATTTCTAATTTAAAAACAAAATATAGAATATTAAATGACCAAAGCATTAGTACAAGAAATTGACCGGGGTCTTCAACCCTTCCTTCGTCTCTCTCAGAGTTTGGGTGAAGAAAGTAGGGGATTTACTACCACAAATAAATATTTGGCTGATATATCCAGAGATATTGAAGGTTCAAATCTTAAAGCTAAAACCTTTATTGCATCCGTCCATGACAACCTTCACCTAAAATCTTATAGTCAGTCCAAAGAATTTATAGAATCTCTTTTACACAGAGAATACGATTCTCCTCTTCTAAATGCAGAAGAAAACGAAGCTCTGAAACAACACTTATCTTCGAAATATCCATTTAAACTCTATAGAGCACATGTTGACAGAGTAAATAAGCTGGCTCAGGAACTGGGGTTTGAAAACGAAACACAATTTTGGAAGTTTATAGAATGTAATCCTTCACTGAAAGATAAAACATTAGTCCGTATTTTTAAAACCATGGGCAAATGGGCTGATGAAAATAAAAGTTTTATACTCTTAAATGGGCTAACATTAGGTGTATTACTACCTTATCTACAAAAATTTAATCGAAAGAATAGTAGTTGTTTTAGATATCATGTGGGACTAGAATCTCAATCCTTACAGAAAGAAGTTTATTTAAACCGATTTTGTCAATTCGCTACCAGTCGAGCTGACTACAGCAGTGACACAATACTGGAAGACGTAACTCATCCTTTAACTAACGCACGTGCATGGAACTGTAACTTTAATATACCCAGTACTAATGAAACCCTGAAAATATTAAGTTTAGGATGTATTGGAATATGTAATCCTCATAACTATAATTTGCTCATACCGTTTGTCCAGGGAAGATATATACCTGTTGATTTTAAGGAAACATTTTTTATGTATAGGTGTGAACAAGGTACGTTTTTGCGAAATGTTTCTGAAGCACTAGGTGATGGTGTTGGTCAGGTCGTTCAGGGTATCGGTCAATCTAATGTGTTGCAGTTTATACCGAATTCATTGAAAAAAATGGGATGGATTATACTGATACTAATTATAATAAAAATATTTGCTGGTTTAATAGTAAAACTTATTGTTCAAAAGTTATAAGTATAAACCGCTAATCAATGCTTTGCTTTGGTTCAAACCAGCATATGTTTGATATTTTTTTAAAACAGTTTTTATGAATTTATTATAACTAAAAAAACAATAGAAAAAAAGAGAAAAAAGTAGCAATGGGATTAATACGAATTTTTGTTGCTATAATCCTAATTGTAATTGTTATAATAATTATTCATTTATGCGGAAAACGTATCGGTGTCAGTAAGGCTATCAGACATGATCCGATTCCAGAGTCCTCCAATCAAGAAACATACCAATCCATAAACAGTCAAACAACAAAATTCTCTGAACTTTCTCATGAAACAACATTACAATCCACCATCAGTCCAACAACAACAAAATTCTCTGAAACATTACCATCCACCATCAGTCCAACAACAACAACAACAAAGTCCTCTGAAGTACTTCAAGAAACAATATTACCATCCACCATCAGTTCAACAACAACAACAGAGTCCTCTGAAGAATCTAATAAAATCATCTCAAAGTTGGAATCATTATTCTCCCCGTTTATCAGAGATATAAATACCTATAAAGGTCTCGTAATTATTCCTAAACCACCAATTTCGTATAATCCTAAGAATAGAATAGAAAGTGAGAATACAATCATTATGCCTTTTAATAGCTTCCTTCTAAATTATAATAAAATCCAGATATTTATATAATAATAACGTATCATTTAACGTAAATTATGTATGGCAAAATCCTAGTTACGACAAGGGATATTATACAAAAAATCCAACTATTTTAATATTTCCTTGGAATATTCATGATTTCAAACCTAATGTTTATACAGAACAAAGTGAAATACAAGATGTTACATTACAGAACCATATAAATGCAGTACGTGAAAAATCACACAATGAAAGAAAAATATCATCTTGAAATACAAGATGTTACATTACAGAACCATATAAATGCAGTACGTGAAAAATCACACACTGAAAGAAAAAAATTCTACATGGACAAATTGCGGATATCATGTACGCATGCAGCAAGTCAAGATATATTTATTCAGGGATTCTCTAAGTATGATTTTCCAATTAAAGAAAATTCATTTCCTCCATTTGTGGTAATGAAACTTGAACTTCAAGATGGTAATAATGAGGTGGAATGTAAAATGGTGGCTATGAACATTAATTCCTCAGAAACCTTTGCTAGCATTAAATTTAATATCAATGTGGAAGTCTCGGAAGAAGAACAAGAAACATGAGGAAGAGCAGGAGGACTCCCGGATCTGGTTCCCAATTATGAGTCCAGAAACATAATAATCGAAAGAATGTAAAATTATTATTGTTGAGAATAGGATAAATACGGTGAGGGAGAATGTATGAATTTTCGACCCCTAATTGACTCTAGGAACAAGTTTCTGTGTGAAAGTGTATATATAATATTTCAATAACATATTTGACTCTGTTTGAATAATTATTTTATTTTTTAATACTTTAATTGAAAATCATATAATTAAAAAAAGAGAAAATTAGGAATGAATCTACTGTCAACAATTATTATTTTATTAATATTATTAATTTTCCTAACAGTTATAGTAGTCATTCATTCACGGAAAAATCTCCAAATACTAAAAAATTATATAAAAAGGAAAACAATGACAATTCCATCAGTCATGATCCAATACCAGAGTCCACTGAACTATCTCAACAATCCTCCTTCGGTCTAACAGAAGCTTCTAAAGTACCTCAAGAATCATTAAAATCAGTCATTAGAGTACCTCAAAAACCATTACAATCATCTTCCATCAATTCAACAGAATCTTCCGAAAAACCCAAAGACACATTAAAATCCTCCAAAATTCAAATAATGAAGAAATGGCAGCAGCTCCAAGACACCTTCATCTTCTGATTAAGATTCAAACAGATTCCTCTGAACTGTCACAAGAAACATTACAAACGGAGGAATCTGAACTGCCACAACAAAAATTACAAACAAAAGATTCAGAACTTCCTCCAATGAAACATTACAAACTGAGGACTCTGAACTGCCTCAAGAAACATTACAAACTGAGGACTCTGAACTGCCTGTAACTGTCAACCATATAAAATCTAGTCCAAGTGCAGTGAAAAGCTCTGTACCTCAGGGTACAGTCCTTGCACCGCTGCTTTTCCTTATTCTCATATCAGATATAGACAAAAATACAAGTCACAGCTTCGTATCATCCTTTGCATATGACACAAAAATCAGTATGAAAATTACCTCGGCTGAGGACATTGAAAAACTTCAAGCTGATATTAATAAAGTTTTCGACTGGGCATCAGAAAATAACATGATGTTTAACAGTGATAAATTCCAGGTACTCAGGTACGGTAAAAATGAGAACCTTAAACATAATACAGAGTACAAAACACAATCAAATGTACCCATAGTAGGAAAACAGCATGTAAAGGATTTGGGAATAATAATGTCTGACGACCTAACGTTTAAGGAGCATAACCAAGCAAATATTGCGACAGCCAGAAAAATGATAGGATGGATTACGAGAACTTTCAAATCCAGGGATCCCAGCACAATGGTTGTACTCTTCAAGTCACTTGTGTTGTCCCGTCTTGAGTACTGCTCAGTACTCACTTCCCCCTTCAGAGCAGGAGAGATTGCTGAAATAGAGGGAATACAGAGAACATATACGGCACGCATAGACGCAATAAAGCACCTAAATTATTGGGATCGTCTCAAAGCCCTCCAAATGTACTCACTAGAAAGAAGACGAGAGAGATATCAAATAATATACATCTAGAAGATACTGGAGGGCCAAGTACCAAATCTACACAGTAAAATAACAACGTACTGGAGTGAACGACATGGAAGAAAATGTAGAATAGAACCAATGAAGAGCAGAGGTGCCATAGGCACAATCAGAGAACACTGTAAAACATCAGAGGTCCGAGGTTGTTCAACGTCCTCCCAGCAAGCATAAGAAATATTGCCGGAACAACCGTGGACATTCTCAAGAGGAAACTAGATTTATTCCTCCAAGGAGTGCCGGACCAACCGGGCTGTGGTGCGTATGTGGGCCTGCGGGCCGCTCCAAGCAACAGCCTGGTGGACCAAACTCTCATAATTCGAGCCTGGCCTCGGGCCGGGCTTGGGGAGTAGAAGAACTCCCAGAACCCCATCAACCAGGTATCAACCAGGCCTCCAAAACATTACAAACTGATGCCTCTGAACTGCCTCAAGAAACATTAAAAACTGAGGCCTCTGAACTGTCTCAAAAATCCTTACAAACTGAGTATTCTGAACTGCCTCAAGAAACATTACAAACTGAGACCTTTGAACTGCCTCAAGAAACATTACAAACTGAGGACTCTAAACTGCCTCAAGAAACATTACAAACTGAGGCCTCTGAAATGCCTCAAGAAACATTAAAAACTGAGGCCTCTGAACTGCCTCAAGAAACATTACAAACTGAGGCCTCTGAACTGCCTCAAGAAACATTACAAACTGAGGCCTCTGAACTGCCGCAAAAAACATTACAAACTGAGGCCTCTGAACTGCCTCAAGAAACATTACAAACCGAGACTTCTGAACTGCCTGAAAAAACATTACAAACTGAGGAGTCTGAACTGCCTCAAGAAACAATACGAACTGAGACCTCTGAACTGCCTCAAGAAACATTAAAAACTGAGGTCTTTGAACTGCCTCAAGGAACATTACAAACTGAGGTATCTGAACTGCCTCAAGAAACATTAACAACTGAGGGCTCTGAACTGCCTCAAGAATCATTACAAGTCGAGGCCTCTGAACTGCGTCAAGAAACATTGCAAACTGAGGCCTCTGAACTGCCTCAAGAAACATTACAAACTGAGGCCTCTGAACTGCCTCAAGAAACATTAACAACCGAGGCCTCTGAAATGCCTCAAGAAACAATAAAAACTGAGGCCTCTGAACTGCCTCAAGAAACATTAACTACTGAGGCCTCTGAACTGCCTCAAGAAACATTAACTACTGAGGCCTCTGAACTGCCTCAAGAAACATTAACTACTGAGGCCTCTGAACTGCCTCAAAAAACATTAACAACTAAGGCCTCTGAACTGCCTCAAGAAACATTACAAACTGAGCCCTCTGAACTGCCTCAAGAAACATTACAAACTGAGCCCTCTGAACTGCCTCAAGAAACATTACAAACTGAGCCCTCTGAACTGCCTCAAGAAACATTACAAACTGAGCCCTCTGAATTGCCTCAAGAAACATTACAAACTGAGCCCTCTGAACTGCCTCAAGAAACATTACAAACTGAGCCCTCTGAACTGCCTCAAGAAACATTACAAACTGAGCCCTCTGAACTGCCTCAAGAAACATTACAAACTGAGCCCTCTGAACTGCCTCAAGAAACATTACAAACTGAGCCCTCTGAACTGCCTCAAGAAACATTACAAACTGAGACCTCTGAACTGCCTCAAGAAACATTACAAACTGAGGCCTCTGAACTGCCTCAAGAAACATTAACAACCGAGGCCTTTGAACTGCCTCAAGAAACAATAAAAACTGAGGCCTCTGAACTGCCTCAAGAAACCATAAAATCCGAGGCCTCTGAACTGCCTCAAGATACAATAAAAACTGAGGCCTCTGAACTGCCTCAAAAATCCTTTCAATCTGAGGATTCTGAACTGCCTCAAGAAACATTAACTACTGAGGCCTCTGAACTGCCTCAAGAAACAATAAAAACCAAGACCACTGAACTGCCTCAATATACAATAAAAACTGAGGCCTCTGAACTGCCTCAAAAATCCTTTCAAACTGAGGATTCTGAACTGCCTCAAGAAACATTCCAAGCTGAGGCCTCTGAACTGTCTCAAGAAACATTACAATCTATCATCAGTCAAAAGTTACAATCATTCATCAGTCAAACTGAACCATTTGAATTATCTCAAGAAATATTACAATCTACCATCACTCAAACAATGCAGTCCGTCATCAGTCAAACAGAGTCCTTCCCTGAAGTATCCCCAGAAACTTTGCAGTCCTTCAGCACCCAAACAGTACAATCTGCAATTTGGAAATCCATTTTGGAATCATTATTTTACCCTTTTGTTGGGGATATAAAAACTTATAAAGGTCTCGTTGTTATTCCTAAACCACCATTTTCGTATAATCCTAAGAATAGACTCTAAATTGAGAATACAGTAATAAACCTTTTAATGACTTCCTTTCAAATTATAATCAAGCCCACCGATATTTGTATAATATAGAATCTTTTTACATAAATAAAGTATTGCAAAATTCTGAGTGCGATAAGGGGTATTATTCCAAAAACCCAATTGTTTTAATATTTCCATGGAATATTCCTGATTTCAAACCTGATGTTTATACTGATTCAAATGAAATAGAAGATGTCCAATTAAAGAACCAATTAGAAACAGTGTTTACAAAATCACAAAAAGGAACGAAACCAATTTACATGAACAGACTGTGGATATCATGTTCCCATACGGCTAGTCAGGATATATTTGTTCAGGGATTTTATAAATATGATTTCCCAACGGAAGAAGAATCCAATTTATTACCGCCATTTGTGGTAATGAAACTTGAACTCCAAGACGGTAATAATGAGGTGGAATGTAAAATGTTGGCTAAGAATATTAATTCCTCAGACACATTTGCTAGCCTTAAATTTAACAGTAATGTGGAAATCAGGGAAGAAGAAACAGCAAAAGAATCACACAGAGGAGGACATGCAGGAGAAGGAGAAGGAGGAGAATTACAAGACGCAGGAGAAGGAGTAAGAGGAGAATTACAAGATGCAGCAGAAGGAGAACAATTACAAGATACTGGAGAAGGGGTAGGAGGACAATTACAAGGCGGAGGAGAATTACGAGATGCAGGAGAAAGGGTAGGAGGAGAATTACATGACGCCGGAAAAGGAGGAGGAGAATTACAAACAAGTGAAAATGAGTCTTCTGACGTTCCTCATATCATCAGTCAAATGGAATCCGTCGAACTCCCTCGTAAATTATTTCGAGAATTATTACAATCCTCCATCTGTCAAGCAGATTTCTCTGAACTACCTCAGGAAACAAAAGAATATGCCCAAGAAACAAAAGAATTCGTTTGTCAAACAGATTCGTCTGAACTTCGAAAATTCAAAATGAAATCCAAACTTGTAGAATCATTAATCTCGCCATTTATCGACGACATAAAAACTTATAAAGGTCTCTTTATTGTTCCCAAACCACCGATTTAGTATAATCCTAAAAATACTGGCGAAACTGACAAGACAGTAATTCAACCCTTTAATAAATTCCTTAGTTATTATGATAAAATCCACCAATACTTTACTAATGGTTATTATGCATATTATGTACATAAACTGTATACAAATTCTAATATTGATATGGGATATTATACAAAAAATCCAATTATATTAATATTTCCATGGAATTTCCATAATTTCATACCTGATATTTATACAGATCTAAATGAAATGGAAGACGTCAAATTAAAGAACAATTTAGAAGCATCACGAATAAAATTTCAAAAGGAAGGAAAACGATTTGACATGAACAAATTGTTGATATCATGTACCCATGCTGCAAGTCAAGATATATTTAACTGTGGATTTTATACGGATAATTTCCCAATGAAAGAAAATTCACTACCCCCATTCGTGGTTATGAAACTTGAACTCCAAGACGGTAATAATGAGGTGGAATGTAAAATGTTGGCTAAGAATATTAATTCCTCAGACACATTTGCTAGCACTAAATTTAACAATTATGTGGAAGTCGGAGAAGAAGAAACAACAAAAGAATCACAAGGAGAAGGAGGAGAAGGAGAATCACGAACAGTAAGAGGAAAAGAAGGAGGGAGAGAATCACAAACAGTAGGAGGAGAAGGAGGAGGAAGAGAATCACAAACAGTAGGAGGAAAAGGAGGAGGAAGAGATTCACTAACAGTAGGAGGAGAAGAAATAGAAAGAGAATCAGAAACAGCAGGAGGAGAACGAGGAAGAGAATCACAAGCATTAGGAATGCACATAGCACAGTTATTACAAGCTCGTTATGGAGGAGGAGAATCCCAAACAGTAGGAGGAGAACCCCCCACCAAAAAGATAAGAACTGGATTCAGCTATGCAGAACAAAATGTTCCAAGCAGCACGGACTATGACGAATCTCTCAATTTGAAGTATTGGGAAAGCTTTTAGGCACATTAAAAAGAATCGTTTATGGTTCCTTTTTATTAAAAAACACTAGGTCGTTTTAAAATATTAGATCTATGAAACCTCTTTTAATATCATTCCAATCGCATGGTCAATTATATTTTATAGATGCACTCAGTCAAAATTATAAGATGCAGTTGGTGCATTTGGAAAGCTTTTAGGCACATTAAAAATAATCGTTTATGGTTTGCTTTCATTAAAAACCCAAGATCGTTATAAAATATGAGATCTATGTAACCTCTCTCAATATCATTCCAATCGCATTGTCAATTATTTAAAAAAAATGCTCAAAACATTATAAGATGCAGTTGGTGTATTGGGAGAGCACTTTAAAATGGTTCGTTTTCATTACAAAACACTAGATGACTTTGAAAAATTAGATCTATGAAACCTCTCTTAATATCATTCTAATCACATTGCCAATGATTTATTTTTATAGATGCACTCAACATTATAAGATGTAGCTTTATGTATTGGAAAAGTTATTAGGCACCTTAAAAATAATCCTTTATGGTTCGCTTTCATTAAAAAACACAAGATCGTTATAAAATATGAGATTTATGAAACCTCTCTTAATATCATTCCAATCGTATTGTCAATGATTTTTTAAAGATGCATTCAATCAACATTATAGGATGCAGTTGGTGTGATGGGAAAGCTTTTTAGGCACGTTAAAAATAATAATTTAGGGTTCGTTTTCATTAAAAACCCAAGATCGTTTTAAAATATGAGATCTATGAAGCCTCTCTGAATATCATTCCAATCGTTTTGTCAATGATTTTTTTTAGATGCACTCAATCAACATTATAAGATGCAGTTGGTGTATTGGGAGAGCACCTTAAAATGGTTCGTTTTCATTAAAAAACACTAGATCGTTTTAAAATGTGTATAATCTTTTCAGTTTTCTCACTTTAATTTTCATGCTACGTCGTTCATTTTGATGTAAAATTGTTTGCAATAGAATTCTCTAAAGGAATGTATGCATAGAAGGCCAAAAAACGCCCAGCGTCCCACCCGCAGCCAACCCGAAAATCGGCTGAGCCATACCTGGGAACGAGCATCCATCAACATGCCCACTACACTGGCACTAAAATGTTTATACTTTTTAGTTTTCTCTCCTTAATTTTCATGCTACGTCGTTTATTTTGGTATCAATAGTATGGTTTTATATGAACAAATAACTTCAACATTCAGCCCAACTTCAACACTCAGCCCCCTTGTTTAACTCCCTAAATATGCTAAACATAATCTCACTCCATAAATTCTCTTGTGTCAACTACATTTACAAAACCCTGTTCTTAAATGCAAATCCTGCTCTGAAACTCTTCCTGGATAGATGTAATAGGACCCATTATCACCACACCAGAAATAAATATCTCTTTTGATATCCCCAGAGTTAAACTTAATCTGTGTAAACACTCTATGCAAATAAAGGGACCCAGTTTATGGAACTCACTCCCTATTGAATTGAAAAGTTGTCCAACTTTTACATCATTCAAAATCAATACTAAAAAGTACCTAATTTCATATTCATAGTTTTTCACCTTTTGCCTTAAAATTGCACTGTATCTATTGCTACCCAATCTCCCAACCTTTATGTTCCCAATTTGAACATCTTTACCATTGTGATCATTGCTGTCTTCTTATATGTGCTGCCAATCTGCTGTATGGTGTTTATTAATCTTGTTTATCTGTATCTATTGCTACCCAGTCTCCCAATCTTTATGCACCCAATCTGAGCATCTTTACCATTGTGATTATTGCTGTCTTACTGCTGTATGGTGTCTATTAATCTTGTTTAAATTACCAATCAAGCTGTCAATGTAATCAATCAGAGCTTTAATATAACAATGTGCTTTAATATACTTACTAAGCTCTCTCATCTCATTTTTCTCTTGCAATGTATTTGTTATCATTTATCAATTCTGATAGATATTACCTACTTAAAATTATCTGTTAGATTAGGGACCTGCCCGAAACGATGCGCGTAGTAGTGACTTTACAAGATTGTAAATACTGTACTATTCAATGTATTCTCACAAACCCAATGTACCTTCTTGTATATATATAAATAAATAAATAAAATAAATAAATAAATAAAACATAAATTGGCAGAAGTAATTAGACTGGTGAAGATATATGTCTTAAGAACTAATATTGGGGAAGTAGGCAATATCGATGTCAACATAGAAAATAGTAATTCTATTGATATGTCTATTTTTAGTTCTTTCCAGAAAGTAGGATGGGAATCAATCCCTCTGAGAATTGTATAAGGTAGTGATCATGTCTCGAGTTAAGAACAATACCTTCTACTCTATCTGTCTGAGGGTTCATTATCAGGTGAAATAGTCGCTATATAAACATCTCCCAAATATTAGATAAAGTTTACTTCCCTCATTTTTTGGCCCTCCCATAGGGTCATTTTAATTTTATTTACTCGGGGATATAAAAGGCCCGGGGATTTTATATACTGTAGTATATAAAACATTACAAATGTATATAAAACTAGCGATTTGTATATAAAATTAGGGAAAAATTTCTAGGGGTTGACGACACATATGATATTTTTTTTTACTTAGACATTATGTGAGAAAGTAAATATATAATCAACTTAAAGATTACATGAAAAATCTTCCACGTAAACAACTTGAAGAACGTGATATCAGAAAATTTAAGATTTCAGCCTAAGGTACTCTATCCTTTTGAGATTTATAGCCTAAAACCTAGTTTCATTAAAAGCTGTTTTCTTATTATATATATTTAAAAACCATTAATATGCAGTATATATCTTGGCAAACTATACCTGATTTAATAAATACAACTAATACAAACTTCTATATTTTTCTTCCATCATCATATTCCTCACCTTTTAATCAAGATATGACAAATATTACTGCTTGCGTATTTTAATTAAAAAATTGTATAGTGAGGCAAATGTAAAATATACAAATTTATATATAATAGAAAATAATAATGATAATAATAAACCACAACCATTAATTTATATGATGTAAATTCATATGTGGAAGCAGGTTTACTAAGAAAAAATAAGCAGTCATCTAAATTAAAAGTTCAGTTTACAACTGATACCAGTGAAATAAAAGCGAATTTGACTATTTAACATTTTGTTAGGTCTATGTAAATTGTTGCCCACACATTTCCAATAATGCAGGAGCAAATCAAAATGGTCATCCCCTCCTTTTTAAATTATATTAACCACAATTATGGTTGCATTATTTTTTTTCATCGGCCTGCAACATTATTTGATCCTCGATAATGACCCAGTTTTTACAATAAACTATTACAAAAAATATATCCTTCAAAATTTAAGGAATGTTTAAATGCCAAAAAGAAGAAAATTATTTAAAAGAATGTACTTTTACTAACATGCCTTTTTCCTATGAAAGTTGGTCTTGGTTTAATAATACCCTGGACAATAATAAGGATGATTATTATTACCTCCCACTACACGACAAAAAGTTTTTTTTTCAAATAGTTACCAATTTCCTCAAATACTGCAGACAGATATATAAATCACTCGTTAATCATAATGATTATGATGGAGGAAGATGTCTACTATATCAACTACCTGGTCTCTTGCTCTTAGGTTATAATATCGAGAAGCAAAAGAAAGGTATAGTGTCATTTTCATTTTTCACCTCTGATTTACCATGCAACTGGGTTATTCCAACTTCGGTCTCTGCCTTTTGTGAAATAGTAACCAATCCAAGTTGGATTGCAACTACAATGCTCAAACCTAAAATACAACCTGTTTTTAATTCACCCCACGTGATTAATATCTTTAGACTTTCTGACAGTGGTTTAGTTGTAGCTTATCATTGGTCCTCCAATCTCATTTTACTCTTAGAGCCCATATTAGTGATACCATCTTCTTAGCTTAAATGTAAAGTTCTGTGGGGTAATTGGGATCCTCATCAGTTAGTAAATAAAAAAAGAACGAACAATATTAATGATAAAGAGGCCAGTCTAAAATCTCTCGGCTCTCGTTATATTGTACATTATTACCCCAAGTCTCATCTTAATGAAAATATATTTTCTCTTGCAGTGTTTTACAAAGATTCACCAAACATTAACCAACAACACGATTCCTTTCAACCCTCAGATTTCATGAAATCTCTTATATGGGGTATTTCTCTCTTACAACTGAGTCAAGAAAAAAATACAACATTGATAAGTACCTAACATACGGAATGCATTGGGTAGTTGAGGCAGACTCCATACACAGTTTCAAATGTAGATATGATAGAGTCCAATGGGCTCAGGAATCTACACACATGTTTATTGACAGTTAAGAGGTGGAACCAAAGAACCTAAGCTTAATCCTCCACCCAAGCACAACTCGTGAGTACACACACACACACATATTCAACGAAAATAAAAATGTAACCAGTGTATATATATGAAACTATAATCTCAATTTGTTTTTGTTTTCTTAGTAAGTATTAAATAACAGTAATATTATTTTATTTACTAAAGCAAAAAAAGAAGGAATAAGAGTTTAGTATATATATACTGTATACAGTCACTCAGGTCGCAGAGCTGGATTAGACACGTGTGGACAATTTTAGGCATGCTAGAGAATATTATTTTAAGTTGGGAGTAGTTGTTATTACCATTTTTTTCTTGTCTCAGTTGTAGGAAAAAATTTCACTGGATGAGAGATTTTCTGAGGGCAGAAAGGAATCGTGTTGTTGGTCAATGTTTGGTGAATCTTCGAAAAATAAGTGTAGAAAGAAAAGTGTCAGCCTACCTAACAGATGGAATGCATTAGGCAATGATGATGAGGAGGCAAACTCCTTACGCAGTTTCAAATGTAGATATGATAGAAACCAATTGGCTCAGGAATCTATACACCAGTTCATTAACAGTTCAGATGCGGGACCAAAGAGCCGAATCTCAATCCTCTCAAATACAACTAGGCGAGACACTATACACTATATTTCTTTTTTTAGTAAATATATAATAATAATATTATTATATTTACTTAAACAAAAAAAAAAGAGAATAAGAATTTTAGTTTTATATATACTGTATACAGTCAACCGGGCAGCAAAGTTAGATTAGACACGTGTGGACAATTTTAGGCATTCTAGAGAATATTAAGTTAAGAATCGTTGTCATGATTATATTTTTAACCAAGCACCTGGTTCACACAGTATGGTCTTTTTTAGCCCAATTATTATATATATTCTCATTCATTTAATTTAATATTTGGAAAATTCCTACATTTTTTATGGTGCTTCGAAATTCATTTGTTCTCTTTCTTCACTTTTTATACTTTTATTTGTGTTAATTGTTGTGAAAATTGCCAAAGTTGCCAGAATTACCGCAAGGGAACAAGCTATGGCATGTAGTGAACCCATAACATATTTCATTTTACTATCAGTCATTCCAACTGCAACTGATTCCATATATGGTATTTTGTTATACATATTCATAATAGATGTTATCGTAATGAACAGACATAAAATAACTAATACAATAAGTATAAAATATGTGAATATTCTATTCCCGAACATATATGTTTTTTGTATTTTTTATATAGAAACCGCAAAGTTAAATTAAACCCATAAGGTTTATTTGAGAAGCTGTACCAAAGGACTATTGTCTTGTAGTTCCATACAGAACAACACGACGCATTAAATAACTGATATGGTGAAAATATCGTTTAGTTTCTTTCTAGGTAACTGATATGGTAAAAACTTCATATTATCCCCCACTTCTCTTCTATTATGTGGAATTTGTTACAAGAGTTTCATGAATGATAGAATCAATTGTTAAAGGGAATTTCCACAAATGGATGTCAACATGGAAGATATAAAGATTTCCAAGCAATAAAATAAGAGTCAATCGATTTGCTATGATGTTGAAATTTGGAGGTGTAATGGTTTATTAGACTGGTGGAATTTGTAACAACAAGGAATATTTTTAGTTATTTCCAGTTTATTATGTCCAGAGAAAATTATAAAGAAGTAATCAATTCTCGGTTCCCAATGCAGATATGATATAGCCCATTAGGCTCAGGAATCTGCACACCAGTTCATTGACTGTTGAGAGGTGGGAATAAAGAGCCGAAGCTCAATCCCCCCAAGCACAACTATGTGAGTGCATACACACACACACAATGAACAGACGAGGAAGGGTATACTGAGAATGACAGAGAGGTGTGTGAAGAACTCAACAAAAGGTTCCAGGAGGTCTTCACAATAGAACAAGGTGAGGTCACTGTGCTAAAAGAAATGGAGGTAAACCAGGTGGCCTTGGAAGAGTTCGAAATTACGAGAGAGGAGGTCAAGAGACACCTGCTGGATCTGGATGCTAGAAAGGCTGTTGGTCCAGATGGGATCTCACCATGGATACTGAGAGAGTGTGCAGAGGCACTTTGCTTGCCACTCTCCATAGTGTATGGTAAGTCACTGGAAACGGGAGACCTACCAGAAATATGGAAGATGGCGAATGTGGACCCAATATACAAAAGGGGCGACAGGCAAGAGGCACTGAACTACAGGCCAGTGTCCTTGACTTGTATGCCATGCAAGATGATGGAGAAGATAGTGAGAAAAAACCTGGTAACACATCTGGAAAGAAGGGACTTCGTGACAAATCGCCAACATGGGTTCAGGGAGGGTAAATCTTGACTTACAGGCTTGACAGAATTCTACGATCAGGTGACAAAGATTAAGCAAGAAAGAGAGGGCTGGGCGGACTGCATTTTCTTGGATTGTTGGAAAGCCTTTGACACAGTACCGCATAAGAGGCTGGTACATAAGCTGGAGAGACAGGTGTGGGACATTTGGGGCTTGACTCTATTTATTTAATTATTAAAGTAATGAAAACAATTACGAAGGACCACCCGCTTTTTTAGCAAAGAGGGAAACTAATAAAATGTGATCATTTGAAATTCCTAGAGGAACCAGTAACTATGGATCAAAACTAGAAAATATAATCACTTGAATAATTAATGGGCTGTATATATAATTTAATTGAATCAAAGCCTCAAACACCTACATTGGGGGGGTTATTGCTAGAAATTCATATATGTCTAGGAACTAGTGTGGTTCGTAACCCAGTTCATTATGTAATAACCTAATCTTATGACCAATTAGAGAATCAATAGAGAATTTGTCACCAATAAGAACATAGATTATGAATATCAGAAATTAATGATTATAATAAACACGTGTTAAATCCAGTGCACAGTGATCAATAGTAATAATACAATACAGATAAATTTAATAATTGAATACGGAAAAGGGTTTTGCTTGAAGACGTTTTCCAAGACATCAGTCATGAATCATCCTCGGAATCTCCGGAATTCTTCATGGAACACTGGGAGATGATTAACACTGGAAAGTAACAGCTCAGGGAATTCTTCACACGCAAGCTGTAAATTAAGATATATTACGTAGCAACATATTAGGCTGCTAAATATCTATATTCAAGAAATTGGGAATGGAGAGTGATAAATATATACTAACATGTGTTTTATTTATGTCGCTCGGCGTGACGACAAGCTACCCTGCTGTAAACTATCTCTAATGATGCATCAAAAGGGAATAAGTGTACTTAGCTAATAGGGCACTGTATAAGTTGAAGCTTGCAGAAACTCGCGTCCCAGGCTCTAGCGTTGCAACGACGAACACGTGGTGGCTAGCTTGACCTAGATGTCGACACACTTCTCTGGCCGGTCACGATGGATTACACGGAACAAATTGACAAGTTCCTGGCTGAATGTCAAGTTAATTCTTGTTGACGATTCACCCCAATGTATCCTATGACACTGACACCAAACGAGTTGCTCAATTCTGCAACAAGTCTTCACACCGCACTTTGGCGACTTTCCTCTCAACTCGACGCCTCCACATGCTCTCTCGTTAATATGGCGTCTCTCTCTGCCCCGCTCCGCGTCTCGCATTCGCTACACAAATTATTTACTACGAATAATATTATTTCTCGCAGTTGCGGCTAAAATGCTTGGAGAATGACGAGTTTATAATTCTAGGGAGCTAAATATTATTACTTACTCGTTTTACGATGTTAAACGAGCAATGGAGGATGATTTTAATTCTCTCCATGGCATTCACGTGTGACGTTAAATTTATTTCCAAATAACAGTTGTAACTAGAAACGCTCGATTTGGCATTATTTGGGAGTCAGGTCATCGGTAAATAATTATCACACAGAACACTGTTGTTTTTAGAGAATCAAACTCAATTCTCTGACACACTGGATATAAATGTGTTTATTTTGGTAGAATCTGACGCAATACTGGTGTTTGGTTACGTAAGAATTCTAGCATTATTGTACAGATACAATTATTAGTTCATGTGAACTCTACGGTTGGTTAATTTTTGTTACTTCAGTAATTAGTAGATTTTAGTAATAATTAATAATAATACAACAGTGTTGTATTATGTTGGAAATTTCCAACAACAGGCAGGTGTAGCTGGTAAGGTGCTCCAGTGGATAAGGGAGTATCTAAGCAATAGAAAGCAGAGAGTTACGGTGAGGGGTGAGACCTCCGATTGCCGTGAAGTCACCAGTGGAGTCCCACAGGGCTCTGACTCCGTCCTATCTTGTTTCTGATATATGTAAATGATCTCCCGGAGGGTATCGATTCATTTCTCTCAATGTTTGCGGACGATGCTAAAATTATGAGAAGGATTAAAACAGAGGAGGACTGCTAGAGGCTTCAAGAAGACCTAGACAAGCTGAACGAATGGTCGAACAAACGGTAGTTAGAGTTTAACCCAACGAAATGTAATGTAATGAAGATAGGTGTAGGGAGCAGGAGGCCAGATACAAGGTATCATCTGGGAGAGGAAATTCTTCAGAAGTCAGAGAAAGAAAATGACTTGGGGGTTGATATCACGCCAGACCTGTCTCCTGCAGCACATATCAAGCGAATAACATCAGCGGCATATGCCAGGCTGGCCAACATACGAACGGCATTCAGAAACTTGTGTAAAGAATCATTCAGAACTTTGTATACCACATATGTCAGGCCAATACTGGAGTATGCAGCCCCAGCATGGAGTCCATATCTAGACAAGGATAAGACTAAACTGGAACAGATTCAAAGGTTTGCCACCAGACTAGTACCCGAGCTGAGAGGTATGAGCTACGAGGAGAGACTACGGGAATTAAACCTCACTTCGCTGGAAGACAGAGGAGTTGGGGGACATGATCACCACATTCAAGATTCTGAAGGGAATTGATAGGGTAGATAAAGGCAGTCTATTTAACACAAGGGGAACACGCACAAGGGCACACAGGTGGAAACTGAGTGCCCAAATGAGCCACAGAGATATTAGAAAGAACTTTTTTAGTGTCAGAGAGGTTGACAAATGGAATGCATTAGGAAGTGATGTGGTGGAGGCTGACTCCATACACAGTTTCAAGTGTAGATATGATAGAGCCCAATAGGCTCAGGAATCTGTACACCTGTCGATTGACGGTTGAGAGGCGGGACCAAAGAGCCAGAGCTCAACCCCCGCAAACACAACTAGGTGAGTACAATGGATAATAAAAAATCAACCATTATATATGAAACTATACTCAATAATTTAATTTTTTAGTAAGTATATATTATTATTAATATTATTATTATGTTATATAAAAAAGAAAGAATAAGAGTTACGTTTTATATATGATTCCGTTCAGCCCTCAGATTTCATGAAATCTCTTTTCTAATGTATTTATCTCTTACAACTGAATCAAGAAAAAAATTGATAATGACAGCAACTAATAAATTAGAAGAATTTCTTGAAGTTCTCGTTCTATGTAATTTTTGGCGTACCACAGCTGATTTTTTTGTCATCATAAGTTTTTAAAGAAATTTTCAAGGGGTTTATTATATAATATGATTCCCTAGGATGCCTAAAATTGTCCAAACATGTCTACTCTAGCTCTGTGGTCTCGTTGACTTTATACAGTATTTATAAACCTAAACTCCTATTATTTCTGTTTTTTGTTTTAGTAAGTAAATAAAATACTATTACTGTTATTTAATACTTACTAAAAAAAAGAAAACAAATAGTGAATATAGTTTCATATATTCTGGTTGAATTTTTATTTTCATCCAATATGTGTATGTGTGTATACACTCATCTAGTTGTGCTTGAGGAAGGGGACTGAGCTTAGGCTCATAGGCCCCTGCCTCTTAACTAACAATGAACTGGTGTACAGATTCCTGAGCCCATTGGGCTCTATCATATCTACATTTAAAACTACTTATGGAGTCTGCCTCCACGTCATCACATTCCGTCTGTTAGGTACAATGACACTTTTCATTCTATACTCAAGTTTTTCAAAGATTCACCAAACATTGACCAACAGCAGGATTCCTTTCAACTCTGAGATTTCATGTAATTTTTTATCTGGGGTATTTCTCTCTTACAACTGAGACCAGAAAAAATATAATAATGACAACAACATGTAACTTCTCCTCATAGGTCATACCCTCAGCTCTGGGACTAGCCTGGGGGCATCCCTCTGATACTTTTCTAATTTAATTTTGTGTTGGATTAGATCTGAAACTGTGGATGGATGTGATGCCTCAACCACATCGCGGCCTACATTGCATCCCATCTGTTAACTACTTAGACACTTTTCATTCTAAACAAGATCCATCCGACTTTAACTGTATACCACCAAAGAGTAGAAAAATGGCGTCAGCTAGAAAGAACTAAGAATGTACCAAGCTGTTACAAAAGTCATCAGTCAAATAAACCACTACACCTCCTCCAAATTCCAACATTAAGAAGACATGTAGATGTGTCAATCGAATCTCATCACTTTTGCGATGACTGTATTAAAAAAATGTCTATTTACGTTTATTCCAATAGACTTTTAAATTCATCTACTAATTTAGATATAATAAAAATAAATACTATAGTATATGTTATTCCAATAAATTCTTTTAATATTGATTATAAAACAGTAAAATTTAATAATATCCATAAACGCAAACAAAACCCTCGTAAGGTTGTTTTACCTCATTTAAAATACATTTTAATTTGGTACTTATATGGATCTTATTTTCCTATTGACCAGGTAAAATGTCAGCAATTAGTGAGTGTAGTTTCTTCATTAGTATTTAGAATTAATACAGTAAAAGTAAATTGAAGAATGCCATCCTTGGAAACTTGTATAACATCCATGCTGATATCCATTTTTGGTCATTCACTACCCCAATTGATCTAATCATTTATCAAACTCATATACCAAATTCCAAATATTGTAATAGAATGGGATGATATGAAGATTTCACCATATCAATTACTAGAAGGGAAGAACCAGATTTTATTTTCACCACACATATTTAAGGCATTTGATACAGATGTTAATCATATTGTTATACAAGACGAGGCAGGAGCTACAAGACAATAGTCATGGTATCTTCATCCAAAACAACTAAAATTATGAGGAAAGATTCTACCCATGATGAGAAATTTTTCAGAGGAATAATTAAAGACAAAGTGAAGAAAGTTGTGGGCATGTTCATCAATATCTAGGGAATAGGTGGTAAAGGAGACAATTTATAATATCTTCAGTATAGAGGAGTATTGGAAAAAGTATCGACTATTCCTCTAACACCAACAACACAATTTCTTCCAATCCTCAGATTTCATAAAATTTCTTATCAGGGGTCTCTCCTATAACTGAGTAAAGAATATATATAATAATGACAACAACTCCTAACTAAATATTCTCTAGGATGCCTAAAATTGGTCACATGTGTCTAATCTAGCTTTGTGGTCTGCATAACTGTATACAGTATAAATAAAACTAAACTCTTATTCTTTATTTTACTAAGTCAATAAAATAATATTATTATTTAATAATTACTAAATAAAAGAAATAGAGAGTATAGCTACATTATGTATACTAGTTGAAATTTTATTTGCATCTAATGAGAGTGTACTCACCAATTTGTGCTTGCAGGGGTTGAGCCTTGGCTCTTTGGTCTCGCCTCTCAACTGTCAATCAACTGGTGTACAGATTCCTGGGCCTACTGGGCTCTATCATATCTACATTTTAAACTGTGTAGGTAGTAAGCCTCCACCACATCTCTGCCTAATGCATTCTATTTACTAACTACTCTGACACTGAAAAAGTTATTTTTCTAATGTCTCGGTGGCACATCTAAATCTGTTATCTAGGATATCTCTCTCTTTCTCTCTTACAAGTGAGTCAAGAAAAAATATAATAATGACAACAACTCATAACCTAAATAAATATTCTCTAGGATGCCTAAGATTGGCCACACGTATCTAAGCTAGATTAGACACGTGTGGTCAATTTTAGGCATCCTAGAGAATATTAAGTTATGAGTTGTTGTCATTATTATATTTTTTCTGGACTCAATTGTAAGAGAGAGAGAGAGAGATACCCCAGATATGAGATTTCATGAAATCTGAGGGTCGAAAGGAATTGTTTTGTTTCTCAATGTTTGGTGAGGCTTCCAAAAACTTGAGTGTAGAAAGAAAAGGGGTGTAAGGGGTTTCCCCTTAACAACCCCCATATACATTCATACTAATAACAAAAATAATAATTACTTTACCACACTATTTTACGTTAAAAGCCTTGGTCCACATAGACAGGATACAAAGTTTTACACTGAACACAAGCTAGGGTAAAGTTCTACTAGGGGAAACACTGAAGCTAGAGTCAGCTTAGGGTAGGGAGACCACGTGGTTCCACTGGGACCCCCTTTAGAATAACTAGTAATATAAACCCTAAAACACCTACTTCACACAAAGTATACTACTCTACTCATAGAACACGTGTATGCCAGAAAATTAATAATGTACACAGTATATACTTAGCTTGAACAAGACACAGAAATAAGGAAACGAGGAGGAAGTGTAGGAGGGTCCTGTCCACCCGACGCCAGTTCAGAGAAGGAGGAGTCACAGTCTCCTTCCCCCCAGCTGGCTCGCTGCCAGCAGACTGCTCAACTAATCGTACTGCAGCCCTATACCAAGTATACTCAGGTTTACTTTACAAATGATTAGAAAGTATTAGTAAACATAGTTGGTGCCTATGTTATTATTTAATAATCAACCCCAAGCTCAGTCTTAAATGCTCTTTGAGAACTAAGAATATCCTTACGTCTGGCAGGGAAGATACAAACAAGTGCACCTCGTGATGCGTTTCCAAGACTAAAGGCAGTTTATTTCCTCAGTTTTGACCTCTGGTTTCCACTGAGGAACCCAGGGTCGTAATAAGTCCCTAACAAACGGAATGCATTACACAGTGATGAGGTGGAGGCAGATTCCATACATAGTTTCAAATGTATATATGATTGAGCTCAATAGGCTCACGAATCTGTACACCAGTTCATTGACAATTAAGAGGCATAATCAAAAAGCTGAAGAATGATCCCCCAAAAGACAACGAATTGAGTACTACTATGTAAGCACACCCACACACACACAAGGTTAGTACACACACACATTGGATAAAAATAAAATTTCAACCAGTATAGATGTAACTATACTCTCTATTACTTTTATTTTTTAGGTATTAAATATTTATACTATATTATTTACTTAATAAAAAAAAGAAAGCTTAGAAGTTTAATTTTATATATACTGTATACAGTTATGCAGACCAAAAAGCAAGATTAGACAAGTGTGGCCAATTTTAGGAATCCTAGAGAATATTAAGTTATGAGTTGTTGTCATTATTACATTTTTCTTGACTCAGTTGTAAGAGAGAGAGAGAGATACCCCAAATAAGAGATTTCATGAAATCTAAGAGTTGAAAGGAATCGTTTTGTTGGTAAATGTTTGGTGAGGCTTTGGAAAACTTGAGTGTAGAAAGAAAAGTGCCAGAGTACCTAACAGAGGGAATAGTTTACGTAGAGATGAGACAGAGGCAGACTCCATACTTATTTCCAAATGAAGATATGATAGAGCAAATACGCTCAGGAATCTGCACTATAGTTTATTGAAAATTAAGAGGTGGAATCAGAGAGCCGAAGCTCAATCCTTCTCAAGCACAACTAGGTGAGTTCACACACACATTGGATGAAAATAAATTTCAACCAGTATAGATGTAACTAAACTCTCTATTTCATTTTTTTGTAAGTATTAAATAATAATATTAAATTATTTACTTAATAAAAAAAAAGATTAGAAGTTTAGTTTTATATATACTGTATTCAGTTATGCAGGCCAAAAAAGCAAAATTAGGCACGTGTGGTTTAATATTTTCTTTGTACTTTTCTAGTTCTCGATTAACCTCTCCTCTGTGTGAGTTGCAAATGAAGTTTCTCTTTGCATATCCTTGGCTAATTTCCATTTCCATTCATCATTTTCTTCCACTAGTTCCTCGATTAGTTCCTCTTGAATCTTTACCTTGTCCCTTAATGCAGTAATATTCTGATCTTGCTGAAGAATACTTCTTTTTAAAGCACGAAACTCACTCCAGAGAGTTCCATTTTCTTCTTCTAATTTAAATATTTTATCTTCATACTTCCTTTGCGTATCCTCAATTATCTTTAACTGGCCAAGAAAATCCCCTTTCATTATATCTTGTGATGAGAATTCTTTGAAACAATCATCTGTTGGTATGTTTATAATCCTTGTGTCATCTTTGTTATTGACCAAATTTTTGTTATTTTAATTATTCTTTTATTGAAATTTATTATTGATTTTCTCATTTTCATCTAATATGTGTGTGTGTGTGTGTGTGTGTGTGTGTGTGTGTGTGTGTGTTTGTGTGTGTGTGTGTGCATTTACATGGATGGTAAGTGAATAAAGGGACACAGGTGGAACCATATGAGCCACAGGGATGATGGAAAGAACTCTGAATATAGATGTAAAATAATGTTTCAATAAACGTACCTGAACTGGGTACTAAGTTTCCACCCTTGTCCCCTTTTTCGTGTTCCCGTGCTAAAAAGTTTGTCTCTTTAGCTTGAGTTTGAGTTTGTCGTGTGTGTGTGTGTGTGTGTGATTTTCATAGATGATCATGTCTTGGAAAAGCTATTAGGCACAATACAAATAATAATCTATGGTTCGTTTTCAATTTGAGATATCATGAGTTTCTCTAAAATAGTATATAAGTTATGAGTTGTTGTCATTATTATATTTTTTCTTCACTCAGTTGTAGGAGAGAGAGGGAGAAAGAGAGAGATACCACAGATAAGATATTTCATGAAATCTGAGAGTGGAAATTAATCGTTTGTTGGTAAATGTTTGGTGAGGCTTTGGAAAACTTGAGTGTAGAAAGAATAATGCCAGAGTACGTAACAGAGGGAATAGTTTACGTAGAGATGAGACTGAGGCAGACTCCATACACAGTTTCAAATATAGATATGATTGATTCCATTAAGCTCGGGAATTTGCACCAGGCCAAAGAGCCTATGCTCAATCGTCTCCAAGCACAACCACACACACATTATAAGAAAAAAAAATTCAACCAAAATGTATGTAACTATACTCTCTATTTCTTTCTTTTTTTGTAAGTATTAAATAATAATATTATTATATTATTTACTTAATAAAAAATGAAAGAACGAATAAGAGTTTAGTTTTATATATACTGTATACAGTTATGTAAGATACAGAGCTAGATTAGACATGTGTGGTCAATTTTAGGCATCCTAGAGAATACTAACTTAAGTTATGGTTTGTTGTTATTTTTATATTTTTTCTACACTCAGTTGTAGGAGAGAGAGAGATACCCCAGTTAAGAGACTTCATGAAATCTGAGAGTGGAAAGGAATCGTTTTGTTGGTAAATGTTTGGTGAGGCTTTGGAAAACTTGAGTGTAGAAAGGAAAGTGCCAAAGTACCTAACAGAGGGAATTGTTTACGTAGAGATGAGACTGAGGCAGACTCCATACGCAGTTTCAAATGAAGATATGATTGATTCCATTAGGCTCAGGAATTTGCATCGGGCCATAAAGCCTATGCTCAATCGTTCCCAAGCACAACCACACACACACACACACATACTTAGAGGAAAAACAGTGCAAGGTATGATGAACCAAGTCATATTGAAATGCAAGGAGGCTGAAGAGAGATTTATTCTAACAATGAAGGAAAAAAGCAGGAGGGAATATATTAACCCATGGTTTAATAGAGAGTGTCGGGAAGCAAAGGTGAGAAGCAGGAGGGAGTTGAGGAAGAACAGAAGACAAAGGACAGAGGACAACAGGATTAGATATAACAGAGGTAGGAATGAATACATTAACATAAGACGAGTGTCGGAAAGAAATTATGAGAATGATATTGCTGTCAAAGCGAAAAAGTAACCTGAATTACTACATAGCCATATAAGAAGGATGATGTCGGTAAATCACCAGGTGACAAGACTGAGGAAAACAGAAGGGGCATATACAGAAAGCGACAAGGAAATCTGCGAAGTACTGAATGCAAATTTCCATGGAGTGTTCACAACCGAGCCTGAGCAGCTCCCATTGTTAGAAGCGATTACCCTAGATGAAAGACTATCAGATATAGAGGTGACAGCAGAGGAGGTAATGAAACAGTTGACAACACTGGATGCAAATAAAGCTGTTGGACCAGACAAAGTATCACCGTGGCTACTTAAAGAAGCAGCGCAGGCTCTCAGCGTGCCTCTGGCAATGATCTATAATGAGTCATTACGTCGGGAGAATTGTCCTGTTGCTGGAAGGAGGCAAATGGCGTACCGATTTTCAAGAAAGGTGATAGGGAGGAGGCACTTAACTACAGACCCGTGTCACTGACAAGCATCCCCTGCAAAATACTTGAAAGAATAATTAGGCTAAGACTTGTTGAGCACCTGGAGAGCACTGGGTTTGTAAACAAGCACCAACATGGGTTCTGGACAAAGAAATCATGCATAACAAACCTTTTAGAATTCTATGATAAAGTAACAAGAATAAGGCAGGACAGAGAAGGCTGGGCAGACTGCATATTTCTTGACTGCCAAAAGGCCTTTGATACAGTACCGCACATGAGACTGCTATACAAAATTGAGAGGCAGGCAGGAGTAAGCGGAAAGGCCCTAGTATGGGTGAAGAACTACCTAACAGGAAGGAGCCAGAGGGTAATGGTAAGGGGTGAGAAATCGGACTGGCTAACAGTAACAAGTGAAGTACCTCAAGGATCGATGCTGGGACCAATCCTCTTTCTAATTTACGTAAATGATATGTTTACAGGAGTGGAATCATACATGTCAATGTTTGCGGATGACGCAAAATTAATGAGAAGAGTTGTGACAGGCGAGGATTGTAGGATCCTCCAAGAGGACTTAAACAGGTTGCAGAGATGGTCAGGGAAATGGCTACTGGAGTTTAACACCAATAAATGTAAAGTTATGGAAATGGGATCAGGTGATAGGATATCAAAGGGACAGTACACAATGAAGGGGAACAGCCTACCTGTAACGATTCGAGAAAGAGACCTGGGAATGGATGTGACACCTAATCTAACTCCTGAGGCACATATAAATAGGATAACGACAGCAGCGTACTCTACACTGGCGATAATTAGAACTTCATTCAGAAACCTAAATGAGGAGGCTTTTAGGGCGCTTTACGCTGCCTATGTGAGACCCGTCTTAGAGTATGCCACGCCATCATGGAGTCCCAACCTGAAGAAACACATAAAGAAACTGGAGAAGGTTCAGAGGTTTGCGACGAGGCTTGTCCCAGAGTTACGAGGGATGGGATATGAAGAGCGTCTGCAGGAACTAAACCTTACGACACTAGAGAAAAGAAGGGAGAGAGGAGATATGATAGGGACTTATAAAATACTCAGGGAAATTGAAAAAGTAGAAATAGATGAAATGTTCACACGTAATAATAACAGAACGAGGGGACATGGGTGGAAACTGGAAACTCAGATGAGTCACAGAGATGTTAGGAAATTTTCTTTTAGCGTGAGAGTAGTGGAAAAATGGAATGCACTTGGGGAACAGATTGTGGAAGCAAACACTATTCACACTTTCAAACTAGGTATGATAGGGAAATCGGACAGGAGTCATTGCTGTAAACAACGGATAGCTGGTAAGGCGGGATCCAAGAGTCAATGCTCGATCCTGCAAGTACAAATAGGTGAGTACACACACACACACACACACACACACACACACACACACACACACACACACACACACACACACACACACACTCACACACTCACACACACACACATATAAAAATAAAATTTCAACCAGTATATATGTAACTATACTCTCTATTTATTTTTTTTTTGGAAGTATTAAATAATAATATTATTATATTATTTACTTAATAAAAAAAAAACAATTAAGAGTTTAGTTTTATATATACTGTATACAGTTATGCAGGCCACAGAGCTAGATTAGACACGTGTGGAATTTTAGGCATCATAGAGAATATTAGGTTAAGTTATGAGTTGTTGGCATTATTATATTTTCTCTTCACTCAGTTGTAGGAGAGAGAGAGAGAGAGAAAGAGAGAGAGAGAGAGAGAGAGAGAGAGAGAGAGAGATACCCCAGATAAGAGATTTCATGAAATCCGAGAGTTGAAAAGAATCGTTTTGTTTTTAAATGTTTGGTGTGGATTTGGAAAACTTGAGTGTAGAAAGAAAAGTGCCAGACTACCTAACAGAGGGAATAGTTTTTGCAGAGATAAGACAGAGGCAGACTCCACACACAGGGTCAAATGTAGATATGATTGATTCCATTAGGCTCAGGAATTTGCACCGGGCATAACGAACTTATGCTCAATCGTCACCAAGAAAAACCACACACACACACACCAACCTGTCCTCTTAAAAAGAACGTCAACATTTGCCGTTTGACTCTACGGCTGTTTTTGGACGTTATTTTGTGTAAAACTACGTCTATTTTCGCTTCCATGGACTATCTCTTGTTATACAATGAAATACCACACTCTTATTATTCTATAACTCACTGACTATGCTCTGATATTTGTTCTTCAAGTAAAAATACATATATTTTTGCCTTAATTAGGCCATAATCCAGAAAATTCCAGCCTATCGATCTTTATATTTAGGAAAACATCTAATAAATTTGGAAATGAATTTTTCGTTCGCCGACAGTTGCCTGTTACTATTTAACCCTCTATGCTTTAATGTCGCTGGTCATTGTGACTTTCCCAGGATTTATATATGTTTTGTAGTAGCATTTAGTCAGACTACAGTAATTTAACTAATGGGAAACCTCTATAGTTGTCGTAAATTAATAATAATCATTTATCAAATAATAAATTAGCAAACATATGCAACATTTTATGTTACGACTTTTCGGGTAGGCCGTTCTGTTTGTTTACAACCCCAATGGTTCAAAATACACAATACTTTTAATATATAAGTGACTAAGTATGCTCTAATATATGGTCCTCAATGAAAATTATCGTTTTTTTTTTGTTAATTCGGCCATAATGAATAAGTTTCCTTACTGTTGATCTTTATATTAAGAAAAACATCTAAACAAATTGGTATTGTGTTTTCGTTCAGATAAAGTTTCCAGATACTATTTCCTAGTTATCAATTAATGTAGGTGGTTATTTTAATTCGCGGCTACCAGGGGCTTTCTCCCATTATACAATATAAATGTACTCACTAACTATTCTCTGGTATCTGTTCTTCAAGTAAAATTACCTATTTTTTTGTTTAATTAGTCCATAATTCATAAAATTCCTTCAGGTCGATCTTTATATTTAGAAAAACATCTAATCAATTTGGAATTTAATTTTTCGTTCACCTGCAGTTACCAGCTACTATTTCATTGTTATATTTTATGTCGCTGGTCATTACAATTTTCCAAGAATTTAAACAGTTAAACAGCAAGTAGCATCTTGTTAGAGTACAGGAATTTACCTATGGAGAACCTCGATAGCTGCCGAAAATTATTAATGATTATATATGGAATTTAAAATAATGAATTATATACCATTTCTTATGTTACGTCTTTGGCGGGTAGGCGGTTCTGCGGGTTTACAACCGAATTGTTTAAAAATCACACTATTTTAAATGTATGAGTCACTAGTATGCTCTGATATATGTTCTGCAATGAAAATAAAGATTGTTTTGTTGTTAATTACTCCATAAATGTGTAATGTGTTAATTCAGTCTAAAATCTTTTTGCAACGTTTATATGCGATATACGAAGCTGGAAACTACCTAATATTTAAAAATAATAGTTACAACGTTCTATTAATATATAATGTTGAAATAAATATCACACAAAGTCTGTGTATCTGTTTTTAGATGTCTTATAAATTTTTATTTAAAATAGTATTAATGATTTTTATGAAACTTGAGTAAAAATTATGTTAATTATTATTAATCTAATTGTTATTATTTTAAGTAAAAGAATTGCAAGTATTCGCATAACCACGGGATCTCTGTTTGTGTATGAATGCACGGATTTGTTTTTGTTATGAGATGGACGCCTTAGAAAGCATGGTGTAGGCCACCTGTGGCTCGCATCCGATCCCACGATCGTCGTCGCCCCTAAATCAACACAACAGGTATTTAGTATTTACGATTATAATAAGTAATATTTCTTTTATAATAATATTGCAGCAGGTGGTGTAGTGGTAGGACACTCGCCTGGCGTTCCGCGAGCACTGTCATGGGTTCGTATCCTGGCCGGGGAGGATTTACTGGGCACAATTCCTTAACTGTAGCCTCTGTTTAACGCAACAGTAAAATGTGTACTTGGTTGTAACAACGATTCTTCGCGGCGGGGATCGTATTCCAGGGACCTGCCCGAAAAGCTATGCGTACTAGTGGCTGTACAAGAATGTAACAACTCTTGTATATATCTCAGGTTAGGGGCTAGGCATTTACACTCTTAGGTCAGCAAACTAGCTAGAAGGTTAGACCATTAGACTCCACTGGTCAATCGGGGCCCTGCATGACTCAGCTTATCCTAACCTAGCCCAGCTTAAACCATCTTAGCATAGTTCATTCTAGCTGTGCATAGTGCTTGCACAGCCTTGCTTATCCTAGTTTACCTCTTCCTAGCCTACCGTAGCCAAGCCTATCCCAGTATACCCTTACCTAGTCTTGCCTAGCCTAACCCTGCCTTGCTTTTAAACATGACCAGTCCTTCCTACCCTAGCCAAGCCCTGACCAGCTTAGCCAAGCCAATCCCTGCCTAGATTTAGCATAGCCTTGCCTTTTTATTAATATATAGAGGGTACCACCTCTGGTTGAGTATGTAGGAACCCTTCAATTATAGGGTTGAGGGTTCCATATATATATATATATATATATATATATATATATATATATATATATATATATATATATATATATATATATATATATAATATATAAATAATGTGTGTGTAAACATGCCACGTGTGTGTAAATCACAAAAATTAACACTTGATGAAAAATGTGACAGTGTCAGACCACGGAGGAAGAATTGAAACAGGAATTTCCTTAAGTACTTTCATATATTAATACATCTTCAGAAGGAATAATTTTTTATATAAATTAAATTAAAAAAAAACATTCCTCCATGGTCTGACACTCATATATATATATATATATATATATATATATATATATATATATATATATATATATATATATATATATATATATATATATATATATATATACTGTATATATATATATATATAGTGTGTGTGTGTGTGTGTACTCACCTAGTTGTGCTTGCGGTGGTTGAGCTCTGGCTCTTTGTCCCGTATGTATGTATGTATGTATTCATATATATGTATATATATATCCTGCCTGAAATGCTGCGTGTACTAGTGGCTTTACAAGATAGTTCTTATAAAGATAGCATTTTGTGGTTATTCTCTATATCTGGTTCACCTAACAGTAAATAAGTACCTGGGAGTTAGACAGCTGCTATGGGCTGCTTCCTAGGGATGTGTGTGTGTGTTTGTATTCATGTTGAATTTTACAAAGTAGGAAGAAATGTTTGTAAAAAAAAAAAATCAAATATTTTTGAAAGTATAAGTAGATTTGATATTTTTCTTTAATTGTTTATGTCTGCTGTCTCGCCTCCTTTATAAAATGGCATCATTCTTGCTTTTTTAAGGATATCAGGAAAAGTAAGGCACTCCAGAGATTTGTTAACTCCTTCCTAGTGTTGCCTAGCCCAGCCCAGCCTAGACAAGGCAGGCTGGGCATCCTAGCCTCACGCAGCTTAGCCCCAACCTACATGTAGCATCCCAGTCCATCTTAAGTGATCATTACCTTACTGTTTTTACATTAATTACATTAGCTGTGTTTTCTCTTCAGCCCTGAATGTAATGTGGTGGAACATAAGCAGATACATATCAGGTCTTAGAGAATCTGTACTTCATACATTTCTTAATAATGTCTCACAAATATTTAAATAATTAAAAAAAAATTGTATAATAACTTCATATTATTCTTGCAATTTATTTTTGCATTTTTTTATACAAAATTTACATTTTAAAAGATTACCTCTATTTTTAGATTGATGACTTGAAGACTACAGTGCCATCCACAGCATATCATGGTCTTAAAATATCTCCTAGCAATGACGAGACCAATTTTCACAGAGATCAAATTTTTGCTAAGCAGTAATCACAGGTAAATATATATTATATATATATAATATTATATATATAAAATTAACTACTTCATTGCTCAAAGCACCTTTAGACATTCTGAGAGTTGTGCTATTTTATTAATTAATTAATTAGGCTATATTTTAATGTTTTGTAATGTTTTCATTACTTTTTTTGTTTTGAAATATAAATTGTTGAATTTTGAAACATTTTGACATTAACTATACCTGAATATTTAAAACAAAAAAAATACCAGAACTATGTCCTTGACAATTGCACTAAGAAGTCTTTGCCAAAATCAGGTGCTCAGTGCAGTAGTTAAAAACTTAAAAGTTGTACCACCTCTGGTGCAAGATTAGGGACCCATAGCTTCAGAGAAGAAAATAAAGAGTACTCAGAGAAGGCCTTGAATAATAGGCAGGCTGTTTGTGTGTGTTTCGACGGTAAGCTTGCTGACACCATATGTAATTACCTAAGTGTAGTTACAGGATTAGAGCTACGCTCGTGGTGTCCCGTCTACCCAGCACTCTTTGTCACATAATGCTTTGAAACTACTGACGGTCTTGGCCGCCACCACCTTCTCACTTAACTTGTTCCAACCGTGTACCACTCTGTATGCGAAAGGAAATTTTTGTATATTTCTTTGGCATCTTTGTTTAGTTAGTTTAAATCTATGACCTTTTGTTCTTGAAGTTCCAGGTCTCGGGAAATCTTCCCTATCGATTTTATCAATTCCTGTTACTATTTTGTACATAGTGATTTTATCACCTCTTTTTGTTGTCTTCTAGTTTTGGCATATTTAATGCCTCTGACCTCTCCACATAGCTCTTACCCTTTAGTTCTGGGAGCCACTTAGTAGCATGTCTTTGCACCTTTTCCAGTTTGTTGATGTGCTTCTTAAGATATGGGCACCACACAACCGCTGCATATTCTAGCCTTGGCCGAACAAAACTCGTGAACAATTTCTTTAGTATTTCGCCATCCATGTATTTAAACGAAATTCTGAAGTTAGAAAGTGTGGCATAGGCTCCTCACACAACGTTCTTTATGTGGGCCTCAAGTGATAGTTTTCTATCTAGAATCAACCCTAGACCTCTTTCTTTTATCAGAATTATATAAAGATTTCTCACATAATTTGTAGGTTGTGTGGGATCTATGTTCTATTCCACATTCCATAACATGGCATTTATTCACATTAAATTTCATTTGCCAAGTGGGGCTCCATATATTTATTTTGTCCAGGTTTTCTTGAAGGGCATGACAATCAATTAAATTTTTTATCCATCCCATTATCTTAGCATCATCAGCAAACATGTTTATATAATTCTGTATTCCAACTGGTAGATCATTTATGTAGACAATGAACATTTCTGGTGCATGTACTGTGGTACTCCACTTGTGACACTTCTCCAGTCCGATTGCCTCTGATTACTGCCCTCATTTTTCTATCAGTCAGAAAATTTTTCATCCATGTTAGAAGCTTACCTGTCACCCATCCAAAATTTTCTAGTTTCCAGAACAACCTCTTATGTGGAACTCTGTCGAAAGCCTTTTTTATGTCTAGATAGATGCAGTCGACCCAACTACCTTTTTCCTTTAAAATCTCTGTGGCTCAATCATAGAAACTGAGTAAATTCGATACACAGGATCTTCCAGATCGAAAACAATACTGTCTGTGATATTATATAATTTCTCTCCAGGTGTTCTACCCATTTAGTTTTTATTATTTTTTTTTCAATCTTTTCACTGTTACACTTGTCAATGATTCAGGTCTATAACTGAGAGGGGTGGGGTCTTCCCTGTTGCCACTTTTGTAGATTGGAACTATGTTAGCCTTTTTCCACATGTTTGCTATGACTCCTGTACACAGGGATGCCTGAAAGATCAGGTGAAGTGGAAGGCTGAGCTCAGATGCACATTCTCTCAGAACCCATGGTGAAACTCCATCTGGACCAACTGCTTTGTTCTTACTTAGCTCCTTTAGCATATTTTCCACTTCATCTCTAGACACCTCTATACGCTCTATGATGTTCTCAGAAATTCTTATTGTGTCTGGTTCTCTTAAGATTTCATTTTGTATAAACACACTTTGGAACTTTTGGTTTAATGTTTCACACATTGCATTATCATTTTCTGTGAATCTGTTTCCTATTTTCAACCTCTGGATATTATCCTTTACCTGCAATTTGTTGTTTATGAATTTGTAGAATAGGCCCAGTTCTGTTTTACATTTATCCATTATCCCTTTTTAAAAATTTATTTCTGCCTCTCCCCTTACTGCTGTATAGTTGTTTCTCGCAGCTTTGTATCGCTGGTATGATTGGGGGTTTGGCTTCTATGTTGATACCTGCTTGATGGGGTTCTGCTCTTCTACTCCCCAAGCCCGCCCCGAGGCCAGGCTCGACTTGTGAAAGTTTGGTCCACCAGGCTGTTGCTTGGAGCGGCCCGCAGGGCCACATACCCACCACAGCCCGGCTGATCCGGAACTTCTCTTAGAAAACAGTCCAGTTTTCTCCTGAAGATGTCCACGGTTGTTCCGGCAATATTTCTTATAGTCGCTGGGAGGACGTTGAACAACCGCGGACCTCTGATGTTTATACAGTGCTCTCTGATTGTGCCTGTGGCACCTCTGCTCTTCACTGGTTCAATCTTGCATTTTTTTCCATATCGTTCACTCCAGTACGTTGTTATTTTACTGTGTAGATTTGGGACCTGGCCCTCCAGTATCTTCCATGTGTATATTATTTGGTATCTCTCTCGTCTCCTTTCTAGAGAGTACATTTGGAGAGCTTTGAGACGATCCCAATAATTTAGGTGTTTTATCTCGTCTATGCGTGCCGTATATGTTCTCTGTATTCCCTCTATTTCAGCAATCTCTCCTGCTCTGAAGGGGGAAGTGAATACTGAGCAGTACTCGATACGGGACAACATAAGTGACTTGAAGAGTACAACCATTGTGATGGGATCCCTGGATTTGAAAGTTCTCATAATCCATCCAATCATTTTTCTGGCTGACGCAATATTTGCTTGGTTATGCTCCCTAAACGTTAGATCGTCGGACATCATTATTCCCAAATCCTTGACATGCTGTTTTTCTACTATGGGAAGATTCGATTGTGTTTTGTACCCTGTATTATGTTTCAGATCTTCATTTTTGCCATACCTGAAATTTATCACTGTTAAACATCATGTTATTTTCTGCTGCCCAATCTGCTTTGTTGACATCTGCTTGTAGTTTTTCAATGTCTTTCATTCCATTTTTGTGTCTTTTGGTCTGTGGCCCTCTCTCAATTTCTGTTGAACCAATCCTGTTTTCTGGCCCTGCATCTCTGTTTTTGGTATGAATGTTTGTGTGCCTTCATTGTATATTTTGCAAAATTTGGCATACATTTAATTTACTTCCCTGTCTAGCAACAAGTCTGCCTAATGACTTATTAAACAAATTTTGAAGTTCCCCATAGTGACCTCTCTCTCTTGAAATCAAGTTTATCAACTGTTTCAATGTCCCCATTTTCTGTGTGTGTGTGTTTGGAGGCTAAGCTTGCTGATACCATGTGTGTGTGTGTGTGTGTGTGTGTGTGTTTGGAGGCTAAGCTTGCTGATACCGTTTGTGTGTGTGTGTGTGTTTAGAGGCTAAGCTTGCTGATACCGTTTGTGTGTGTGTGTGAATTTGGAGGCTAAGCTTGCTGATACCATGTGTGTGTGTGTGTTTGGAGGCTAAGCTTGCTGATACCATTTGTGTGTGTGTGTTTAGAGGCTAAGCTTGCTGATACCATTTGTGTGTGTGTGTTTAGAGGCTAAGCTTGCTGATACCATGTGTGTATTTGGAGGCTAAGCTTGCTGATACCATGTGTGTGTGTGTTTGGAGGCTAAGCTTGCTGATACCATGTGTGTGTGTGTTTGGAGGCTAAGCTTGCTGATACCATGTGTGTGTGTGTGTGTTTGGAGGCTAAGCTTGCTGATACTATGTGTGTGTGTGTGTTTGGAGGCTAAGCTTGCTGATACCATGTGTGTGTGTGTTTGGAGGCTAAGCTTGCTGATACCATGTGTGTGTGTGTGTTTGGAGGCTAAGCTTGCTGATACCATGTGTGTGTGTGTGTTTGGAGGCTAAGCTTGCTGATACCATGTGTGTGTGTGTGTTTGGAGGCTAAGTTTGCTAACACCGTGTGTGTTAGCACCTATTTTTACTCACCTGTTTAAATAATAATAGGGGTGTGTACCACCTCTGGTGCAATTGTAGGGACCCACAGCCTTGAAGAAAATAAAGAGTATTCAGAGAAGACCTTGTGGATTCTCACTGAACACTAATCTTTTCTTCTCCTACCACCCCTCTTATTTTGTTTTATGCTGTATTCTATTATATATCATATAAATACATAGCCAAATGGCAATATTTATTATGTCTATACAAAAAGAAGACATCCACTTTATTTTTTTTCTCTCCTTTGTTTCTATGTGGATTTTGTTGTGACTAATGATTCTCCTCCTTCCCATCAACAGGTCTTCCTCACTGGGCTTGCTCGGCTTTTGTGTTACTGTGAGGGTGCCATCATCGTTTACCCTTCAAGACTGACTCATGCTGGCATTGCATTTGTGGACTTCCCTTCACAGTAAACAGTCCTTCTCCATATGGTGATTGTCCAGGGCAAGCAGGGTGTGACTGCCATCTTGGAGAAGCAGGGTCTTTTAATATGAAGAATCTTCCGTCTTCTCTACTTACGCCAGCTTGTGCCGGCCTTGCATTCTTGTTACTTCATGGCCTTTGGGCCTTTTTTATTTATTTTACATAATAAATTTTTTGATTAATACCCGTGTTTCACAAGAGATCCTTAACATTTTAAGCACCAATTGTATTGACTAATGTACGTCTTGTAACCTTTAAGACATAAATAGACAAGACATAGATAAATGAGTGAATAATACTGAGTGACTAGGTTAGGGCGAGGAACATAGTACAGTGTCTGGCTTTGGAAGAATGCCTACTGTTTTAGAAACCTTATTGCCATGATCATAATCGTATGGGTTAAAAAGCATTTGTTGTCACTCCTACACTGTGGCTTGTTGAGCTTGAAACCTTTGCTCCTTGTTCGTGTTACATCTGACCTTTTGAAGAAATTGTATGAATCAATATCCTCCAAATTGTTCAGTATTTTAAAGGTTTCGCTCTATTACTCTATCATTTGCATATATCTAAGCATATAGATTAGATATAGATTTAGATTAGATTTTTTATTCAGGTAAAGGTACATACATTGCAGATGAGTTACAAAGGGAAAGACATTGACTAGAGTTCACTAGCTCTATTGGAAGAGAAACGTCTGCAAGACAAGTGTGGGCAAAAATTAAGGTAGCAGCGGCTCACAACGACCCCCAACGGCTTCATTTTGTATCTTCTCCAACTTGCCCATCCTACCTTTACCAAAACAAGAAATGACAGGTGCAGCATAATCAATAAGAAATCTTACAGTACTCAAGTACATCATTCGTAGCACTTGGACTCCCACTCCTTTCCACAGCATGCCAAGGCCTTCAGAGGTTGTAATCTCTTCCGACATTGACTCAACAGTCTGTTCATCTCAGTTTCCAAACTCTCATAGGTATATCCAACATATATGCCTAAATATTTATATATATTAACTCTCTATATTTTTACCGTTTATTTCCAATATAATGGGCCTCCGACTTCTACATTCAAACTTTAGTTTTGTCTTCATTAACCACTAGTCCCATGTGGTGACACTGGTTTCCGAAATTGTCCAACACTGTTTGAACCTTTGAAATATCTTTGCCCTGAAACAAAATATCATCGGCATATATGATTGGAGTTACCCAATTTGAGTATTTCTCAGATGCTATCTTATTCATTAGTACATAAAACAGGGTGAGACTCAACACTCCTCCCTGAGGTGTGCAGAGTTCTTGACCTTGATACCTTGAACCATACAACCTTGATACCACACCTGAGCCTTCCTTTCCTGAAGATAATCCCCTATCCAGCGCAATAATCTCCCTTCAACACCAAGACCAGCTAATTCATATAAAATAATCTCTTTGTTGGCTTTATCAAAAGCTCCTTATAAATCAATAAAAATTCTATAATAATCATTACCATTAGCTAGACATTTAATAATACAGTCAGAGGTACTTTTTCCTCTGAGGAACCCGAAAAATTATTAGACAGCTGATCACCTATTATATTCAAAAGTTTATTTAAAATGATCCTCTCCATCATTTTACAAAAACACGAGGTTAAAGACACAGGTCTGTACTCTCCATTGGCTTAAGGGATAAGGATGATCATAGTTCTTTTTCATTTACTGGGAATTCTGCCCTCTTTATAACTAATATTAAAGAGGTCTAACAGCAGGCTTTTCGTCATAATGGCAAGTTCATTAAGTATTTCATAAGTTACTCCATCCTCCCCAGGGGGCGGTAGATTTCCCAACTTTAATCGCCGTTATTAGTTCTTCTCTGGTAATACCTGTGCAAGTGACATCACCACTGTTACCTGCTGTAAGTATAAAATCCTTTCTTAGATCTTTCCAAGAATCAAACGACTCTCTCGTTACAGCGGGTAATTAAATGAACTAAGTTTGGCAGCTTCCGCCCATTTATTTACGAGACCTTTTGCAATTCCTTACTGGTCAGGATGTGCAACAAAATTATGCTTTTTACCCCTTATTTCATTTATGTCTTGCCAGATTTCCTTCAAGTTTGTTACTCCCAACTTTCTCTGCAAACTCCTGCCAATACTTGCTCCAAATTTCCTTTCTCTTCTCCGCACACTTTTATGGGGGGATGCTTTTCTATACCAGATGTTTTCCGGTTCAATGTTGCATTAAATACATCTACCTCCTTAATTAAATCTTAATAAAATGCTTCTGCCGAAACTGGCTTATAAGTATCATACCAAGACTTAATATAACCAACAAGACCCCTTAATTCTCCCTTATTAAACTTTAAGCTTTTCCTCTGAAGGCAGGCATGCTTTTTATCTAGTTTAAGCTGTATTTGTAATGCAAAATCTCTTAGCATTTCATCCACAGTAAGACAATTCTCCTCTATGCCCTCAGCATTTATCAAACAAGCATAATCTAATCTCCCTCCCCTCAGATGAGTAGGAGAGGGCTCGCCCAGCAGTTGAACATCTTCATGTTCAACATGTTCATCTTCATGTTCAGAATGTTACCATCCCTATCCCCAGTTTCCTGGAGTGCTGCTATGTTAATATTCTCTCTAAGAGTATAATAGTGTACATCCACCGCTCTAGTTTTTAATCCATTAACGTTCCAAGATAATATTATCAATCTACTTTCATCCATGAACTCCGTAATATTTTTTCTTTCTCCTCACTTGCACAACTACTACTAACATCGAAGGTAATAGTATTCATATCTATTTTCTTTGTTATTTCTGTATACCTTTTTACTTTAACGAAGGTACCCCCCAGGTGTAGGGAGGAATGATCTTTTCCAGGTATATTTTGAAAATCAGCATCGTTTTGCCACGTACCGCTTCGGTGGGTAGGCGGTTCCATGAGTTAATAACTATGTGGGTGAAAAAGTATCTCCTGTAACTGGTAACTGGCTATTCAGACGAAGGACTTCGGGTAGATGTAGTTTACATGGACCTGAACAACGGTCGTAGTCTGCTGTCTGCTCTGTGTCGAGGCTGTAGCGTCTTGGGTCGATTAGAACTGTACACGCCGAGTGCTACATTCTTGACTGGAGATTGTACTGTGTGCAATTGATTGATGAAGATTAAGCCACCCAAGAGGTGACACGGGCATGAATACCCCGTAAGTGGTGGCCCTTTTGAGCCATTACCAATATCAAGAGCTGATACTGGAGATCTGTGGAGGTGCGACTGCACCCTGCGTGACGGGAGATGTCTCCCGTGTGGTGTGTGCTATTCTGATTTATTTATAAAGATTAAGCCACCCAAGAGGTGGCACGGGCATGAATAGCCCGTAATGTGCTATTCCCAAGTCGCTTGCTTATGTACGGTGACGACACCTCACAGTAAGATATAGAAGGGTGGAAAACCGTTACCTGTAAATAGGGATAGGATTAATGCTTGTGTAATTAGTTATGCCATTATGATGATGAGATAATGGAGTATAAGGATTACTCGATCACTACATCACCTTCAACTATTACTAGGGGAACTATTCCATGGTCCAGCGATTTTCTGAAAAGGAGTTTCACTGGCAAGCATAGTGAATTAAGAGCATAAGAATAAAGGTAACTGCAGAAGGCCTATTGGCCCATACGAGGCAGCTCCTATCTATAACCACCCAAACCCACTCATATACATGTCCAACCCACGCTTGAAACAATCGAGGGACCCCACCTCCACCACGTTACGCGGTAATTGGTTCCACAAATCAACAACCCTGTTGCCAAACCAGTATTTACCCAAGTCTTTCCTAAATCTAAACTTATCCAATTTATACCCATTGTTTTGTGTTCTGTCATGTGTTGATACTTTTAATACCCTACTAATATCCCCTTTGTTATGTCCATTCATCCACTTGTAAACCTCTATCATATCACCCCTAACTCTTCGCTTTTCCAGTGAATGCAATTTAAGCTTTGTTAATCTTTCTTCATATAAAAGATTTCTATTTTGGGGAATTAACTTAGTCACCCTACTCTAGACACGTTCAAGTGAATTTATATTCATTCTATAATATGGCGACCAAAACTGAACTGCATAATGTAAATGGGGCCTAACCAGAGCAAGATATAGCTGAAGAACCACACCAGGTGTCTTGTTACTAACACTTCGATTAATAAATCCCAGTGTCCTATTTGCCTTATTACGAGCATTCATGCATTGATCCTTTTGTTTTAAATTCTTACTAATCATAACTCCCAGATCCCTTTCACAATCCGACTTCGCAATCTCAACACCATCTAGCTCATATCTTGTAACTATCATCATTACCTAGTCTCAAAACTTTACATTTATCAGCATTAAACTGCATCTGTCAATCTTTTGACCATTTCAAAACCCTATTTAGATCAACTTGAAGTGATAGTGAGTCTTCTTCCGTGTTAATTTCCCTATCTATTTTTGTATCATCTGCAAATTTGCAAATGTTGCTACTCAACATAAGAACACAAGAACACAAGAACAAAGGCAACTGCAGAAGGCCCACCGGCCCATACGAGGCAGCTCCTACCTACAACCACCCAATTAATTTGCCAGTTCCTTTACGACTTGGGACTTAAATCCATTTACACTTTGGGCTTCTGAGTCTTTTAGTTTGTCAATGCTCTTCCTGATTGTGTCGCGTGTAATTGGTATTTCTCTTAATTCATTCTCCTTACCTCCGACAAACATTTGTGTTGGTGATGGGATGTCATTCAAGCTTTCTAGTGTGAACACTGATGTTAGGTATTCATTGAGAGTGTTTGCCGCCCTTTTATGATACAACTTAAAATTGTTAGTCTCATCTTTTATGGGTCCTACGGAGTCAGTTCTTTGTTTGGGTTTTACTTCGTATATACTTGCCCGAAACGCTATGCGTATTAGTGGCTTTAGGTATTGTATTTTAAATTTTAAAATTTTGCCCCGAGGTGCGAGTTTGTTGGGAGTACTTAGCTGTATCATTAGCAAGGTAATTAACTATAGTTTGCTGTCCTCCGTCCTTTAACAAATCCATTGACCCCTCCCCTAACTTGCCTATTTTGTGCAATAGTCATAAGAACATAAGAACATAAGAACAAAGGTATCTGCAGAAGGCCTATTGGCCCATACGAGGCAGCTCCTATTCTATAACCACCCAATCCCACTCATATACTTGTCCAACCCGTGCTTGAAACAATCGAGGGACCCCACCTCCACAATGTTACGCGGCAATTGGTTCCACAAATCAACAACCCTGTTACTGAACCAGTATTTACCCAAGTCTTTCCTAAATCTAAACTTATCCAATTTATATCCATTGTTTCGTGTTCTGTCCTGTGTTGATACTTTTAATACCCTATTAATATCCCCCCGGTTATGTCCATTCATCCACTTGTAAACCTCTATCATGTCACCCCTAACTCTTCGCCTTTCCAGTGAATGCAACTTAAGCTTTGTTAATCTTTCTTCATATGAAAGATTTCTAATTTGGGGAATTAACTTAGTCATCCTACGCTGGACACGTTCAAGTGAATTTATATCCATTCTATAATATGGCGACCAAAACTGAACTGCATAATCTAAATGGGGCCTAACTAGAGCAAGATATAGCTTGAGAACCACACCAGGTGTCTTGTTACTAACGCTGCGATTAATAAATCCAAGTGTCCGATTTGCCTTATTACGAACATTTATGCATTGATCCTTTTGTTTTAAGTCGGTTTAGGATGATCCTTTCAAGCATCTTCCAAGTGCATTACATGAGACTGATAGGTCTATAATTGCCAGGGTCATTGGGTTTCGGTATTGGGACCATTATTGCATGTTTCCATTGTGTGGGCAACACTCCACATAGGAATGACTTGTTAAACAGGTGGAGTAGTGGATTGCCAGACACTTCACACAGTGCATTGAGTATGTCGTAGGTGACGCCATCTTCACCAGGTGCTGTACTTTTACCCTTTTCATAGCCCCCTTTACTTCCTTGGCTGTAATTGGTTCCCCATACTCGTCATCACTAGATTGTGCTCTTGTTATCCTAATCCTTCTGTCATTATGTCGGAGGAGCTGTTCCCTGCTTACTTCTGCAGGGAGGGAGGATGATGATGCTGCATCACTCCACTTGTGTATTAGTTCTTCAGCCTTACCCTGGGGGTCGTTGTGAGCCGAAGGCCGGGCTCTGCTCCCCTTAGCTACCTTAATTTTTGCCCACACTTGTCTTGCAGACGTTTCTCTTCCAATAGAGCTAGTGAACTCTAGTCATTGTCTTTCCCTTTGTAACTCATCTGCAATGTATGTACCTTTACCTGAATAAAAAATCTAATCTAAATCTATATCTAATCTATATGCTTAGATATATGCAAATGAGAGAGTAATAGAGCGAAACCTTTAAAATACTGAACAATTTGGAGGATATTGATTCATACAATTTCTTCAAAAGGTCAGATGTAACACGAACCAGGAGCAAAGGTTTCAAGCTCAACAAGCCACAGTGTAGGAGTGACAACAAATGCTTTTTAACCCATACGATTATGATCATGGCAATAAGGTTTCTAAAACAGTAGGCATTCTTCCAAAGCCAGACACTGTACTATGTTCCTCGCCCTAACCTAGTCACTCAGTATTATTCACTCATTTATCTATGTCTTGTCTATTTATGTCTTAAAGGTTACAAGACGTACATTAGTCAATACAATTGGTGCTTAAAATGTTAAGGATCTCTTGTGAAACACGGGTATTAATCAAAAAATTTATTATGTAAAATAAATAAAAAAGGCCCAAGGGCCATGAAGTAACAAGAATGCAAGGCCGGCACAAGCTGGCGTAAGTAGAGAAGACGGAAGATTCTTCATATTAAAAGACCCTGCTTCTCCAAGATGGCAGTCACACCCTGCTTGCCCTGGACAATCACCATATGGAGAAGGACTGTTTACTGTGAAGGGAAGTCCACAAATGCAATGCCAGCATGAGTCAGTCTTGAAGGGTAAACGATGATGGCACCCTCACAGTAACACAAAAGCCGAGCAAGCCCAGTGAGGAAGACCTGTTGATGGGAAGGAGGAGAATCATTAGTCACAACAAAATCCACATAGAAACAAAGGAGAGAAAAAAATAAAGTAGATGTCTTCTTTTTGTATAGACATAATAAATATTGCCATTTGGCTATGTATTTATATGATATATAATAGAATACAGCATAAAACAAAATAAGAGGGGTGGTAGGAGAAGAAAAGATTAGTGTTCAGTGAGAATCCACAAGGTCTTCTCTGAATACTCTTTATTTTCTTCAAGGCTGTGGGTCCCTACAATTGCACCAGAGGTGGTACACACCCCTATTATTATTTAAACAGGTGAGTACACACACGGTGTTAGCAAACTTAGCCTCCAAACACACACACATGGTATCAGCAAGCTTAGCCTCCAAACACACACACACACACATGGTATCAGCAAGCTTAGCCTCCAAACACACACACACACACATGGTATCAGCAAGCTTAGCCTCCAAACACACACACACACACATGGTATCAGCAAGCTTAGCCTCCAAACACACACACACATGGTATCAGCAAGCTTAGCCTCCAAATACACACATGGTATCAGCAAGCTTAGCCTCTAAACACACACACACAAATGGTATCAGCAAGCTTAGCCTCCAAATACACACACACACATGGTATCAGCAAGCTTAGCCTCTAAACACACACACACACACACACACATGGTATCAGCAAGCTTAGCCTCCAAACACACACACACACACATGGTATCAGCAAGCTTAGCCTCCAAACACACACACACACACACATGGTATCAGCAAGCTTAACCTCCAAACACACACACACACAAATGGTATCAGCAAGCTTAGCCTCCAAACACACACACACACATGGTATCAGCAAGCTTAGCCTCCAAACACACACACACACACATGGTATCAGCAAACTTAGCCTCCAAACACACACACACACATGGTATCAGCAAGCTTAGCCTCCAAACACACACACACACACATGGTATCAGCAAGCTTAGCCTCCAAACACACACACACATGGTATCAGCAAGCTTAGCCTCCAAACACACACACACAGAAAATGGGGACATTGAAACAGTTGATAAACTTGATTTCAAGAGAGAGAGGTCACTATGGGGAACTTCAAATTTTTTTTAATAAGTAATTAGGCAGACTTGTTGCTAGACAGGGAAGTAAATTAAATGTATGCCAAATTTTGCAAAATATACAATGAAGGCACACAAACATTCATACCAAAACAGAGATGCAGGGCCAGAAAACAGGATTGGTTCAACAGAAATTGAGAGAGGGCCACAGACCAAAAGACACAAAAATGGAATGAAAGACATTGAAAAACTACAAGCAGATGTCAACAAAGTTTTCGATTGGGCAGCAGAAAATAACATGATGTTTAACAGTGATAAATTTCAGGTATGGCAAAAATGAGGATCTGAAACATAATACAGGGTACAAAACACAATCGAATCTTCCCATAGTAGAAAAACAGCATGTCAAGGATTTGGGAATAATGATGTCCGACGATCTAATGTTTAGGGAGCATAACCAAGCAAATATTGCGTCAGCCAGAAAAATGATCGGATGGATTACGAGAACTTTCAAATCCAGGGATCCCATCACAATGGTTGTACTCTTCAAGTCACTTATGTTGTCCTGTCTCGAGCATTGCTCAGTATTCACTTTCCCCTTCAGAGCACGGTTGCACGGTTGTTCCTGCCGGAACAACCGTGGACATCTTCAGGAGAAAACTGGACTGTTTTCTAAGAGAAGTTCCGGATCAGCCGGGATGTTGTGGGTATGTGGCCCTGCGGGCCGCTCCAAGCAACAGCCTGGTGGACCAAACTCTCACAAGTCGAGCCTGGCTTCGGGCCGGGCTTGGGGAGTAGAAGAGCAGAACCCCATCAAGCAGGTATCAAAATAGAAAGAAGCCAAACCCCCAATCATACCAGCGATACAAAGATGCGAGAAACAACTATACAGCAGTAAGGGAAGAGGCAGAAAGAAATTTTTAAAAAGGGATAATGGATAAATGTAAAACAGAACTGGGCCTATTCTACAAATTCATAAACAACAAATTGCAGGTAAAGGATAATATCCAGAGGTTGAAAATAGGAAACAGATTCACAGAAAATGATAATGCAATGTGTGAAACATTAAACCAAAAGTTCCAAAGTGTGTTTATACAAAATGAAATCTTAAGAGAACCAGACACAATAAGAATTTCTGAGAACATCATAGAGCGTATAGAGGTGTCTAGAGATGAAGTGGAAAATATGCTAAAGTAGCTAAGTAAGAACAAAGCAGTTGGTCCAGATGGAGTTTCACCATGGGTTCTGAGAGAATGTGCATCTGAGCTCAGCCTTCCACTTCACCTGATCTTTCAGGCATCCCTGTGTACAGGAGTCATAGCAAACATGTGGAAAAAGGCTAACATAGTTCCAATCTACAAAAGTGGCAACAGGGAAGACCCCACCCCTCTCAGTTATAGACCTGAATCATTGACAAGTGTAACAGTGAAAGGATTGAAAAAAAAAAAATATTAAAAACTAAATGGGTAGAACACCTGGAGAGAAATTATATAATATCACACAGACAGTATTGTTTTCGATCTGGAAGATCCTGTGTATCGAATTTACTCAGTTTCTATGATTGAGCCACAGAGATTTTAAAGGAAAAAGGTAGTTGGGTTGACTGCATCTATCTAGACATAAAAAAGGCTTTCGACAGAGTTCCACATAAGAGGTTGTTCTGGAAACTAGAAAATTTTGGATGGGTGACAGGTAAGCTTCTAACATGGATGAAAAATTTTCTGACTGATAGAAAAATGAGGGCAGTAATCAGAGGCAATCGGACTGGAGAAGTGTCACAAGTGGAGTACCACAGTACATGCACCAGAAATGTTCATTGTCTACATAAATGATCTACCAGTTGGAATACAGAATTATATAAACATGTTTGCTGATGATGCTAAGATAATGGGATGGATAAGAAATTTAGATGATTGTCATGCCCTTCAAGAAAACCTGGACAAAATAAATATATGGAGCACCACTTGGCAAATGAAATTTAATGTGAATAAATGCCATGTTATGGAATGTGGAATAGAACATTGATCCCACACAACCTACAAATTATGTGAGAAATCTTTATATAATTCTGATAAAAGAAAGAGGTCTAGGGTTGATTCTAGATAGAAAACTATCACTTGAGGCCCACATAAAGAACGTTGTGTGAGGAGCCTATGCCATGCTTTCTAACTTCAGAATTTTGTTTAAATACATGGATAGCGAAATACTAAAGAAATTGTTCACGAGTTTTGTTCGGCCAAGGCTAGAATATGCAGCGGTTGTGTGGTGCCCATATCTTAAGAAGCACATCAACAAACTGGAAAAGGTGCAAAGACATGCTACTAAGTGGCTCCCAGAACTAAAGGGCAAGAGCTATGTGGAGAGGTCAGAGGCATTAAATATGCCAAAACTAGAAGACAACAAAAAGAGGTGATAAAATCACTATGTACAAAATAGTAACAGGAATTGATAAAATCGATAGGGAAGATTTCCCGAGACCTGGAACTTCAAGAACAAAAGGTCATAGATTTAAACTAACTAAACAAAGATGCAAAAGAAATATAAAAAAATTTCCTTTCGCATACAGAGTGGTACACGGTTGGAACAAGTTAAGTGAGAAGGTGGTGGCGGCCAAGACCGTCAGTAGTTTCAAAGCATTATGTGACAAAGAGTGCTGGGTAGACGGGACACCACGAGCGTAGCTCTAATCCTGTAACTACACTTAGGTAACTACATTTGGTGTCAGCAAGCTTACCGTCGAAACACACACAAACAGCCTGCCTATTATTCAAGGCCTTCTCTGAGTACTCTCTATTTTCTTCTCTGAGGCTATGGGTCCCTAATCTTGCACCAGAGGTGGTACAACTTTTAAGTTTTTAACTACTGCACTGAGCACCTGATTTTGGCAAAGACTTCTTAGTGCAATTGTCAAGGACATAGTTCTGGTATTTTTTTGTTTTAAATATTCAGGTATAGTTAATGTCAAAATGTTTCAAAACTCAACAATTTATATTTCAAAACAAAAAAAGTAATGAAAACATTACAAAACATTAAAATATAGCCTAATTAATTAATTAATAAAATAGTACAACTCTCAGAATGTCTAAAGGTGCTTTGAGCAATGAAGTAGTTAATTTTATATATATAATATTATATATATAATATATATTTACCTGTGACTACTGCTTAGCAAAAATTTGATCTCTGTGAAAATTGGTCTCGTCATTGCTAGGAGATATTTTAAGACCATGATTTGCTGTGGATGGCACTGTAGTCTTCAAGTCATCAATCTAAAAATAGAGGTAATCTTTTAAAATGTAAATTTTGTATAAAAAAAAATGCAAAAATAAATTGCAAGAATAATATGAAGTTATTATACAATTTTTTTTTAATTATTTAAATATTTGTGAGACATTATTAAGAAATGTATGAAGTACAGATTCTCTAAGACCTGATATGTATCTGCTTATGTTCCACCACATTACATTCAGGGCTGAAGAGAAAACACAGCCAGTAAGCTAATGATCACTTAGGATGGACTGGGATGCTACATGTAGGTGGGGGCTAAGCTGCGTGAGGCTAGGATGCCCAGCCTGCCTTGTCTAGGCTGGGCTGGGCTAGGCAACACTAGGAAGGAGTCAACAAATCTCTGGAGTGCCTTACTTTTCCTGATATCCTTAAAAAAGCAAGAATGATGCCATTTTATAAAGGAGGCGAGACAGCAGACATAAACAATTAAAGAAAAATATCAAATCTACTTATACTTTCAAAAATATTTGATTTTTTTTTTTTACAAACATCTCTTCCTACTTTGTAAAATTCAACATGAATACAAACACACACACACATCCCTAGGAAGCAGCCCATAGCAGCTGTCTAACTCCCAGATACTTATTTACTGTTAGGTGAACCAGATATAGAGAATAACCACAAAATGCTATCTTTATAAGAACTATCTTGTAAAGCCACTAGTACACGCAGCATTTCAGGCAGGATATATAATATTAATATTATATATATATATATATATATATATATATATATATATATATATATATATATATATATATATATATATATATATATATATATATATATATATATATATATATAACTGAAAACTCACACCCCAGAAGTGACTCGAACCCATATGCTATGCCCAAGATTACCATCCGAGTGCCAGCGGGGAAGTGGGTCAAATAGCCTCGGCTATCACTTCCTTATGTCTGGTCGTGATGGTCAAGCGGATTAAGGCGTCCCTGTACATACCAGTTGCGTTGCTCCTGGCAGTATGGGTTCGAGTCACTTCTGGGGTGTGAGTTTTCAGTTGCATATTGTCCTGGGGACCATTCAGGCTTGTTCGCATATATATATATATATATATATATATATATATATATATATATATATATATATATATATATATATATATATATATATATATGAATACATACATACGGGACAAAGAGCCAGAGCTCAACCACCGCAAGCACAACTAGGTGAGTACACACACACACACATTATATATATATATATATATATATATATATATATATATATATATATATATATATATATATATATATATATATGAGTGTCAGACGATGGAGGAATGATTTTTTTTTAATTTAATTTATATAAAAAAATTATTCCTTCTGAAGATGTATTAATATATGAAAGTACTTAAGGAAATTTCTGTTTCAATTCTTCCTCCGTGGTCTGACACTGTCACATTCTTCATCAAGTGTTAATTTTTGTGATTTACACACACATTATTTATATTATATATATATATATATATATATATATATATATATATATATATATATATATATATATATATATATATATATATATATATATATATGTCGTACCTAATAGCCAGAACGCACTTCTCTGCCTACTATGCAAGGCCCGATTTGCCTAATAAGCCAAGTTTTCATGAATTAATTGTTTTTCGACTACCTAACCAAACGTAACCTAACTTTTTCAGCTACCTAACCTAACCTAAAAAGATAGGTTAGGTTAGGTTAGGTAGGGTTGGTTAGGTTTGGTCATATATCTACGTTAATTTTAACTCCAATAAAAAATATTGACCTCATACATAATGAAATGGGTAGCTTTATCATCTCATAAGAAAAAAAATTGAGAAAATATAATAATTCAGGAAAACTTGGCTTATTATGCAAATCAGGCCTTGCATACTAGGCCGAGAAGTGCGTTCTGGCTACTAGGTACGACATATATATATATATATATATATATATATATATATATATATATATATATATATATATATATATATATATATATATATATATATATATATATATATATATATATATATATGGAACCCTCAACCCTATAAGTGGAGGGTTCCTACAAACTCAACCAGAGGTGGTACCCTCTATATATTAATAAAAAGGCAAGGCTATGCTAAATCTAGGCAGGGATTGGCTTGGCTAAGCTGGTCAGGGCTTGGCTAGGGTAGGAAGGACTGGTCATGTTTAAAAGCAAGGCAGGGTTAGGCTAGGCAAGACTAGGTAAGGGTATACTGGGATAGGCTTGGCTACGGTAGGCTAGGAAGAGGTAAACTAGGATAAGCAAGGCTGTGCAAGCACTATGCACAGCTAGAATGAACTATGCTAAGATGGTTTAAGCTGGGCTAGGTTAGGATAAGCTGAGTCATGCAGGGCCCCGATTGACCAGTGGAGTCTAATAGTCTAACCTTCTAGCTAGTTTGCTGACCTAAGAGTGTAAATGCCTAGCCCCTAACCTGAGATATATACAAGAGTTGTTACATTCTTGTACAGCCACTAGTACGAGTAGCGTTTCGGGCAGGTCCCTGGAATACGATCCCCGCCGCGAAGAATCGTTGTTTCATCCAAGTACACATTTTACTGTTGCGTTAAACAGAGGCTACAGTTAAGGAATTGCGCCCAGTAAATCCTCCCCGGCCAGGATACGAACCCATGATATAGCGCTCGCGGAACGCCAGGCGAGTGTCCTACCACTACACCACCTGCTGCAATATTATTATAAAAGAAATATTACTTATTATAATCGTAAATACTAAATACCTGTTGTGTTGATTTAGGGGCGACGACGATCGTGGGATCGGATGCGAGCCACAGGTGGCCTACACCATGCTTTCTAAGGCGTCCCTCTCATAACAAAAACAAATCCGTGCATTCATACACAAACAGAGATCCCGTGGTTATGCGAATACTTGCAATTCTTTTACTTAAAATAATAACAATTAGATTAATAATAATTAACATAATTTTTACTCAAGATTCATAAAAATCATTAATACTATTTTAAAAGAAGATTTATAAGACATCTAAAAACAGATATACAGACTTTGTGTGATATTTATTTCAACATTATATATTAATAGAATGTTGTAATTATTATTTTTAAATATTAGGTAGTTTCCCGCTACGTATATCGCATATAAACGTTGCAAAAAGATTTTAGACTGAATTAACACATTACACATTTATGGAGTAATTAACAACAAAACAATCTTTATTTTCATTGCAGAACATATATCAGAGCATACTAGTGACTCATACATTTAAAATAGTGTGATTTTTAAACAATTCGGTTGTAAACCCGCAGAACCGCCTACCCGCCAAAGACGTAACATACGAAATGGTATATAATTCATTATTTTAAATTACATATATAATCATTAATAATTTTCGGCAGCTATCGAGGTTCTCCATAGGTAAATTCCTGTACTCTAACAAGATGCTACTTGCTGTTTAGCTGTTTAAATTCTTGGAAAATTGTAATGACCAGCGACATAAAATATAACAATGAAATAGTAGCTGGTAACTGCAGGTGAACGAAAAATTAAATTCCAAATTGATTAGATGTTTTTCTAAATATAAAGATCGACCTGAAGGAATTTTATGAATTATGGACTAATTAAACAAAAAAATAGGTAATTTTACTTGAAGAACAGATACCAGAGAATAGTTAGTGAGTACATTTATATTGTATAATGGGAGAAAGCCCCTGGTAGCCGCGAATTAAAATAACCACCTACATTAATTGATAACTAGGAAATAGTATCTGGAAACTTTATCTGAACGAAAACACAATACCAATTTGTTTAGATGTTTTTCTTAATATAAAGATCAACAGTAAGGAATCTTATTCACTATGGACAAATTAACCAAAAAAAACGATAATTTTCATTGAGGACCATATATTAGAGCAT